>NC_053024.1:83294815-83615611 GCF_003073215.2 Triticum urartu | reverse complement strand
ATCAACCGACCTACTTCTTCCACCAATATATGTTCACATACCCTGAAAACATCCAGGCGCACCACGAAACCCTATTTCCACCGTCGCAACCTTCTGTACCCAAGAGATCCCATATTGGGGCCTTTTCCGGAGCTCCGCCGGAGGGGGCATCGATCACGGAGGGCCTCTACATCAACTCCATGCCCCCTCCGATGATGTGTGAGTAGGTTACTTCAGACCTTCGGGTCCATAGTTATTAGCTAGATGGCTTCTTCTCTCTCTTTGGATCTCAATACAAAGTTCTCCTCGATCTTCTTGGAGATCTATTCGATGTAACTCTTTTTGTGGTGTGTTTGTCGAGATCCGATGAATTGTGGGTTTATGATCAAGTCTATCTATGAACAATATTTTATTCTTCTTGGAATTCTTTTATGTATGATTGGTTATCTTTGCAAGTCTCTTCGAATTATCAGTTTGGTTTGGCCTACTAGATTGACCTTTCTTGCAATGGGAGAAGTGCTTAGCTTTGGGTTCAATCTTGTGGTGCTCAATCCCAGTGGCAGAAAGGGAAACGACACGTATTGTATTGTTCCCATCGAGGATAAAAATATGGGGTTTATATCATATTTCTTGAGTTTATCTCTCTACATCATGTCATCTTACCTAATGCGTTACTCTGTTCTTATGAACTTAATACTCTAGATGCATGCTGGATAGCGGTCGATGTGTGGAGTAATAGTAGTAGATGTAGGTAGGAGTCGGTCTACTTGTCACGGACATGATGCCTATATACATGATCATGCCTAGATATTCTCACAATTATTCGCTTTTCTATCAATTGCTTGACAGTAATTTGTTCACCCACCGTAATACTTATGATATCTTGAGAGAAGCCACTAGTGAAACCTATGGCCCCCGGGTCTATTCTCCATCATATAAGTTTCCAATCTATTTTACTTTGCAATCTTTACTTTCAATCTATATCATAAAAATACCAAAAATATTTATCTTATTATTATTATCTCTATCAGATCTCACTCCCGTAAGTGACCGTGAAAGGATTGACAAACCCTTTATCGCGTTGGTTGCGAGGTTCTTATTTGTTTGTGTAGGTACGAGGGACTTGCGTGTGGCCTCCTACTGGATTGATACCTTGGTTCTAAAAAACTGAGGGAAATACTTACGCTACTTTGCTGCATCACCCTTTTATCTTCAAGGGAAAACCAATGCAGTGCTCAAGAGGTAGCAGCGGACGGAGGAGGCTGGCCACAGTGGGGAGGTTGTTGTGGCGCCGACGGTGTATGAATGGGGAAATGGAGGGGGAGGGGGATCTCAAACTTTAGGACACGCTTGTCTGAAATGTGGGAAAGTTACGAACTTATCCCCCGTTTAAAATTTTGGACATCACGTCGGTTGGGGATAGGACAGTAATCTCACATCTCCCAAATATTTTTCCGGTAGAGATTTCGGGCGAGGAGAGGGTGTTTTGTCGCCCACGGTGTATGAACGGGGCTGACAGGTAGGGAGGTTGTGTCACATTCGAGGGAAGTTACACATCTGCCCCTATTTAAAATATTTGCCTATATCGATTTCGGGAGAGGAGAGTTTGTTTTGCTGCCCACCGTGTATGAATGGGGAAATGGGGGGAGAGACACATGTCTTTCAGACGAGCTTGAATCAAATGTGTTTTGCCGCCCACGTTTGGCGCCCACCATGTCTGAATGGGCTCAGAGGCGGTTGTGTCACGTATGAATGAAGTTACTAGTCTACCCCTATCAACAGCAGTGTAAATCCAGTCAATAAGGATGTCAAAGTGTCAGGGGTAGACAGTAATTTCCATCTCGCAAACACTTGCTTCGGGCATCCCACAAATGATAGTGGGTGTTTAGCTGCTTCATTCAAAAATTGGGAGAATTAGCATTCACGTTTGCCCTGGGCCCTGGCAACTAAATTCAAATCCAATTTGTATTCGATTACGAATATCCACCGATAATTTCTATGTTTTGTTATTTATTTCTTCAAAACCACAACAAAGATTTATTCCACCTTTATATATGATTATGATTTAGAAATGTCGTGATCTTCGAATTCAGTAGGTTGGATACACTTTGAGTCAAACAGTTATTTCATCCAATACAATATGCTCACACGAAAAATAGTTCTCCTTATGTCAATCATACAAGTATTGAGGATTACCTCGCCTAAAAAATTCGGATCATTACAACACATGGACAACATAGGGAGTCTTACAACATAATCCATTCGGAGACATGACACAACATGCAAGTACAATAATCTATTGACAATTTTGACTGGTGTCTAAAGAAGAACTGGGATTACCCTGGGCTTCAGATAGCAGAAACAGCAGGACCTCCTCCGTCTTCAAATGCAGCATTCTTACTTGCTCCAATTCTTGGGTTGCTTGCATAATGTGTGCAGCTAATTGCATAATTTCCAGCCTCAAGATCGAGATTACCTCATTCATGGCAGCCACACCATCTTTTTCTGCCTCTAGTAGAGCCTCAAGAACTATAATATCTGTGCTCAGACTGCTCTCCGGCGGTGTTGCCATTGAACTACAACCATTTGGTAACATGGAAGGCGCACTGCTCCCACAAATAGATTCTGGGGTTGTACATTGTGTCCTAGTGTGAAAGGCATCCTGGAAGGTTTCCGCTGGACATAAGTAAGAGATAGTCATTGCATGATCTAGGCAGTAAGCTTACATGGTAAACGACATACGAATTATTGCCGAGCATGGTAAGCTATATTTAAATGGTTCAAAGCAGCATCAGCCGAAAAGAAATTAAAATGGTAAGATGAAACTAGGGATGTAAGTGGCAAATAAATGACATCCGCTAGTCTCATCTAGTTAGTTTTTGCTAGCTCCCTAGTTCATTTTCCTCAAAAAACAAAAACTCTTTTGAACTATCATACCACTAGTGGACTTTAATCGGGATTAAATGGGACCCAGTTGACATCCCTAGTTGAAAGGGACTGTACCACCGCTATATTTAAGTTGCCAAGGAATCTAAGCAGTTCAAATAATATGAGAAAGCACTTAAGAGTGTGGCCTCATATAAACTATGAAGACGGTCTTGTGATGAAGTTCAGATGAAAAGTTAAGGACTCAAATGAACTAGGCATGCATTTCTTTACGAGAGTACAGTAGGCACTGCTAACATATTAGCCAACTCAGGTATAGCCTAACAAGTAACAAACAAGCATTCGAATCAAGCAATAGAGCAAAGCAGACAACTGAACTATTTGTAATTCTGCAGGATTACAGGTTGAGGCCACAAGCCAAGAAAGCAACCCACACACATTACATTTCACATGTACTAAAACACACTGGCTTACCATATGTTGTTGTGAAGCCTCGCTGCTGTTGCAATGTTCTTTGAAGATATCGTCAGCATCCCGTGGTTGCAAATCTAGTTTTTGTAGTTTATTTTGCACCCTCTATTTAGGTAAAATTAATTGTAAATCACATGCACTGGTTCGATTTGACCATCAATGGTTCATCTAAACTAATGAAAGAAGGGTGTGTGCTTACACGATAGTATATCTGCTTCACTCTATTTTTATGCTTGTTCGCGGTGCCAACCCCAAAAGAACAAATATTTTGCTTGATGGGGTTTGCAGCTCCATAATTAGTAGAAGCATCAAATTAGTCATGCAACTTGGGAAGATCAAGAACACACAAAAAAGTAATGAACAGAGGCTCGTAGCAGTGATGTAATAGCTAGCATCAGAAAGTGTAGGGTAAAACGAACAAAAAGCAGCAGAACCACATGCTAGTTTGTTGATGCGTAATTAAGCATAGAGAACATGAAGCAGTCTGATGGAACCAATAGGTGGCATCAGAACAACACCATTATCATAAATATAGCATGCAAGAAGTAAAATAGTAGGCAGTAATATCTAGGAAGTATAGTAATACTTAGGACAGAACTAAAGCATATTAACTATATGTGCACTAGTATGTAATTTAGCACATGTAACATGTTCACTCCAGAAGTATGGCCCTACAGGTGCAAGCAGAATAACGCGTCTCATGAAAAATTGAATGATGCCCTGAAGAAATTCAAAGGTGCGGTGCTTATGCTAAGAAAGTGAACATAGGCGCAGGCCGTTGGATAATAGTACCTAATTCTCGGCGGCGTATGGGTATCATCATCATACTTGATAGCTAAGGATCGTCATTGGTGCTCATGTTGCGGTTCAGTTTGGGCCGGCTCTCGTCGTCACTGAAGCGGCTCCGGTGCTTCGGTTGCGGTGCCTATCGACATACAAGAAAGCTCATCTGTGGTAAATGAGCAGTTGCACAATAAAGAAGAGAAAAACCGAAGGAGTACAAATCGAAATAACATGATGAGCCTGCGGAGTCAGTAAAGCAGGGCCGATGGAGTTGAATATGGCATCCGTGGAGCGGGTCCGGTGCAGTGGACGAACACTTCAGCGGGCGCGACGTACAGTGCTTTCACTGAGGCGGATCTGTTGTGGCGGACGAGGGCTTGTATGAAGGGCCAGCGATGGAGCGGACGAGGGAGTCAGTGAAGAGCCTACACTGTGGTGGACAAGGGCACCGGTTAAGCAGATCCGGTGCGGTGGACCATGATGGCGGTCAAGGAGATCTGGAGCGGTGGACAAGCCAGTTGGTGAAGTGGCTCCGGTGAAGTGGGGAGTTGGCAGTTGGGGGTTCCATGGTGTGGAAGGTAGATCCGGTGGGGTGTGAGGTCCACCGCTGCGGCGGAGGACTAGATTCGGCGGCTTGCCGTGTTTGGGGGGGGGGGCCGGGGGGGGGAAGGGGAAGGGCTCTGGGGAAGAATGTTGGGGGCAAAGAGGGGAAAACAATGGAGTTAGCAAAGAAACCCTTTTCCGTTCATGTGGCAGGGTTAAAACAAGAATATCACAGGGCTAAACTTTCAGGCGCGAGATTTTTCGATGTGAGTGATAACCCGCAAGTATAGGGGATCACAACAGTTTTCGAGGGTAAAGTATTCAACCCAAATTTATTGATTTGACACAAGGGGAGCCAAAGAATACTCCCAAGTATTAGGAGATGAGTTGTCAATTCAACCACACTTGGAAACTTAATATCTGCAGCAAAGTATTTAGTAGCAAAGTAATATGATAATAGTGATAACGGTAACAAAAGGTAATGGTAGTAAAAGCAATGTTTTTGGTATTTTGTAGTAATGATAAGAATAGCAACGGGAAAGTAAATGAGCGAAGAACAATATGTGTAAAACTCGTAGGCAATGGATCGGTGATGGAGAGTTATGCCGGATGCGTTCATCATGTAACAGTCATAACCTAGGGTGACACAGAACTAGCTCCAGTTCGTCAATGTAATGTAGGCATGTATTCCGAATATAGTCATACATGCTTATAGAAAAGAACTTGCATGACATCTTTTGTCCTACCCTCCCATGGCAGCGGGGTCCTTACAGAAACTAAGGGATATTAAGGCCTCCTTTTAATAGAGAACCGGAACAAAGCATTAACACATAGTGAATACATGAACTCCTCAAACTACGGTCATCACTGGTAAGTATCCCGATTATTGTCACTTCGGGGTTAACGGATCATAACACATAATAGGTGACTATAGACTTGCAAGATAGGATCAAGAACACTCATATATTGATGAAAACATAATAGGTTCATATCTGAAATCATGGCACTCAGGCCCTAGTGACAAGCATTAAGCATAGCAAAGTCATAGCAACATCAATCTCAGAACATAGTGGGCACTAAGGATCAAACCCTAACAAAACTAACTCGATTACATGATAGATCCCATCCAACCCATCACCGTCCAGCAAGCCTACGATGGAATTACTCACACACAGCGGTGAGCATCATGAAATTGGTGATGGAGGATGGTTGATGATGACAATGGCGACAGATTCCCCTCTCCGGAGCCCCGAACGGACTCCAGATCAGCACTCCCGAGAGGTTTTATGGCTTGGTGGCGGCTCCGTATCGTAAAACACGATGATTTATTCTCTGATGTTTTCCTCCCCGAAACTCAATATATGGAGTTGGAGTTGGAGTCGGAGAGGCAACAGGGGGCCCACGAGTTGGAGTTGGAGTTGGAGTCGGAGAGGCAGGTGGTGGCCCCCCCGGGCTTCATCTTTTTAAGGTATTTTTCATATTTTTTGAAAAGTTGCTCCGTGAAGTTTCAGGTCATTCCGAGAACGTTGCTCCTGCACATAAATAACAGCATGGTAATTCTACTGAAAACAGCGTCAGTCCGGGTTAGTTCCATTCAAATCATGCAAGTTAGAGTCCAAAACAAGGGCAAAAGTGTTTGGAAAAGTAGATACGTTGGAGACGTATCAACTCCCCCAAGCTTAAACCTTTGCTTGTCCTCAAGCAATTCAGTTAATAAACTGAAAGTGATAAAGGAAAACTTTTACATACTCGGTTTGCTCTTGTTGTTGTAAATATGTAAATTCAGCATTCAGGTTTTCAGCAAAGATTATAACTAACCACATTCACAATAACACACAGATCTCAAGTTTACTCATATCAATAGCATAATCAACTAGTGAGCCATAATAATAAATCTCGGATAACAACACTTCCTCAAAACAATCATAATATGATATAACGAGATGGTATCTCGCTAGCCCTTTCTGAGACCGCAAAACATAAATGTAGAGCACCTTTAAAGACCAAGAACTGACTAGACATTGTAATTGATGGTAAAAGAGATCCAGTCAAGTCATACTCAATGTAAACTAACAGTAATGAATGCAAATGACAGTGGTGCTCTCTAACTCATGCTTTTTAATAAGATGATGATGACTTAGCATAAAAGTAAATAGATAGGCCGTTCGCAGAGGGAAGCAGGGATTTGTAGAGGTGCCAGAGCTCGGTTTTGAAACAGAGGTGAATAATATTTTGAGCGGTATACTTCATTTTCAACATAACAACCAAGAGATGGCGATATCTGCCATACTACACACATTATAGGCGGTTCCCAAATAGAATGGTAAAGTTTATACTCCCCCTTCCACTAACAAGCATCAATCCATGGCTTGCTCGAAACAGTGAGTGCCTCTAACTAACAAGAGTCCCAGGGGGAGTTTTGTTTGCAAGTATTTTGATTTAGTTTGCATAAAGCATGGGACTGGGCATCCCGGTGACCAGCCATTTATCTCGTGAGTGAGGAGCAGAGTCCACTCCTCTTGAGAATAACCCGCCTAGCATGGAAGATACAGACAACCCTAGTTGATATATGAGCTATTAGAGCATACAACCCTAGTTTAGAGTTTGGCACATACAAATTTACTTGGAACGACAGGTAGATACTGTATATAGGTAGGTATAGTGGACTCATGTGGAATAACTTTGGGGTTTAAGGGATTGGATGCACAAGCAGTATTTCCGCTTAGTACAGGTGAAGGCTATCAAAAGGCTGGGAAGCGACCAGCTAGAGAGCGACAACAGTCATGAACATGCATTAAAATTAATCAACACCGAGTGCAAGCATGAGTAGGATATAATCCACCATGAACATAAATATCGTGGAGCCTATGTTCATTTTGTTTCAACTACATGCGTGAACATGCGCCAAGTCAAGTCACTTAAATCATTCAGAGGAGGATACACTACAAAAAAAGACACATCCGTGACATTTTGGGCCGAACGAAATTTTTTTCTGTCATACATATGACACTTCTATGATGATAATTGTGACAAAACCTGGTATCATCATAGATGTGGTGGGCTCCTACTTCTATGACAAAAAATCATGACAGAAAATGGGCTTTTCATCTTGGGCGGGCCGGAGACGCAGCTGCATGACACTCTTTGGGCCGTCCATGACGGAAAAAACCATGGTAGAAGCGAGGGCGAGGAAAATTTCGGGGAGTTCCCGGTTACGGTGGGAGGTCGGGGGCCGAGCGATGCGCGTTTCTCTCGTACACGTACGCGTGTGTGTGCGACGTGTTGGTTCTAACTGAACCCGAGCAAGGTGTTGGGCTCTAGCTGAACCCGAGCAATTGCACTGCAGGCTACGCGTTACTGAACCCGAGCGATCGATCGATGGCTGTTAACTGAACCTGATCGAGCGATTCCTTCGCTACTGCTGCTAACTGAAGCCGATCGATGCTGCCTCTGGATGAACAGTGAGTGTTGCGGGGGGGGGGGGGTTGGATGAACAGTTCCCGGTGGGGTGGATGAACAGGACCCCGTGGTGTTGCCTCTGGATGAACAGGACCCCGATTGATCGAGCCGGTTGGGGCTGGATGAACAGGACCCCGTGGAGGGCTGGATGGACAAGACCACCCCGTGGAGGGTAGGATGAACAGTAGACGGTGGAGGGTAGGATGAACAGTAGCCCGTGGAGGGGTGGTTGAACAGGAGCCCGTGGAGAGGGCTGGTTGAACAGTAGCCGGTGGAGTAGCGCGTGGTGGAGGCTGGATGAACAGGAGCCCGTGGATAAACAGTCGCAGGTGGTGGATGGAGGAGGTCGACGGTGGATGAACAGTAGCTCCTGGAGGCTGGAGGGGGTCGACGGTGGAGATGAACAGTGTCCCGTGGAGTCCCATTTTGCGGTACGCCACACCCCTCCTGATGAACAGGACCCCCGTTTCGACAGTATGAGGTCCGTTTCCTCCATTTTGCGGTACACTAGACCCCTCCCGATCAACAGGACCCCGTTCCGAACGTAGGAGGTCTGTTTCCTCCGTTGTGCGGTACGCTAGGCCTCGTTTCCATCGCCTGTTCCGTCCAAGCCCTCCCGATGAACACGACCACGCATTCCGTTCCGACCCAGCCGGTTGGCTCCCACGCGTTCCGTTGCCTCCCCATGAACACGACGCATTCCGTTGCCTCCCCATGAACACGACGACGACGTTGTTTCTCCATTCTGACCCAGCAATGTACACGAGCCCTGGCCGTACGTATGTGCGAGTAGGCGTTCGAGACCCCGCCCGTATGTACACATACGTGGCCGTATTTTCTTTCTTGCACCCTGGCCGCTGTACATACATGTACATGCTACGTGCGCGCCTCTACTACGACACGTGCGCGCCTCTACTATGACACGTGTGCGCCTCTACATCGACCAGTAAGTACGTACACTTTCGCGACCAGAATGACAACGCTACATACGCTTCGACCAGGTGGGTCCCGACTGTCAGGCACTTCCTTCCCTGCGAAGATGTAGCAGGTGGGTCCCAGCAGTCAGGGGGCGAATCATTTTTTTTGCCCGGACACACTTCCTTGCGTGCGAAGATGTAGCTGGTGGGTCCCAGCAGTCAGGGGGAAACATTTTTTCGTGAAATACAGTGGCCCATCCGGTGGGTCCCATCTGTTAGGTGGAGGAATCATTATTTTCTGTGTAATAAGGAGGCACTTCCTTGCTGCGGCCGTGGACCCAGCTGTCAGCCTCTCCACGTACAGTCCACGTCCGATGGAAGTCGTTCCTTGACCACGTTGACCACGCCGCGCCGAGAGCACCAGGGTGGTGGACGACGGCGAGGCCTAGGAAGGGGACGACACAGAGGCAGGGAAGACTCGGCAGTTGTTTCCCACGTGGAGGGAGTACGATTGTACGAGGGTTTACGGGTTCATCTGCCGTCGCCGGAGAATAACAACAGGTGTGGGTGAGTAGAGGGATGGCTAGGCCAGCGATGGGAGTACGGTCAGGCGGTGAGGCCTGCGCGGCAGCACAGCCGGCCGCGAGGAGGAGGGACAGGCAGTCCCGCCGACGCTTGTTTGAGCGGCTGGAGCAGGAAGAGCAGAGATTGAAGAAGCACGACGGCTGTTGGATGGACATCCAACAGTCAGTGCTTGTGCGTCAACCTTTTTTTAGGAAAGCCTCAAATCTGTGGAAAACAGCATACAACCCATCTGCCATTATTTCTAATAATTTACAGCCCATTTGCTAATTCTTAAGGTTTTTTTGGAGCCCATATTCTTTTTGTTAGCATTACAGCCCATATTGTGGCAACGATTAAAAAATTATACGAAATTTTGCATATTTCGGTGCGGTCCGAACTGTTTTTAATCCTGAAATTTTGACTCACATTCAAACTGATTTTAAAAATAAATGTATATCAATATAAAATACAACAAATTCTCCACGCATAAAAATTAATGTAATTTAAAATCTTGAAATGAAAAAAAAGATATTTGAAACTAATTGCCGGTTTGATGTGTTTTAAAAATGTACAACCCATTTCTCATTACTGATGGGCCATTTTCTCGGCCAGCCGAATGAAAGCTCTCCTCGTCTTGAAAGATTTGCAGCCCAACAGGCCTGACAAAGCGACTTACTTGGCAAATCACCAAAAAACTGAGCTATAGCCGTGGACCCAGCTGTCAGCCTCTCCACGTACAGTACTCTGCCGATGGAAGTCGTTCCTTGACCACATTGACCACACCGCGAGGAGAGCACCACGATGGTGGACGACAGTGAGGCCTAGGAAGGGGACGACGTGGCAGTGGAAGCCCGCGCGGAGAGGACTACGAGGTTTCACTGGTTTGGCTGTGGTGTGAGGCTGCCGTTGCCGCAGGGCCTGGCCAGCGGTGGGAATAGTAGGGGGTGGTGAGGCCTCTGTGGCAGCACAACCGACCACGGGAGGCAGGAGCATGCGGCACGATCGGCGCTGCTTTGGGCGGCTGGAGCAAGAAGACCGGAGGTTGAAGAAGCACTACGACCGTTGGAAATATCGAACTTGTTGTTTATTAATATATATATGCAAAAATGGGTAGCAATTAGCCTAATCAGTGTCTGTTGGGACGTCAATCCCTGCATAAAAGTGCAGTAGTTTTCTTCAGTGGAATCCTTGTGACATTCCAGTCTTGGTCTCCAATGTGACCAACCAACCAGAGATCTAAATAGTGCAGCATCTACGTACAGAACATGAATAATCTTGATCGATTGCCTTGGGCAAGATAGAGATCTGTGAAGAGGGAGGAAGGAGAGGAGAGGAGAGGAGGGCATACCTCGGCTAGGAATTGCTGCTGTGGGAGGCGCAGGTGGAGCCGTCATGTACCTCGCCGGCTCCAACATCCATGCGTGGCGTCGGCCCACAGCAGGGAGGCGTCGGCGGTCTCTTGTGACCTGCGTTGCGTGAGGAATCCGACCAAATTGAATCAGAAAATGGCAATTCAAATTGAATCGAACAACATCCGGGATCTGGCCAAATCATATCCAACACACACACACACACGCGCATGAAGGGAAGGTAGGGGGGAGAGACCTCCATGGCGTCGGTCAGAGCACCATCTCCATCTCTCTCCCTCACACGGGCATACTTAGGAAGAGATACGATCGAGGGCAGAGAGACCTCCGACGGTCGTATGACACGCTCAGGGCGGCGGGCCGGCATGTGCGCGGCGGAGGGGGCGGGGGCGGGCAGCGGCGCGAGATAGGGAGTGGCGGGCGCGCGGCCGACGGCGTGGCGCATGCGGCGGGGGGAATGGGGGCGGACGGACGGAGGAGAGGAGGTGGAAGGGAGGCTGGCGGCGAGTGGGTTGGGAGAGGAGAGGAGGTTGGGGATCTGGATCGGGCTGCGTGGTTTTTTTTGAGACAGACGGGGGTGGGTGGACAGGGCCGGTTGGTGGGGTGCGGGGGTGGGGATCGGGCCGGGGTGGCCACACTTAGTAGTAGCATGGGGGTCCCACCTGCGCTACTACTACTTACTTAGTAGTAGCGCCGGTTTTATACCCCTCGCTACTACTATGGCCTATCTTGGGGGTGTAGCGACCCAACCCGAATGGATCAAGTCTACTGTGCTCCGGTGTCATCCCTGGATCAGTAATGCTGACACCACACAGTACATCGAAGGATTTATAGCAGAGTGGCAATCACACACTTATTACATCGTTGTCTCAAAGAGAACTTATTACAATAAATATGGCTTAAGGCCATCTAATAACGATAACAGCGGAAGACTCGGAAGATAAATGGGTCCATCAACTCCAACGGCATCACTGAGTATAGAACCACGACCTAAAAGCACCTTACTCGTCGTCTAAAAAGTCTGCAACATGAATGTTGCAGCCCGAATATGGGTCAGCACATGGAATATGCTGGCAATGTAACACATAGAGAGTAATGGAATGAAACAGCTATACTATATGCATATATGGCTGGTGGAAAGCTCTATGGTTACAGTTTTGCGTAAAGCCAGTTTTTCCCTACTGCAAAGGAATAAATTTATTTAACTATCATGGTAGTTGTTAAACATCGAGAATGGTTGACAGCATTCCGATCCCAATTAAGTGAACAATTAAAACCCAATAACATTAATTAGAGTAACATGTTGAGATTCACATGATATTCAAGTACTAGATACTCAAGTTGTCCATAACCGGGGACACGGCTAATCATGATTAGTTTGTACACTCGGTAGAGGTTTGCGCACTTTTCCCCACAAGACTCGATCGCCTCCGTTTGGTTTCTCGCACTACATGGTGTTTGAGAAGACGGATGACCGAGACATAGTCTTTCAGAAGCGCTAGCACCTTACATGTGGGTAGACCGGTACACCTACTTTCCCCTACATCTGCTAGTCTACCCGTAAGAGTTCGCACGACTTAGTCAACTATGCCAGAGCCCATAATGGCTTGTGGCTGCACACGGAAGTTACTAGCATGAATGATCTTATGATCCCTTTGAGCCTGGGTGGCGGTCCGAAATAAAAACAGGCAAGTCCTGATAGACATCAAGTGCCTCAATCCACCCAGATGTGTATTTAAGTTGCCACCTTAAGTAAACCATTAAAATTAACAAACTCACATCTGTCATGGATATCACTCACCGAATCCACGTCTACTAGCATAGCATGGCATAATAAGCACACGTAGAAGTAACTCCCAAAGGTTTCATAATGATACAGGTAATAGGTACTACCTCATCTACTTCCCATCCCACAATTTAATTAGATCCTAATCATGCAATGTGAGTGGATTGATCTAATGCAATAAAACATGGGTTGTAGAAAAGGTATGATCAAAGTGTTACTTGCCTTGCGGATGATCCGCGAGACCTAGGGTTTCGAAGTAACAAGCGGCGCAATCCAGGTGATCTATCGTAGACAAACAACAAGCACACAATAAGTACTCATATAATGCACAGGTAAAAACAAGAGAACGAACCAAAAAGTTCAACTTAAGAACTCCGGTTGCAAAGAAAGAACGAACCGCACAAAGAAATGGAAAACAAACGGCGGAAGAAAACAACTCGGTTCTAGCAAGTTGAAACTAGGTCAAATTTTACTGTAGCAAAGGCTTGTTCAAGTTTATTAGACGGAACGGCGGCTTCGAGACGAAACTCCAGGCGCTTGAATCACCTGATTCCGATAAACGAGCGGGAAGAAAGACTAGAACGAAGATCGGATCTGAGATCACGATCGCGGAATAAATCTGATGAAAAGAAAGAGACGAACGGTTAAACGAACGGACGTCGTTAACCGGGAAAAATCGGTGATCACGTTCGTTGAGACGAACGGTCCGAAAGAAGAATGAAAACCGATCTAGGGTTTTCGGAAAAGAAACCGAAACAAAGAACCGGAAAAGAACCGGAAAAGAAAACGGAAAAGAAACGGAATGGTTCTTTTAAGAAAAACCGAACCGGGGAAAGAAAAAGAGGCGCGGCGCAGGGCTACCTCCGGCGAGGCTCCGGCGGCGGCGGCGCGGCTAAGGCGGCTATAGGCGGCGGCGGCGGGGCGGCGGCTTGGGCGCGGGTGGCGGCGGCGGCGACGCTAGGGCGGCGGCGGCGGCTAGGCTTGGGCGCGGGTGGCGGCGCGGCTAGAGACGGTGGCGGCTTGGGGAGGAGAGGGGGGGGGGTGTTGGTATTTATATAGGATGGGGGGGGTTTCTTGGGGGGGGGGGCAAGCAATAGGAGGGGGGGATTAGAGTCCTACTAGGACTCGGCCTAGGGGCGGCGCAAGGCAGGCGGCGGGGCTGGCGTCTGCGCCTGGCGCACGGGGCGGCTGGGCCGGCCGGCTGGGCCCTTGGCCCAGGCGAGCGCTGCGGTCTCCTTTTTTTTAAATGGTTACGCGCGCAGAAAAACAAAAGAAAAGAAAACAAAACGAACTCCAAAATTCCTAAAGTAAATTTTCCCCGACTCCTAAAAATGAGTCGAACAAAATGAACTTTTCTCCGGGCCTAAAATGCAATTTTTGAAAACGCGCATTTTTCCCTATCCAAATAAAAAGCAAACAAAACTCCGGCAAAACCAAAATTTGATTTATTCATTAGATCTTCATTTTTCCTAACTTTGGGAAAGTCATATTATTCCCTCTCTCATTTTTTTGATATTGGAAAAATAATTGAAGATGAAATAAATAAATCAAATGATCCTCTTTTCCAAAATTTGAGAGAACTCTCAAATATGAAAATAACGAAATCTCCAACTCTCTCCGTGGGTCCTTGAGTTGCGTGAAATTTCTAGGATCAACCAAAATGCATGAAAATATGATATGCATGATGATCTAGTGTATAACATTCCAAATTGCAAATTTGGGATGTTAAAACCTACCCCCCTTAAGATGAATCTCGCCCTCGAGATTCGGGTTGGCTAGAAAATAGGTGAGGGTGGTCCTTGAGCAAATCTTCTTCTCTTTCCCAGGTGGCTTCATCCTCTGAGTGGTGGTTACACTGAACTTTGCAAAACTTGATAACCTTGCTGCGGGTAACTCTGCTGGCATAATCGAGAATCTTGACTGGCTTCTCCTCATGCGTTAAGTCGTCCTTCAACTGAATCGCTTCGAGTGGCACGGTATCTCTTAGCGGTACCTCCGCCATCTCGGCATGACATTTCTTCAGCTGAGAAACATGGAATACCTCATGAACTCCTGACAGTCCCTCTGGTAATTCCAACTTATAAGCGACTTCTCCCATACGTTGCAAGATCTTATACGGTCCAACGAAACGCGGTGCTAACTTTCCCTTAACTCCAAAGCGCTTAACTCCTCGAAGTGGGGATACTCGTAGATAAACTCTGTCTCCGGTTTCGTAAACTGTCTCCTTGCGTTTTGAATCTGCGTAGCTCTTCTGCCAGGACTGGGCTACCTTGAGCCTATCGCGAATCAACTTAACTTTCTGTTCAGACTCCTTAATCAAATCTGGTCCAAAGAATTGACGGTCTCCAACTTCGTCCCATGACAACGGTGTCCTGCACCTCCTTCCGTATAAAGCTTCGAAAGGTGCCATCTTCAAACTGATTTGGTAACTGTTGTTATAGGAAAACTCCGCATACGGCAAGTTATTGTCCCAACTAGATCCATAATCTAGTGCACAAGCTCTCAGCATATCTTCCCAAATCTGATTTACTCTCTCGGTTTGTCAATCCGTCTGTGGGTGAAAAGCTGTGCTGAACTCCAGTATGGTTCCTAAAGTTTCATGCAACTGATTCCAAAACTTTGAGGTAAATTGGGTTCTTCTATCTGATACGATACACCTCGGAACTCCATGCAAACAAATGATCCTAGTCATGTATATCTTCGCCAACTTAGCACTGGTGTAAGTGGTCTTAACTGGAATAAAATGTGCTACCTTTGTCAAACGATCAACTACTACCCATATCGAGTCATAGCCTGATTTTGTCCTGGGTAGTCCTGTGATAAAATCCATGCCTATCTTATCCCACTTCCATTCGGGTATCGGCAATGGTTGTAACAATCCTGCTGGCTTCTGATGCTCTTCCTTTACTCTCTGACATACGTCACAAACTGCTACATATGCTGCAATATCCTTCTTCATTCTTTGAATAAACCAGGATGTCATCAATGAACACTACGACAAACTTATCCAAAAACTCCATAAACACTTTGTTCATCAGGTTCATAAAATAGGCAGGTGCGTTAGTCAATCCAAATGACATAACGGTATACTCATACAGTCCATATCTTGTGGTAAATGCTGTCTTAGGTATGTCCTGCTCCCGAATCTTCAATTGATGGTACCCTGATCGCAAATCGATCTTGGAAAACACTTTAGCTCCTTGCAAACGATCAAACAGATCATTAATCATTGGCAGTGGGTACTTGTTCTTGACGGTTACTTCATTCAATCCCCGATAATCTACAACCATCCTTAATGATCCATCCTTCTTTTCCACTAGAAGTACGGGTGATCCCCAAGGTGAAGAACTTGGGCGAATGTAACCTTTATCCAATAACTCCTTAATCTGATTCTTAATTTCCACCAAATCCTTTGCTGGCATCCGGTACGGTCGCTTCGATATTGGGCCTGTACCTGGTAATAACTCAATCAAAAACTCAATGTCTCTATCCGGTGGCATGCCTGGTAATTCCTCAGGAAATACATCAGGAAAATCCTTTACCATTGGTACTTCTTCTTGCACAACTCCTGTTAGGCAGTTTACTTGTGTCCTGTTTGGCACATGCCGGGATACATACTTGATCCTTCTTCCTTCTGGTGTGGTAAAAAAAATTGTCTTACTGGCGCAATCGATGTTTCCTCCATACATCGACAGCCAATCCATACCAAGAATCACATCCAGACCTTGGGATTCCAGAATAATTAAATCTGTTGGGAAAACATGCCTTCCTATACTTAATGGTACTTGGAAACATCCTTGTCTGGCCATGTACTCTGCTCCTGGCGAGCTTACTAGCATAGGCGTTTTAAGAATCCTAGTGGGCAGGCTATACTTTTCCACAAATCCCCTTGATATGTATGAATGTGATGCACCAGTATCGAAAAGAACGAGTGCGGTAAATGACTTAACCAAAAACTTACCGATTACTGCATCAGGCTGATCTTCAACCTCCTCCACATTAACGTGGTTCACCTGTCCCCTATTGAAAGGGTTCGGCTTCTTCCCAGAGCCTCCATTGCCATTTCCATTCTGGCCTTCGGGACATTCATTGGCATAATGTACGGTCTTGGAACACTTGAAACAGGTGACTTGAATCAGGTCTCTCTTGGTTGGGGTCGATGGGGTGGTTCGGTTCTGGCCGTTGCTTCCTCCATTCCCATTACCATTCTTGTGGCCATTATGGTTGTGCGAACTACCTCCTCCATGGGTGTGCTGAAACTGAAATCCCGGTTTAGGGGTAAAACGGGGCTTCTGCTGGGCTCTAGAGTTATACGTCCCCTGTCCATATTTCCTCTTGCGGTTCTCAATCTGCTGTTGCTTCCCTTCAATCATGATGGCACGATCTACCAACTCCTGGTAGTTGTTGAAACTCGCAACCATCAACTGCATGCTTAGTTCATCATTCAGTCCTTGCAGAAACTTCTCCTGCTTAGCTGCATCCGTAGCAACGTCATCTGGGGCATAACGTGCTAACTTGCTGAAATCGTCAACGTACTGGCCAACTGTCCTTCCTCCTTGGCGTAAGTTGCGAAACTCACGCTTCTTCATGGCCATAGCTCCTGCTGAAACATGGGAAGTGCGGAAAGCTTGCTGAAACTGATCACATGTGACAGTGTCAACTGGGTAAGTGGCTGTGTAATTCTCCCACCATGCTGCCGCGGGTCCGTCAAGCTGGTGAGCGGCAAACTTCACTTTCTCACCATCCGTGCATCCTGCAGTGGTCAACTCCCTTCCTATCTTGCGGATCCAATCGTCTGCTACTATTGGCTCGGTGCTACTGGAAAACACCGGCGGATTCAGCCTAAGGAAACGGGCTAAGTGGTCAACAGGTGGTGGTGGTGGTGGGTTGTTGTTGTTCTGCTGGTTCTGGACTAACATCTGCATCAATTGATTCTGCTGCTGGATCAACTGAGTGAGCTCCGGTGGGAATCCATTGTCACGTCTCAGAGGCATCTGAGGGTTTAGAAAAGACGAGAATTAAGAATAGAGTGAGGTCTAAAGGGAAAACAGTGCCCCAATGCACATGAGCAAATGCACACAAAATCACTTCATTCAATCAAACAAGGGCTTACAATCGGTCTAAAACTATCGCAAAAGTGCTCGAACTATTGTGTTTACATGGGGGAATACTACTACTATCTGGTGGTCATCTAGAAATTTGAACCGGTGGAAGACTCCATGATATCTGCTCCAGCTTCGTCTTCAAAGTCGGGTTCACTTGGATCCGAATCGGTGTCGTCGATGATGATGTAGTTGTCCGGACATGCGACGTACTCGTCTTCCTCCTTGGATGCTAACTTCCATTGTTCATCTCGGCGTCCGCAAATCTGGTAGATAGTGTCCTTGAGGTCTTCTTGGTAAACTTCTCCAATGCGTCCTATGGTGATATGAGCTGCCATGCTCTTCCCCAGACTCCAGGTTGGTGCATTGAAAACACTATCTATAGGCTTCGTGATTGGCGCGAATGTCCTTCCCGGAACGTGAGCTTGAATCTTCCAGCGCTCCTCTTCAGGCAGAGTGGCGTTGAAGGTTCCCGTGAAGCTTGGTAATCCAATGTTCAGGTACTTGGTGACTTCCTTCAGGTGAAATCCAAATGGTGTGCCTTCATCCGGTTGAGCGTACTTAATCTTCGCGTTCGTCATCCTAAAAGAGTAGAAAAGATGAGGAGTTAGAAAATGAGAAGAGAATGGTGATCTATGGCTTTAACTATGCCAGAGCCCATAATGGCTTGTGGCTGCACACAGAAGTTACTAGCATGAATGATCTTATGATCCCTTTGAGCCTGGGTGGCGGTCCGAAATAAAAATAGGCAAGTCCTGATAGACATCAGGTGCCTCAATCCACCCAGATGTGTATTTAAGTTGCCACCTTAAGTAAACCATTAAAATTAACAAACTCACATCTGTCATGGATATCACTCACCCAATCCACGTCTACTAGCATAGCATGGCATAATAAGCAAACGTAGAAGTAACTCCAAAGGTTTCATAATGATACAGGTAATAGGTACTACCTCATCTACTTCCCATCCCACAATTTAATTAGATCCTAATCATGCAATGTGAGAGGATTGATCTAATGCAATAAAACATGGGTTGTAGAAAAGGTATGATCAAAGTGTTACTTGCCTTGCTGATGATCCGCGAGACCTAGGGTTTCGAAGTAACAAGCGGCGCAATCCGGGTGATCTATCGTAGACAAACAACAAGCACACAATAAGTACTCATCTAATGCACAGGTAAAACTCGAACAAGAGAACGAACCAGAAAGTTTAACTTAAGAACTCCGGTTGCAAAGAAAGAACGAACAGAACAAAGAAACGGAAAACAAACGGAGGAAGAAAACAACTCGGTTCTAGCAAGTTGAAACTAGGTCAAATTTTACTGTAGCAAAGGCTTGTTCAAGTTGATTAGACGGAACGGTGGTTTCGAGACGAAACTCCAGGCGCTTGAATCACCTGATTCCAAAAAACGAGCGGGACGAAAGACTAGAACGAAGATCGGATCTGAGATCACGATCGTGGAATAAATCCGATGAAAAGAAAGAGACGAACGGTTAAACGAACGGACGTCGTTAACCGGGAAAAATCGGTGATCAAGTTCGTTGAGACGAACGGTCCGAAAGAAGAATGAAAACCGATCTAAGGTTTTCGGAAAAGAAACCGTAACAAAGAACCGGAAAAGAACCGAAAAGAAAACGGAAAAGAAACGGAACGGTTCTTTTAAGAAAAACCGAACCGGGGAAAGAAAAAGAGGCATGGCGCGGGGCTACCTCCGGCGAGGCTCCGGCGAGGTGCTCCGGCGGTGGCGGCGCGGCTAAGGCAGCTATAGGCGGCGGCGGCTAGGCGGCGGCGGGGCTGCGGCTTGGGCGCGGGTGGCGGCTAGGCGGCGGCGGCGCTAGGGCGGCGGCAGCGGCTAGGCTTGGGCGCGGGTGGCGGCGCGGCTAGAGGAGGCGGCGGCTTGGGGAGGAGAGGGGGGGATGTTAGTATTTATATAGGATGGGGGGGTTCTTGGGGGAGGGGGCAAGCAATAGGAGGGGGGGGGGATTAGAGTCCTACTAGAACTCGGCCTAGGGGCGGCGCAAGGGAGGCGGCGGGGCTGGCGGCTGCGCCTGGTGCACGGGGCGGCTGGGCCGGCCGGCTGGGCCCTTGGCCCAGGCGGGCGCTGCGGTCTCCTTTTTTTTAAACGGTTACGCGCGTAGAAAAACAAAAGAAAAGAAAACTAAACGAACTCCAAAATTCCTAAAGTAAATTTTCCCCGACTCCTAAAAATGAGTCGAACAAAATGAACTTTTATCCGGGCCTAAAATGCAATTTTTGAAAACGCGCATTTTTCCCTATCCCACTAAAAAGCAAACAAAACTCCGGCAAAACCAAAATTTGATTTATTCATTAGATCTTCATTTTTCCTAACTTTGGGGAAGTCATATTATTCCCTCTCTCATTTTTTTGATATTGGAAAAATAATTGAAGATGAAATAAATAAATCAAATGATCCTCTTTTCCAAAATTTGAGAGAACTCTCAAATATGAAAATAACGAAATCTCCAACTCTCTCCGTGGGTCCTTGAGTTGCGTGAAATTTCTAGGATCAACCAAAATGCATGAAAATATGATATGCATGATGATCTAGTGTATAACATTCCAAATTGCAAATTTGGGATGTTACAGGGGGCATTGTTGAAGACCATTTAGTAGCAGCGCGGGTTTATACCCCTCGCTACTACTATCAACTTAGTAGTAGCGCGGTTTTTATACCCCTCCCTACTACTAATTAGCAGTAGCGCCCATTTTTAAACCGCGCTGCTGATAAACTTCTGTGTATAAGGTTTTCCCTAGTAGTGACGAGCTTGTACTCGGGTTTGAGCTGGTTATTCGTGTTTGTGTGAGGAAGAAGAAGTGTATGGGTGAAAGGATAAGTGGAGGAGGGCCACCATGGGCCCACGAGGCAGGGGGCGCGCCCAGGGGGGTAGGGCGCGCCCTCCACCCTCGTGGGCAGGTGGTTGACCCCCCTGCTGTGTTCTCAGTGCCAAATATTCTCAAATATTCTAGGAAAAAACGTTGAGACGAACGGTCCGAAAGAAGAATGAAAACCGATCTAGGGTTTTCGGAAAAGAAACCGAAACAAAGAACCGGAAAAGAACCGGAAAAGAAAACGGAAAAGAAACGGAATGGTTCTTTTAAGAAAAACCGAACCGGGGAAAGAAAAAGAGGCGCGGCGCAGGGCTACCTCCGGCGAGGCTCCGGCGGCGGCGGCGCGGCTAAGGCGGCTATAGGCGGCGGCGGCGGGGCGGCGGCTTGGGCGCGGGTGGCGGCGGCGGCGACGCTAGGGCGGCGGCGGCGGCTAGGCTTGGGCGCGGGTGGCGGCGCGGCTAGAGACGGTGGCGGCTTGGGGAGGAGAGGGGGGGGGGTGTTGGTATTTATATAGGATGGGGGGGGTTTCTTGGGGGGGGGGGCAAGCAATAGGAGGGGGGGATTAGAGTCCTACTAGGACTCGGCCTAGGGGCGGCGCAAGGCAGGCGGCGGGGCTGGCGTCTGCGCCTGGCGCACGGGGCGGCTGGGCCGGCCGGCTGGGCCCTTGGCCCAGGCGAGCGCTGCGGTCTCCTTTTTTTTAAATGGTTACGCGCGCAGAAAAACAAAAGAAAAGAAAACAAAACGAACTCCAAAATTCCTAAAGTAAATTTTCCCCGACTCCTAAAAATGAGTCGAACAAAATGAACTTTTCTCCGGGCCTAAAATGCAATTTTTGAAAACGCGCATTTTTCCCTATCCAAATAAAAAGCAAACAAAACTCCGGCAAAACCAAAATTTGATTTATTCATTAGATCTTCATTTTTCCTAACTTTGGGAAAGTCATATTATTCCCTCTCTCATTTTTTTGATATTGGAAAAATAATTGAAGATGAAATAAATAAATCAAATGATCCTCTTTTCCAAAATTTGAGAGAACTCTCAAATATGAAAATAACGAAATCTCCAACTCTCTCCGTGGGTCCTTGAGTTGCGTGAAATTTCTAGGATCAACCAAAATGCATGAAAATATGATATGCATGATGATCTAGTGTATAACATTCCAAATTGCAAATTTGGGATGTTACAGGGGGCATTGTTGAAGACCATTTAGTAGCAGCGCGGGTTTATACCCCTCGCTACTACTATCAACTTAGTAGTAGCGCGGTTTTTATACCCCTCCCTACTACTAATTAGCAGTAGCGCCCATTTTTAAACCGCGCTGCTGATAAACTTCTGTGTATAAGGTTTTCCCTAGTAGTGACGAGCTTGTACTCGGGTTTGAGCTGGTTATTCGTGTTTGTGTGAGGAAGAAGAAGTGTATGGGTGAAAGGATAAGTGGAGGAGGGCCACCATGGGCCCACGAGGCAGGGGGCACGCCCAGGGGGTAGGGCGCACCCTCCACCCTCGTGGGCAGGTGGTTGGCCCCCCTGCTGTGTTCTTTGTGCCAAATATTCTCAAATATTCTGGAAAAAATCATGTTTAAATTTCAGGGCATTTGGAGAACTTTTATTTTCGAGGTATTTTTATATTGCACGGATAATCAGATAACAGACAGAAAAATATTTATTTTTATTTTATTTAATATAAATATCAGAAAGTAAAAGTGGGGTACAGAAGGTTATGCCTTCTAGTTTCATCCATCTCATGATCATCAAAAGGAATCCACTAACAAGGTTGATCAAGTCTTGTGTACGAACTCATTCCGAATAACATGGAACCGGAGAAATTTCGAATAACACTATGTTACCTCAACGGGGATATGCACATCCCCAATAATAAGAATATCATATTTCTTCTTGACAGTAGGAAGATGAAATTCAAAACCTCCAAATATAATCGATGGAATTTTTCCAATAGAATTGATACTGTGAACTTGAGGTTGTTTCCTCGAAAAGTGTACCGTATGCACATTACCATTAACATGAAAAGTGACATTGCCTTCAGTGCAATCAATAACAGCCCCTACAGTATGGAAAAAGGGTCTTCCAAGAATAATAGACATACTATCGTCCTCGGGAATATCAAGAATAACAAAGTCCGTTAAAATAGAAACGTTTGCAACTACAGCAGGCACATCCTCACAAATACCGACAGGTATAGCAGTTGATTTATCAGCCATTTGCAAAGATATTTCAGTAGGTGTCAACTTACTCAAGTCAAGTCTACGATATAAAGAGAGAGGCATAACACTAACACCAGCTCCAAGATCACATAAAGCAGTTTTAACATAGTTTCTTTTAATAGAGCATGGTATAGTGGGTACACTGAGATCTCCAAGTTTCTTTGGTATTCCACCATTAAAAGTATAATTAGCAACCATGGTGGAAATTTCAGCTTCCGGTATCTTTCTTTTATTTGTAATAATATCTTTCATGTACTTAGCATAAGGATTGGTTTTGAGTATATTAGTTAATCGCATACGCAAAAAGATAGGTCTAATCATTTCAGCAAAGCTCTCAAAATCCTCATCATCCTTTTCATTGGATGGTTTGGGAGGAAAGGGCATGGGTTTCTGACCCCAAGGCTCTCTTTCTTTAATGTTTTCTAGCAACAAAGTCTTTCTTATCATAATGTTGATTCTTTGATTGTGGGTTATCAAGATTAACAACAGGTTCAATTTCTATATCATTACCATTACTAGGTTGAGAATCATCATGAGCATTATCATTAACATTATCACTAGTTTTAGGTTCATTACCAGATTGTGTTTCAACATCAGAAATAGAAATATCATTTGGGTTCTCAGGATCACTAGAAGCATGCAAAGTCCTATCATTTTTCTTTTTCTTCTTTTTAGAAGAACTAGGTACATCTATATTATTTCTCTGAGAATCTTGCTCAATTCTCTTAGGGTGGCCTTCAGGATACAAAGTTTCCTGAGTCATTCTACCAGTTCTAGTAGCCACTCTAACAGCATTATCATTATCCTTACTATTCAATTCATTGAGCAAATCATTTTGAGCTTTAAGTACTTGTTCTACTTGAGTGGTAACCATAGAAGCATGTTTACTAATAAGTTTAAGTTCACCTTTGACATTAGCCATATAATCACCCAAGTGTTCAAGAATATTTGAATTGTATTTCAATTGTCTACCAAAATAAGCATTAAAATCTTCTTGCTTAGCCATAAATTATCAAACTCATCTAAGCATGGGCTAGCAAATTTAGTAAATGGGATTTCAGCTTTATCATATCTATAGTGAGAATTTACCTTTACTACCTGTGTCGGGTTATCAAGACCATGAGTTTCTTCAATAGGTAAAGGATTAAGATCATATGTTTCTTCAACAGGCGGTAAATTAAGACCATGTATTTCTTCAATAGGAGGTAAATTCTTAACATATTTAGCTTCATCCGGTGTTGGTTTAGGAATAGGCTCAGGAATTGGCTCTGGAGGTGTCCAATTATTTTCCTTTGTCAACATATTATTCAATAGAATTTCATCTTCATCCGGTGTTCTTTCCCTGAAAACAGAACCAGCACAACTATCCAGGTAATCTCTGGAGGCATCGGTTAGTCCATTATAAAAGATATCAAGTATTTCATTTTTCTTAAGAGGATGATCAGGCAAAGCATTAAGTAATTGGAGAAGCCTCCCCCAAGCTTGTGGGAGACTCTCTTCTTTAATTTGCACAAAATTATATATATCCTTTAAGGCAGCTTGTTTCTTATGAGCAGGGAAATATTTATCAGAGAAGTAATAAATCATATCCTGGGGACTAAGGACGCAACCAGGATCAAGAGAATTAAACCATATCTTAGCATGACCCTTTAATGAGAACACAAATATTTTAAGGATGTAAAAGTAACGAGTTCTCTCATCTTTAGTGAACAGGGTGGCTATATCATTCAATTTAGTAAGATGTGCCACAACAGTTTCAGATTCATAACCATGAAAAGGATCAGATTCAACCAAAGTAATTATATCAAGATCAACAGAAAAATCATAATCCTTATCAGTAACAAAGATAGGTGAAGTAGCAAAAGTAGGGTCAGGTTTCATTCTAGCATTTAGAGATTTCTTACTCCATTTAGCTAATAACCTTTTGAGTTCATTTCTATTTTTGCAAGCTAAAATAGCTAAAGAAGCTTCTTGATCAAAAACATAACCCTTAGGAATAACATGTGAATCTTCATCATCACTTTCATTAGTATCATCAGATTCAATATTTTCAATTTCTCCAGCTCTAGAAAGTTATTCATCAAGAAAATCACTAAGTGGCATAGTAGTATCAGGCATAGAGGTAGTTTCATCATAAGTATCATGCATAGCAGAAGTGGCATCATCAATAACATGCGACATATCAGAACGAATAGTAGAAGCAGGTGTATGTGTCGCAAGCTTACTCAAAACAGAAGGTGAATCAAGTGCAGAGCTAGATGGCAGTTCCTTACCTCCCCTCGTACTTGAGGGATAGATCTTGGTTCTTGGATCTTTCAAGTTCTTCATAATGATAAGCAGATATATATCCCAAGTGACTCAAAGAATAGAGCTATGCTCCCCGGCAACGGCGCCAGAAAATAGTCTTGATAACCCGCAAGTATAGCGGATCGCAACCGTCTTCGAGGGTAAAGTATTCAACCCAAATTTATTGATTCAACACAAGGGGAGCCAAAGAATACTCTCAAGTATTAGCAGCTGAGTTGTCAATTCAACCACACCTGGAAACTTAATATCTACAGCAAAGTATTTAGTAGCAAAGTAATATGACAGTAGTGATAACGGTAACAAAAGGTAACGGTAGTAAAAACAATGTTTTTGGTATTTTGTAGTGATGATAGCTATAGCAACGGGAAAGTAAATAAGCGAAGAACAATATGTGGAAAACTGGTAGGCAATGGATCAGTGATGGAGAATTATGCCGGATGTGGTTCATCATGTAACAGTCATAACCTAGGGTGACACAGAACTAGCTCCAGTTCGTCAATGTAATGTAGGCATGTATTCCGAATATAGTCGTACGTGCTTATGGAAAAGAACTTGCATGACATCTTTTGTCCTACCCTCCCGTGGCAGCGGGGTCCCTACGAAAACTAAGGGATATTAAGGCCTCCTTTTAATAGAGAACCGGAACAAATCATTAACACATACTGAATACATGAACTCCTCAAACTACGGTCATCACCGGTAAGTATCCCGATTATTGTCACTTTGGGGTTAACGGATCATAACACATAATAGGTGACTATAGACTTGCAAGATAGGATCAAGAACACTCATATATTGATGAAAACATAATAGGTTCAGATCTGAAATCATGGCACTCGGGCCCTAGTGACAAGCATTAAGCATAGCAAAGTCATAGCAACATCAATCTCAGAACATAGTGGAAACTAGGGATCAAACCCTAACAAAACTAACTTGATTACATGATAGATCCCATCCAACCCATCACCGTCCAGCAAGCCTACAATGGAATTACTCACGCACGGCGGTGAGCATCATGAAATTGGTGATGGAGGATGGTTGATGATGACGATGGCGACGGATTCCCCTCTCCGGAGCCCCGAACGGACTCCAGATCAGCCCTCTCGAGAGGTTTTAGGGCTTGGCGGCAGCTCCGTATCGTAAAACGCGATGATTTCTTCTCTCTGATTTTCTCTCCCCGAAACTCAATATATGGAGTTGGAGTTGGAGTCAGAGAGGCAATAGGGTGCCCACCACTACAAAAAAATACACTTCGGTGATGATACGTGTTTGTCACAGTAGGTCCCGTTTTTTGTCATGCATGTACATCCATGACAAATTTATGACAGAATCAAGATATTCATACATGTGATGTCGTAGAAGTGTTCCATGACATTACCAAAATTAT
Source organism: Triticum urartu (assembly GCF_003073215.2). NCBI lineage: Eukaryota > Viridiplantae > Streptophyta > Magnoliopsida > Poales > Poaceae > Triticum > Triticum urartu. Next base: position 83,588,988 of record NC_053024.1, on the reverse strand, counting down.
CATCATGGAAGTGTCCACTTCCATGACAATAAATTGCGCATCACAGAAGTGCTTTCGTCAAGGGTGACCGACACATGGCATCCACCGTAACGGAATGCCGTTAAGCTATCGGGTCGGCTTTTGGATCCGATAACCCGTTAACAACCCGGACTATTGGGGATTTTCCACGTGTAAAATCATCATTAGCTGGAGGAAACATGTGTCGGCTCACCGTTGGGACAGATGCCATCTGCTCATTGGACCGAAGGCGCCTATGATACGGCGACACGTGGCACGGCCCAACAGAGGCCCATTCCTGTGAAAAGGCCGGCCCGTTTGACTTGGTCAAAAGGTGGCTGGCTGGCCCACGGAAAGCCTGTTAATGACCTGTTCGCATATAGCCCATTTACAACCCGCTAACCCAGGGCCCGTTACGCCCTTTCCGAATTAGGCCGAGTAGCGTCATCTGGGCCGTCCAATATGATTCAGCCCGTTTTAACTTCCGGCCCATGTGTGGCCCATGACTTCTTTCGGCCCATATGAGGACCTATGTAACTCTTGGCCCATTAACGGCCCATGGTGAAACTGGCCCGTAATGAACATTGTATCACTTTATACCCATTAACGGCCCGTTATTCCATTGGGCCGTTTCCAGCCCAAGTTATCGTTCGGCCTTCTCAGGGCCCATTGATTCTTGGGCTGATTTGCAGCATTCGGTTACATACGGCCCGTTACAGTCATTTTCTGCTTGTGGGCCAAATTCAGCCCGTTGTTACAGTTGGCCCGTTTGCGGACCGTTAATACGTTGGGTCGTTTTCATGTAAAAAACCCGTTGGGCTGTTTTCATAGAGTTATCAAATACGGCCTATTAACGGCCCATTATGGTCCACGAATAGTACGTCCCATGATTAGCGAAATGATGATACACCCCGTAGAAGGCCCATTGATCCTACGGCCCGTATGAGGCCCATGGATAGTACGGCCCGTAGAAGTCCCATGGATCGTACGGCCCGTAGAAGGCCCATGGACCCTACGGCCCGTAGAAGGCCCATGGACCCTAAGGCCCGTATAGAAGGCCGATGGATCCTACGGCCGGACGAAGGCCAATGGATCATACGGCCCGTAGAAGGCCCATGATTATTTTGGCGTAGTTACCAAAAATAGGCTATTGTGGCCACTAGAAAAAAACAGAAAAAGAACTGCAGTGACTACAAGCAAACAACTAAACTAAACAATAAGGAAATAAATAAGCAAGCAATTAACGCTAGCCTATTACCACTATTACACATATTACATCCACTGGGCATCAAAGTTCGCCACCAGTGCAAATATAGGGAAGAAAGCAACACATTACATACACTGGCCGTCAAAATCGGCCACCAGTGCAAATAAACGCGGCAGCAAAACACGAGCATAACTGAAACAACTTCAGAAGAGCTCAAGAAACGTTATCCTGGGTATCCACCATGCTGGAAATAAGCTTAGCAAGCTGATTAGCTTTGTCCTGTTTGGCGCTAAAATCCTCCAACGCTTGCTGTTGCACCAGAAAGTATGCATCTGAATGCTCCAGGGACTTCCGTAGTCCTTCCGCTTCTTGTCGCAGCACAGCTGATCGATGTCTTTCAGCTTGTAGTTGAGACTCAAGAAACCGAACTGATTCAGACAGTGAGTTTGAATAGCTTGTGCAAGCGGTAGTGGCCAGTAACTCGAACACTAAACCAAGACAGGACTTTGGGGTTGTCTCGCTGTCTTCAAGATAGTCTTCCTTAGCTGTTTTATCAACTTTATTGGAGACCAACAAGGATGTGTCACTATCCTGAACCTTATCTGCATTACTTCCTTTACCATTGCTTAATGAGGCACTCTTCCCCAATATTCTGTCAGCATTCTAAAAGAAGAAACAAGCAGACACATAACAAGTTTGGCATGTACTAGTATATGAAACTCATTTCGGTGAACTAGTTCATTAGTAAGGTGGACAGGATTAAACTACCAAGTCTTCTATTGCCAAGTACTAGTACATAATAAAAGCATCAAATAAACATATATCTATGTCCTATGGTCACTACATTGTCTTGCCAAATCAAAATAGAGACATAGTTCAAATCATATCAGTTCAAGACAAAGCAGTAGTGAAAGAATAGAAAGCGTGGGAAACTACACAGCACAACAAGATTTTGGATGGGTACCACGGGTCTACATGTACAACAACACTATTGGCACTGTTGTGATGCTAGTAATGTGCATGATATGGAAGTCAACTGTATACACAATTGAAATTGAAATCAACATAGCTATCGATAAGAGCAAACCTGTGAAAGGAACATGCGTGAACATACCTGTTGTGCCATTGGAGTTTCGATTGGATCCTTCAATTTAAAAATAAGTTTGTATGAGTAAATACAGTGATACAAGAGCAAAGCAATCATAGTTAAAACAGGCGCGCCTAAGCGAGCGCTTAAGCACGCCTAGGCTCTATGTCACATCCCTAGTTCTGCTATGCTCCGAGCTAGCTAGTCACGTGTTGCATCATGTTTAAATTCTTTTGAAATTGAAATGGGGATTGATCAAACCCTAGCACCAGATCAAATCAAATAGGTTCAACATAAAATCATTTTCAATAAAGCCAAAATGCCCTTCGAAAATGTTCATGATTTATGATAAAGGTGAAAACCTCTACCAAAAATGATGAGCATGTTTCTTGGACATTTACGGATTTTTGAGTTAAATCATATTGTACTTGAATTGGAGCATTTAATGCCTATAAATATTTTAAATGCTTCAATACTTCAGAAAACAATTGGGGGCTACTGGAAATAATTCAAATAGTGCCCACAATTTTTGTCAGGATTTTACAAAATGAGTTAGTATTTTTACTAACTCAAAACAAATCAAAATAAATAGAAAACATAAATAAAAGAGAGAGAGAGAAGGACTCACCTGGTCTCACTTGCAGCCCACCTGGCCGGCCCAGTCGGCCAGCCTAGGCACCTGGCCTAGCCCACCTCCTCCTGTCGTCTTCCTCTTGCCAGCGGGATGGGCGCGCGTGGCCGATGCACGCAGGCGTGCCCCGGCCACCTCCTGCTTCGCCGTGTCGATGCCTCCTTCCCCCCAACCCCACGCCCAGGAGACGTGGACGAGGCCGTGCTGACCCCCCTTCTTCCCTGGCCAGTAGGGTCATATCAGTTTGACCTGGCCACGTCACCTGTTGACCGGACCCCACCTGTCTGTGTCACTAGCCTGTTCTGGGTCACTGACCAGTGGGCCCCACTGGTCAGGTTTGACCTGGACCGGCCTGTTGACCCTGCTGACGTCACCCAGACGCAATGCTGATGCAGTAATTGATTTTCTGGATTTAAAGTAATTAGAAAATTCCAGAAAATGCCCAAAACTTCTAAAAATCATAGAAAATTATCTATAACTCCAAATAAGATAAATATATATGAAAAATTATCAAAAAAATCCAATCTATCCATTTATGCTAGTTTCATGCATGTTAGAACACTTTAACCTTGTTGTTTAGGTGAAACAAGTTAATGCACTAATATGACTTCATAAAATGGGTTTGCATTAGAATCCTTGGTTCAAGTGGACTCATTTCAATATGTTCTAGCTTGCATTAGCCCAAAACACATTCATATTGCCATATCACAGCATGCATCATATTGTTGCATATCGTCATGTGTTGATTGAGTTCTTTCTCAGTTGCCGGTGTTTGTCCCCTCTCGATAGACGTGGTTCCGACGATGTGATCGATGACACCGATGAAGAACTATACTATCTTCAGAAGTGCCAGGCAAGCAAAAAACCCTTGTTCATTCCGATACAATCCCACTCTCGCTCCTGCTCTCTTTTACTGCATTAGGACAACAACGTTTTAATGGTTACAAGCTGCGGTAGCTGAACCCCTTTCCCCTGCATGACCTGTCATTGCCATAGTAAATAGATGAAACCCACTAGCATGAGTTGTTTGAGCCCTGATGTGCCTACTCATTCATCCTTGTTTGTCATGCCTGCTACTGCTTAGAGTTGAGTCAGGTCTAATTCGTCGGGGATGAATTGGATTGGTGTTGAACATGTCCTACTATGTGTGAGCTAAGTGTGTGAACATGATTTGGTAAAGGTAGCGGTGAGAGGCCATGTAGGAGTACATGGTGGGTTGTCTCATTGCAGCCGTCCCCAGGAACTGAGTTCTGTGTTTGTGATCCATGAACAGTTACTACCACGCATTGGAATGCTTAAGTGCCCCTCTCGACTTCTTAATCAACCTGATCTCTGTCCAGGAGTTGCAACTAGTTTCTGGTGTTTGTAGGTAGTGTTAGTAGTCTACCAAGTGGCACCCAGTACAGGTGGGCTTGGGATGGACCAGGCACAGTCGCACGGTGTACCAAGTGGCACCCGGATGGTGGGCTTGGGAACCCTGCACACATCGTTTGGGGCCGTGAGCGACACCTCGGCCGGATCTCCTTGCGGATGGAACCCGAATAGGCGATAAACCTGGACTAGAGACTTGTTGGTTAGTCAGGTCATGGCCGACTCCCTCACCGGCTTCCGCTTGAAGGTTGCCGAGGTACATGACGTGTACAGGGCGATAAGTGGCGAGAGCGTGTGTGAAGAAGTACACCCCTGCAGGGTTATCATTATCTATTCGAATAGCCGGATTCCTCGGATATGGAAACTTGGACCCCTTGCATAGTTCATAGACAAGTGAAAGTGGATACTCTAAAATGTGCAAGATAAGCATGAGTGCTATGGATGGCGTTCTCGTAGGGAGACGTGAGCGGATCCATAGTGGTGTATTGATATGGTGAATTCGTGGACTCGTGTGCGCCACCTCAAAAGAGTTACTTGTAGTCGTAGTTCAGGTTAGCCACTGAGTCAAAGCTGGCTTGCTGCAGTTAAACTCCACCACCCCCTTTGTTGATACTGATGCATATGTAGTTAGTTCTGATGTAAGTCTTGCTGGGTACATTTGTACTCACGTTTGCTTAATTTATGTTTTGCAGAGAGACTTCAATCTCGCTAGTAGTTCCACGTGGACTTCGACGTTTAGCTTGTTACCTCAGCTACGATCGTGAACCCTTGGGAGGGTCTTGTAGATAGTCAGGCTTCTGAGCCTTCTTCATTTGTAGTTGTCTGTACTCAGACAAGTTAAGCTTCCGCATGTGCTTGTTGCTTGTATGCTCTGTATGTTGGGTCATGAGACCCATGTTTGTAATATCTCGCTCCTCAGAGTCTAATGAATAAATATTCTGAGTCGTAGAGTCTTGTTGTGATGCCATGTTGTATTGCACATATTGAGCATATTGTGTGTATGACTGAAATGCTTGGTATGTGTGGGATCCGACAACCTAGTTGTTTATCCTTGGTAGCCTGTCTTATGGGGAAATGTAGCCTTGTGCTTCCATGAGCCATAGTAGTTCGCTACAGCCCGGTTCACCGGAGTCCTGCTAGCCCAGCACTACTGCTCCGGAGCACTTGACTGGCCGGCATGTGATTCACTTTGTTCCTGTGTCTGTCCCTTCGGGGAAATGTCACGCGGTGACATCCGGAGTCCTGCCTAGCCTGCTACAGCCCGGGTTCCCGGAGTCCTGTTAGCCCAGTGCTACAGCCCGGATTCGCACGCTGCTGACCAACATGCTCGATGTTGATTCATGTATGCCTGTCCCCGTAAGTTAGTGCCACTTTGGGTTCACGACTAGTCATGTCGGCCCGGGTTCTCTATCATATGGATGCTAGAGACACTATCATATACGTGAGCCAAAAGGTGCAAACGGTCCCGGGCCATGGTAAGGCGACACTCGTGGGAATACCGTGCGTGAGGCCGCAAAGTGATATGAGGTGTAACCGGCTAGATCGATGTGACTTGGAATCGGGGTGCTGACAGCTTTGGTATCAGAGCCTGACTGCCTGTAGGATTACCTAGCCAAGCTGGTCGAAGTCGTGTCTAGAAATGCTTTAGTTATATAAGGGAATTGATTGTGGAAGGGAACGTAAGGCTCTTTTTACTTCTTATCCTCATGACCTTCTGATATGAGTCATCTTATCTTTTCTACGGGGTTAAGAACTAGGCTTCTCTTCTATCTCCCAAGATGACGTGTAACTAAACCGTAGTTGCCTAGGATTGTTGAGTTCAAGCCTCAGTTCAGCTCCTACTACTTCTATATGTTCATAGCTGGCCTCAAAACCTTGATATTGTGATGTTGAGTGGCTATGCTGCCATATTTGTAGGTTGTCTCAAATCTTTTTGAGCAATTACAGCCGTTATGCTGTCCGAGTCTTCCCAGGTTTCTAAACAGTCTGATGCACTTGGAAATCTTTCCTCCATGTTCCCGTTGAATTTTGGGCCAGATTAAGCACACTAATCGGTGTGTTGAGGTACTCTGTTGCCTTGACGTGTATGTTGGAGTTAGTATTATGATCCTAGGTGTCCTCGAGAATTTAGCAATGCTTTCGTATCCCCAGTGTGATGATTCTAGCCACCATTCTCGAAAGCATCCCGTGATGCCATTTAGTAGTAGGTATTCTTCTCTTGGGTTCTCGACCCAAGATTCACTCTACTTACCTCGTGTTGATAGTGTTGCTCGTACCTTTAGGATATTAGTAACCTTTGTGATAGTCCTCGAGGTCCGTGGTATTTCCTTCTTCCAAATACCATGAACTACTTTTGGCAGAAGTTCTTTTGAACCAAAAGATCACAACCAGAGTGCTTTTGATGAGTTCTCCATTCTATATTGTGACTCTGCCAGTTCAACCTTTCTACATGGGTTATCCGGAAGAAATAACATACCAATCTATGCATCCACAACCCAAAAATATATATGTTCCATTGAGTTGTCCCTCTTTAGTTGTTATCCTGATCTCCGTCTATCATTTGATAGTCAAGAGCATGTCATGCATTCATGCTCACCGTTACCTCATATTCTTGTGGTCAGTCAAGCCATTCTATTCTGAAATGACTAGGAGAAACAAACTCCAGTACCTTGTCCACTTCGAGGATTGGGTCAAAGTAGTTGTATTCCGTGGATCAAAATGCCAATCCAGCTTTTGCTCTGTTCTACCTTGAAGTGTTACCATCTTTATGTCAAGAATGTCATGAGAATTGCACCACCTCTTATGAATTCTTGATGGAGTGATACTTCTCGCCATCATTATCCATTCCTTGGTCCCGTGTTGTTGTAACCGGAATGCCGACAAGTGAACTCTGATGTGTAAAATCAATACTCCTAGCAACCTTGTTACTTGGTAGTTAATGGACATTACTCTCATTCTTAGCGTGCTGGTTATTGAATCATCATCGTAAGATTGATCGTGCTACCTAGTCCATATTTCCGGGTGCACTCATCGACCAATGAGTTAGGATTGTGACAATCCCTCACTTGTTGATCATATCGTCTTGCCCTGAAAAGCAAGATTGATCTTGAGCTTAGTAACATATCGGTGGTTCGTGATTTTCCAAATATCTTCTCGGAAGTATTACCTGGTTATCACCTGACCGCTATGTTGACTTCGTGATCAAGTTGAATTTTCTATAAACCGCTATTTCTCCAAGATTTTGTGTTGGATACCCCCGAGCTAGTTGGTTAAGCTAAACAACAACTTGGAGAGTTGGAAGATGGAAGCTTGTCTGACTTAGTTCATGATAAGTGATATCTATTTGTGTGTGTGTGTGTGTTGAAGAAAGATGATATCTTCATCGATTGGTCCCTGTGATCAGTTGTTGGACCTATTGTCTTATCAACTTTGATTTGGGTATGGGCTATCGTCAAATCAAATCAGAACCAACGATGTTCATAATGTTTTCTTACTCGTGGTTGATCCCTCGAGCATACACCATTACATCTTTTGGTCTGACCAATGCTATCACCATGTTCACATGATGGTGGAAGTCCAGTGGTATGGAAATTCCGATGAGTTGCTGTTGAGCCCATCAGTAGCATTTTGTCTCCACCATGATTCATGTTGAACATCAACCTAGTATTGGAAACTTTGTAAGCAATGCCTTCGTGTTCCGTTCATGAAGCTTATGCTTGGATGGAAGAAGTGACTTCCTCAAATTTATGTGCATTTGGAGCAAGTTGCCGCCATGAGTTCGAGAAAGATTGTTTTGTTTCCTCTGGTACCATCCCAAGTTAGTTATGCATGTGCGAACGTATTATATGGTTTGGTAGATTAATTACCTCCACTCCATATGTATTCCCTAGCACACCAAGACACTGATTGATTTGTTCAAGGAGAAGAAGTTCCTTCTTAAGAGCATGCCTTATGCAAGGACTTTGTTATCCTTGTTGATGGTTCCCCACTGAACTCGGTAGTGTTTTTATTATAAGACTACCACGTGGTCATGCTTGTTTGGGACAACATGTTCACATGTGTTAGCAGAACCAGCTCATGTTTTGGAGCTTACTACCGTAGTTCATTTCCCCGAGAATCTCGCAACGTCATATCATCGAATTGTGTTGCAAACTTTCATTTTTCTTTCTAGACTTGATGAGTCTGGATTATCCTGACACTAGCCAGTTCTGAATCTCAGGCAGATATGATGGTTGGAACGTTCCTCAAGAACTATAATATGGGTCTCTTTGTAACCCAGTAAAGTGGATGTTGTGGCCAACACACCCAACCAGAAGACTTATTATTGTAGTATCTTTATTGAGAAAGTTGGCCACCTCCCCATAAGGATCTTGTAGAATTTATTCCAATAGTTGTTCCTTATGGATTTTTGTGTTCCCGAAGTCCGACCTTTTACTTGATGTTCTAGATATCAAACCATATCTATGAATGGATTACGCTAGCACATTAATGAGAACATTAGAAGTGGAGTGCTAAATGTCTCTCGGTCGATCATCCCGATTTCATTCCCTTGGCCTCGCTAAGGTGAAACCTGACAAAGGGTTGTCTTTCTATGCATCTGCATTGAACATCACTATTCATCATGGTAGTAGGATGTGTTGCCAGGATCCTCGGCACGGATGTTGGTAGAACCTTGATGAATATGGAAATGCTCAAGTTCTTGAGAGCATGCGCAAGCAAAATCATCCCTTGCGTTGTCTTCAACAAGGTAGTCCACATCATCCATCCTAGTCGGAGTATGCCGTTCTTTCGAACCCCTTCCAACGATCGATTGTGATTACCTGAGGCTGGTATAAAGAGTTTCAATGATCTTTGTATCAAATGTAGTTCTTTTTGCCACTTAAGGGAAATGCTCTACGAGTCACCTTTCCCTAAGGTGTCCCGTTATGGAATCATGGCAATTACTTCCTTGCTACTTTCAAACCATGCACCATCCTACTCCAGCGTGGAATTCTTGCCTACCAATTTGAACCCCTATCATCTATTACCTCCCATCTCTCTCGATGTGTGTTTTGTGTCTCAGCACAAGAGATGTTTCAACGTCTCACTCCATGAGTTGATCTTGAGTTGCTCGATCTTTGAGAAGATCGTTTCCTATAGAGTTTCCTTCCGTCATCATCGTGTTGGATGAAGATCTCGAAGACAAAGACGTCAAGATCAATGTGATGCAATATATCGGTATCTTCGAGAAGGGAAGTTGGATCAAGAAGACTGTGGTAGTTTTGTGACCCCTCTGTCTTCTTACTCCACTTCTTGAATCTCGGGACGAGATTCTTGTTTAGTGGGGGCGAGTTGTCACATCCCTAGTTCTGTTATGCTCTGAGCTAGCTAGTCACGTGTTGCATCATGTTTAAATTCTTTTGAAATTGAAATGGGGATTGATCAAACCCTAGCACCAGATCAAATCAAATAGGTTCAACATAAAATCATTTTCAATAAAGCCAAAATGCTCTTCGAAAATGTTCATGATTTATGATAAAGGTGAAAACCTCTGCCAAAAATGATGAGCATATTTCTTGGACATTTACGGATTTTTGAGTTAAATCATATTGTATTTGAATTGGAGCATTTAATGCCTATAAATATTTTAAATGCTTCAATACTTCTGAAAACAATTGGGGGCTGTTGGAAATAATTCAAATAGTGCCCACAATTTTTGTCAGGATTTTACAAAATGAGTTAGTATTTTTACTAACTCAAAACAAATCAAAATAAATAGAAAACATAAATAAAAGAGAGAGAGAGAAGGACTCACCTGGTCTCACCTACAACCCACCTGGCCGGCCCAGTCGGCCAGTCTAGCCCACCTCCTCCTGTCGTCTTCCTCTTGCCAGAGGGACGGGCGCGCGTGGCCGATGCACGCAAGCGCGCCCCGGCCACCTCCTGCTTTGCCGTGTTGATGCCTCCTTCCCCCAACCCCGCGCCCAGAAGACGTGGACGAGGCCGTGCTGACCCCCCCTTCTTCCCTGGCCATTTTCCCCTCTTACTCTTCGTTCTTCGCCTGAACAGAGAGCCGCCGTCGCCGCCGCTCGCTGCCAATGCGGCCACCGAGCTCGCCTGACCTTCCCACCGTATCCCTAGGCTCCGCTACGGCTCCACACGTCGACGAGAAGAACAAAACAAGCCCGGGAGCCCTTCAACCTCGCCATCATCGTCGTCCTCGTCCTCGGGAGCCGACCACCGCTGTCGTCAATTCGCCGGCTACGGGACCTCCCCGAGCTCGCCGTCCGCACCAGAAGATTCGCCGTGAGCCCCGCCTTCTTTCCCCCCTGTTCCCCCCCTCGCGCTCGAGCTCTAGCCATGCCTGCTACCACACCCGAGAGCTTCTCGCCGCCGCGGCCACAGCTGCTGTAGCTCGCGTCCGAGCCCATCAGCACGCTCAGCACACTCCCAGGAGCACGTAGCACTCTTCGTCTTCTCCTCTTGTGCATCGTAGCATCGACACTGTCTGCACTCGAACTCCGGCCGCCGCGCAAGTTGCCGCCGCCGTCGACCTACGCCACCGGAGCTGCTGCTGCGTGCACCACCCGACGCGGATGAGCCTCCTCGTCACGTAGACACACTTCGCCGCCCATATGGTCGCCGGAAAGAAAAACCCGTGCATCGCCACCGTCTCTGGACGTCGCCGGCGGCTTAACCCCGGCCGTTCCGACGTGGCACCATCTTTAGTAGCTAATGACGCCACTAAACTAACCCCTAGCTCACTGACGGATGGGCCCCACTCTCTAATTAACCTGGTTTAGTTCTGTTTAGGTTTAACTAACCACAAGGGCCCCACAGGTCAGTTTGACCTGGCCACGTCACCTATTGACCGGACCCGACCTGTCAGTGTCACTAGCCTATTCTGGGTCACTGACCAGTGGGCCCCATTGGTTAGGTTTGACCTGGATCGGCCTGTTGACCCTGCTAACGTCACCCAGACGCAATGCTGATGCAGTAATTGATTTTCTGGATTTAAAGTAATTAGAAAATTCCAGAAAATGCCCAAAACTTCTAAAAATCATAGAAAATTATCTATAACTCCAAATAAGATAAATTATATATGAAAAATTATCAAAAAAAAATCCAATCTATCCATTTATGCTAGTTTCATGCATGTTAGAACACTTTAACCTTGCTGTTTAGGTGAAACAAGTTAATGCACTAATATGACTTCATAAAATGGGTTTGCATTTGAATCCTTGGTTCAACTGGACTCATTTCAATATGTTCTAGCTTGCATTATCCCAAAACACATTCATATTGCCATGTCATAGCATGCATCATATTGTTGCATATCGTCATGTGTTGATTGAGTTCTTTCTCAGTTGCCGGTGTTTGTTCCCTCTCGATAGACGTGGTTCCGACAATGTGATCGATGACACCGATGAAGAACTATACTATCTTTAGAAGTGCCAGGCAAGCAAAACCCCCTTGTTCATTCCAATACAATCCCACTCTCGCTCCTGCTCTCTTTTACTGCATTAGGACAACAACGTTTCAACGGTTACATGCTGCGGTAGCTGAACCCCTTTCCCCTGCATGACCTGTCATTGCCACAATAAATAGATGAAACCCACTAGCATGAGTAGGAGTTGTTTGAGCCCTGATGTGCCTACTCATTCATCCTTGTTTGTCATGCTTGCTACTGCTTAGAGTTGAGTCAGGTCTGATTCATCGGGGATGAATTGGATTGGTGTTGAACATGTCCTACTGTGTGTGAGCTAAGTGTGTGAACATGATTTGGTAAAGGTAGCGGTGAGAGGCCATGTAGGAGTACATGGTGGGTTGTCTCATTGCAGCCGTCCTCAGGAATTGAGTTCTATGTTTGTGATCCATGAACAGTTACTACCACGCATTGGAATGCTTAAGTGCCCCTCTCGACTTATTAATCAACCTGATCTCTGTCCAGGAGTTGCAACTAGTTTCTGGTGTTTGTAGGTAGTGTTAGTAGTCTACCAAGTGGCACCCAGTACAGATGGGCTTGGGACAGACTAGGCACAGTGGCACGGTGTACCAAGTGGCACCCGGATGGTGGGCTTGGGAACCCTGCACACATCGTTTGGGGCCGTGAGCGACACCCCGGCCGGATCTCCTTGTGGATGGAACCCTAATAGGCGATAAACCTGGACTAGAGACTTGTTGGTTAGTCAGGTCGTGGCCGACTCCCTCGCCCGGCTTCCGCTTGAAGGTTGCCGAGGTACATGACGTGTACAGGGCGATAAGTGGCGAGAGCGTGTGTGAAGAAGTACACCCCTGCAGGGTTATCATTATCTATTCGAATAGTCGGATTCCTCGGATATGGAAACTTGGACCCCTTGCATAGTTCATAGACAAGTGAAAGTGGATACTCTAAAATGTGCAAGATAAGTGTGAGTGCTATGGATGGCATTCTCGTAGGGAGACGGGAGCGGATCCATAGTGGTGTATTGATATGGTGAATTTGTGGACTCGTGTGCGCCACCTCAAAAGAGTTACTTGTAGTCGTAGTTCAGGTTAGCCACTGAGTCAAAGCTGGCTTGCTGCAGTTAAACTCCATCACCCCTTTGTTGATACCGATGCATATGTAGTTAGTTCTGATGTATGTCTTGTTGGGTACATTTGTACTCACGTTTGCTTAATTTATGTTTTGCAGAGAGATTTCAGTCTCGCTAGTAGTTCCACGTGGACTTCGACGTTTAGCTTGTTACCTCCGCTACGATCGTGTACCCTTGGGAGGGTCTTGTAGATAGTCAGGCTTCTGAGCCTTCTTCATTTGTAGTTGTCTGTACTCAGACAAGTTAAGCTTCCGCATGTGCTTGTTGCTTGTATGCTCTGTATGTTGGGTCATGAGACCCATGTTTGTAATATCTCGCTCCTCGGAGTCTAAGGAATAAATACTCTGAGTCGTAGAGTCTTGTTGTGATGCCATGTTGTATTGCACATATTGAGCATATTGTGTGTATGACTGAAATGGTTGGTATGTGTGGGATCCGACAATCTAGTTGTTTATCCTTGGTAGCCTCTCTTATGGGGAAATGTAGTCTTGTGCTTCCGTGAGCCATAGTAGTCCACTACAGCCCGGTTCACCGGAGTCCTGCTAGCCCAGCACTACTGCTCCGGAGCACTTGACTGGCCGGCATGTGATTCACTCCATTCCTGTGTCTGTCCCTTCGGGGAAATGTCACGCGGTGACATCCGGAGTCCTGCCTAGCCTGGTACAGCCCGGGTTCCTGGAGTCCTGTTAGCCTAGTGCTACAGGCCGGATTCGCACGCTGCTGACCAACATGCTCGATGTTGATTCATGTATGCCGGTCCCCGTAAGTTAGTGCCACTTTGGGTTCACGACTAGTCATGTCGGCCCGGGTGTTCTGTCATATGGATGCTAGCAACACTATCATATACGTGAGGCAAAAGGCGCAAACGGTCCCGGGCCATGGTAAGGCGACACCCGTGGGAATACCATGCGTGAGGCCGCAAAGTGATATGAGGTGTTACCGGCTCGATCGATGTGACTTGGAATCGGGGTGCTGACACTCTAGGCATTGGCAAAATGCATTGCGCATAACTACGCATAATCTGTGCATAACTGCGCATAAGCATGCGCTTTGGTCAGTAAAGCGCAAGGCGGTGGCAAAACGCACAATTAACGCCTAGTACTTTTTTCAACTATGATAACAATGGAATCTTAAATTAGAACAGCTGTTCTTCAGGTTTAGGAACTTGTTCTACATGAACAGAGTATAGTAAGACGCAAGAATATAATACTTAAAAATAGAAAAGGAGCTCATACACCTTACCAGATTCTTTGTTCGGGACCAGTACAGAACAAGGCGTTCCCAGTCATCGTCCAGTAAATGTATCTCAGGAGAACGTAAGGGAATTTGATGAGTTTGTTTGCTGGTGAAGTACATTTTCTTCAGGTAATTCCGATACTGCCACCAAGCATTCTTGAAGATAGCAGAGGTATTAGCACAGGTTACCTCATCCTGAGTTTCCAACTCGGTCCTTCTCTATAGAGAAAAATGGGAAAATTTGTTGTATTATAACCATCATGGAGGTAGGATGTATGGGACGAAGCAAAGTAATTGCCATGAATAACATTAATTACACATAACTCCTGGACAAACACCTGCAACTGGCATTTTCCTTCATCTTCAGTATAATATTTCCAAGATGGGAAGATACGCACATACGATTTAACAACATCAAATGCGATAGATGCTAAACTATGACTAGCTGGTTGTGCTTCCTCCACAGGAATAGGCGTACTAACTGGTGGAGTTGGGGTTCGCCGTGATAGTACTGGCCCTTTGGGCACTCGAGCTGCCGTACTAATTGCTCTTGTTTGGGAGCTCTGTGGTGGAGATGGTGTTGTGTCAACAGGAACTGGGTTACTATCGGCTGGGTTGGGGTTAGATTGGGTGAAGCTGGTTCTCTGTCCATCGCAGTAGGGGTACAACCTGCGAGAGTTTGGGTTATGTGTGGTAGGGCTGGTTCTTGTGCATGTACAACCGGGGTGCTATCTCCACCAAGAGGTAGCACTGTTTTATTTGAAGACCGTGTTTTTAGTCCGCTAGATACTGGCATCACCTGCTCCAATTCAAATGGCTGATAAACAGGAAACATAGTTGAATGTACAAACATTGTAGAGAGACAGATGCAATAGATAGTGTGGAAAAAAGAGGGCATGAAATATTTGACATGTATATTGTTTAACTAAAACGGATAGCATGACATAATTTCACATATATGATGTCTATCTAAACTGGATAGCATAGCATAACATAATTCAAAGATATGATGAATAACTAAACATGATCGCATGACATAATTCACCTACATGTTATCTAAGTAATCAGGATCACATCATTTAATTCACATATGTGATTTATATGCTAAACATAGGGCATTCAATATGATGTCTGAACTAAGAACATGGTGTTGAATATTGTGTATATGATGTCTAAACTATGCAATGCAAGACACCGTATGCATGATATGAGCAGTATAACCGTGCCAAGTTAGACCATACACCTCAGTGGGGGAATAGGACTGGTCATCTGTCTATGAATCCATCTCTGAGGAGACATCGGGACCCAATAAGAGATTTGCTTCGACAGGTAGCACCGTCTGCTCCGAAGGCCTTGTTTTCACTCCAGATTTTTCCATCTCCCACCCAAATGGCTGATTCACAGGCAGAGTAGTTTAACATTGTCGACAAATGGAAATGTAATGAAGAAAAGGATGGGCAAGAGATCATTCAAATATATGATGGCTAGTTAAACAGGATGGCATTGCACATTTCACATATATTATGGCTGGCTAAAAGACACGAGACTGCATAATTCCCATATATGATATAGAAACTAAACATGTGGCATTACAGAACATGTCTTAACTAAATAGATGACATATATGATGTCAAAAGTAGGCACTGCAAGGCAACATATGCATGATATGACTAACATCATCATGCCAAGGTAGAGCAAACACCTTGGGGGGTAAATAGGAGTGGTCAGTGGCGTCTGAATCCGCCTCAGAACAGATATCTTCCTCTTGATTACAATCTGGAGAAGGATGGGGAGGGTTTTCCATTGAACCCACCATGGAGCGATGTCTGCATGACATTGTATTGCCGCGCAAAACTCTTCTCTCTTTCTCTACATGTTCAGCATGACTGTGTACAATATCTGACATGCATACAAAAAAATATGGTGAGATTATGTAAGGAGAGCATGCATAAATTTAGAGTGATGGTAACAACCAGTGGATCGACGTTTTTCCGTTGAACCAAAATAGCCCTAATGGATCGACGTGAATGTATAGTAATAAGTGATGCAACAAGTGTACAACCTCTTTGCCGTAGCCATGTCGACCTCGTCATGATTGGGTTGGTCGCTGAAGCAGTTGAGGCAGAGGTGGCTGTCGGAGGTGTGGAGGAAGATCTGAGGAATCTGTAGACGGCGTCCAGGGTACTGCTCTGTTGTGATGGATCGTTCTGTCGTTGGAGAAGCTCCGGTGAGCCGTAAGACGTCAAGGCTGAAGCAGCAGAAGACAGACATCGTCAATCTCAAGTGGGATTCTAATAGCATCTCCAATAGATGATGTAAAATTAACATCACCAAAAACCACCTGACTACAACACATGAGGTAAAAACTGTTGACTCTGAACCTAACTGTCGAAACTGAAATTTACTATGGAATCTGAATGCTACTGTCGAAACTGAACGCAATGGTAGCAGAGAGGCACTTGACATGTAGTTTAGGGAGGGCCCGCAGTTCATCTTCAACCTGCACCCCCCTGGGCTGCCAGCCACCACCGGCCGAACCGCCGGCCCCAGCGCCGCCTCGCCTCCCCGAAACAACTCGCCACCGCCACCCCGGCCAGCCCTCTAGGCCCCCGTCCCCACCCTGAACCCTAAAATAGATAGTGGGGTACCTCTCCGGCGAGCCCCGTCCCCATTGCGGGTTGTTCTTCCTTAACTCCGGCGAGCCCCCCCAACCCCTGAAAATCGAGTGACCCAAAATTCGATTGAGTCGACTGAAGTGTGGCTTAATCAGAGCAGAGCAGCAACACGAGCGAGGGGGAGAGCAGCAGCAGCAGCAGCTGGGCGAGTGAGCGATCGAGCGAGAGCTGGAGCAGCAGCAGCAGCGCGAGCGAGCGAGAGCCGGAGCAGCAATAGAAGATCCGGCTGGTATGGACACCACCGCCGAAGGGGCCTCACACTGGGGGAGAGCCTCCATGAAGATGTCGCCCGCGGCGCCGGCTTCAAGGTAGCCGCTCCATGGGGGTGCGGGATGGAGCACCGTCGGTGCCGGGAGGTCGAGCTAAGGAGAAGGTGCGATGCGATGAGTCTACAACTTCTTTGGTGGCGCCGAGTAGGCCTCGGCTTCATCCGAGGAGTCGGTGAAGATGCTGCAGTTCTGGTGGAGCAGGTTAAGGCGGCGTTGTGGGGATGGAGCAGCCACGACAAACGAGGCGATCGTCGGAGCAGCTCCTTGGAGGTGGAGGACGGGGCGGCTGAACCGGCGGGACGACGAGATGGACGACGGATCCTCATCCGGGGAGGTGGATGAGGGACGTTGAGCTGTTGCGGTGGACGACGTTGTCAGGGAAGGGGCTCCGGCTGGGCAGCGGTGACGTGGCAGACGGAGGAGGGTGGGGTTTCGCGGCTGGAGCAGAGAGGTTATGGCGGCCTGGGATTTCGAATGGCGAAAAGGGGGCGATGGGAGGGGGTGAAGCATGACATAGGGACGCGCTTGTCCAAAATGTAGGGTGTGTTACAAAAGTACCCCCCACCGATTTGAACTAGCGGCCCTTTCGGCTCAGGGTTAGAAGGGGGATTTCGCGTGTCGGGATTTGGCAGCTGGAGGGAGTTTTCGCGCGCGTGGTAATTTTGGGATAGCAAGGCGCGGGTTGTGAAGGGACCATTTTTGGGAGCACGATATCTGAATTTTCGGGATATAACAAGACGCAGGTTGAATTTTAGGGACAAGCCTAATGTTTAGTAATATTGTACTTGTGCGTACCAAATCAATTCGTACTTCCCTCAACCAAAAAGAAAACAGAAAAAAACAAAACTATTCACACCACATAAAGAGAGAGTCTTGCCCCGTTTTGCTATACAAATGCTATTCAAAGCTACTCCCTCCTTCCATCTATATAGGGCCTAATGCGTTTTTCGATGCTAACTTTGACCGAATATTAGAGCAATGATATATGACATGCAACTTACACAAAGCACATCATTAAATTCGTCTGTGAAAGGTTCTTTCAATGATATAATTTTCACATTGTGCATGTCATGTACTATTAATCTTGTCAATAGTCAAAGGCAGTCTTAAAAATCTCATTACGCCCTATATAGATGGAAGGAGGGAGTATGAATCCATGTTATGTCCGATTAAATTTTTTCGCTTGCTGTATAATGCATGTAACCTACTCATACCAATATTTTAGTGCATTCCAAATGTCTATACTACCGCTGCAATTCGAACTAAATTTGAATTCGTTTCTCTATTTCAATAAGAATCTACAATCATGATTGTTGCCAACTTCAACCATCATAGTTTCCTTGCTATCCGCCAGATATAAATCAGACGGCCTATAATGCAGGATGGCAGGCACACCATCAGCAACAACTCCGTTTTTTATAAGAATAGAGATAAAATATATTAAATGTAGCATAACATGTTCATAACCACACCATGTGTATCACCGTTATATATATTCACACATGCGTCGGTTTGAAACACTATGATAAATTCTTCAAATATCTAAATTCGCTTTTTATAATGAAGTATATATGATCTCTATTTGTCTTTTACACCCACACAATCCTCTTATCTTTGTAGCTAGCGCTAACTTTGTCTTGTGCATGCACATGCCCGCATCCCTCTCACCCTCCCTTAGCATTCTCTAGCTCCATCGCGCAAATTCGTCTTTTCACTTTAGGTCGTTCACCCACGGTGTGCTGACATGGGTTGTATTTGTTCTTGTGCAACGAACTGACCACTGCATGTCATGTTTGATAGTCTCAAGTCATTAAAAGCATACAAGCCCCACATCTCTTCTTGGTTGATTCCTCTATTTATGTCAAAAAATAAGAAACAACGTGAGAGTTAATGCACCACGCCTATGTGTTTACTATTTGGTTTTCGTAAGATGACTTAATACTCACCTAGACGGAGGGACTATTTGATTTGATAGCGGGCGGCGCAGTTCCCGATACGGCTTTAATGCAGACAAGGGAGGGAGTAGCGGTTCCCGATATGTTGAACGGCCAATGCATCCACCTTCAATTAATGCATGAGGGAAGTAATAGGAGGAGGTCCGGGAAAAGAGGCTGCACGATGTGAATGCAACGCAGTTTGCCCTCATTGCCCTCATATAAAGGCGCCCCTCCATTCCAATGCATCTACCACATCGTACACACCTACGCATTTGCCTAAGCACCTACACTAAGCGCAAAAGAGCTCAATCCAGACCCATGGCGGCAATGCTCGTGAGTGGCTAGCGGCTGCGCCAGATGGTCCACAATGCCGGCCTGCGGCATGGCACCGAGAATCGTCTCCATACGGTGTTGGAGACCGGCTGGTGGATGGCCGCCTTCGACGCCAACTACGACTCTCAGTTGGACCAGATGATCATCGCCACCAGCAACAAATTCATTGTCCTCAAGAAGCTCGCGGACGACATCGCCGTACTCCTCCAGCCCACGCGCCCGGGCTCCTTATTGCCTTCCACCCTAATCGGCCTCCATGGCCGGAACCTCTTTCAAGCACTAGTGGCCTTGCGACTGCCCGCCGACGCCACGAAGAATGTCCACCTGGAGGTCGCGCTCGCCGCGAGGCGCCTCGCCCTGCAAGAATTCGTCGACCTACACATCCACATGTACGAGGAAATCATGTACATAGGTATCTACAAGGCCAGTGAGGACGCTACAACGTTGGCCTTCCTCAACTGACTGGAAGCCTTGGATGCCTTTGCTGAGAAGCACCTCGACCACACCACAAAAGCCGCCGCTCCTGAGCCGCCGGTCGGTGGCCCGGCGCACTAAGTTGAGGAGGAGGAGGTCGTACGTTCGTGGATCCATCTTTCTTCTTGCCTTCTGTAACCACCACTGTGATCGCATCATCATGGCCTTAATTCTTATTGTGTTGTTGCATTCTCGTTCCAGTCAATACCGACATGTGCAATCCCTTTGCTTAATTATATGCATCACTGTAACTAGTACTCCATCGGTCAATTTATAAGTTGTGCTTACCTTTTCCATCAACTTTGTGCAACGCGCGGACATCTTGCTAGAAACAATAGAATATGTCTATATAATCCGTATGTGATAGTCCATTTGAAATCTCAAAAAAGACAAATATTTAGGTACGGAGGGAGTAATACATTAGGAGTATATCAAAACAATAGTGATTTCTTTCAAGTTTGTGAACAAATACTACTATTCTACTACTTTGGATCTGTTGCAACGCACGGGCACATTGCTGGTAAAAGGAAAAGGCATGCCACGTTCGCGTTGCACCCACACATGCCCGGGAATCGGGAGTACAACACGGCCCGTCCGGCACGACATATAGCTTAGGGAAGGCGTGTTGCCTAGCATTTTCACTTTCATGTGGGACCTCCGTTGAGCAAATCGACACCCTGCCCGCCGCCGGGTTGGAAACAGAAATGAGGGGAAGATCTAGCTGTAGCACGGAAGCCAAGAAATTTGGTTTCAGGTGGGGCTCGTTGATAGAGTAGGAGCATTCCGTACTAGTACTACTCCTACTAGTACCAAGTTTGTACTACTAATACTATATTACTTGTACTACCACTATACAACTAGTAGGTACGTGCACGGCACAACATCGTAGGAACAAAAAACGGGAAGATCTTGTTTTGGGTGATTTATCTTTTTTTCAATCAACGTAGTATGCATAATATGATGTGGGGGGCACCCATGAAGCTTATGTGGCTTGGTTGCATGGCTACGGAAGGTTAGAGAAAAATAAAAATATAATGTGTTTAGAGTGCACTCCACTAAATAGATATATATACACTTTGGATCCATTGCAACAGACCGGCACATCTATATCTATACCCCCTATATAGTGTGTGAAAAACTTTGAAAGTTGGTCGTTGGATGAAGCCAATCCGACGGTACAAAGATGGCAAATCCGAGCACTACTGGCCATTGGATATCATCCACCAGATTCTGCCACATGTATAATCTAGAAGACTCCATGGTTGAACTTAATTCATGACTAAGGGCCTCTTTGATTCATAGGATTGCAGAAACATAGGAATAGGAAAAAAGTAGGATTGGAATGGCATGTTCATTAGATCCCTATAGGATTTGAGTTCGTTTGATTGTGTCACATGAAAAACAAAGGATTTCTTTCAAGAGGTTGGAGTGCATGTTAGAATTCCTGTGAAACATAGTACAAATGAATCCATAGGAAAATATTCTACATGATTCAATCCTACGAATCAAACGACCAACGTAGGAAAAATTCCTAAGAATTCTAATCCTTCAAAGATCCTATGAAAATCCTTTGAATCAAACAGACCCTAACATTGCCACAACTAAGCTTAGGCAAAGTTATTAGTTCTTCAAAACGAGAGAAACAAGTTGGCAAGCCTAAGGGAATCTTGCCACATTTTTTGTGTGTAGGTCATGTGGGACCTTAGTGTGACTTGCCTAAGGTGTGGCTTGAACCAAACACTCACCTAAGTTAATCAAACTTGCCTAACCTTACATTCCACCAGATTTTGCCACATGTTAGAATCCAGAAAGCTCCACATGTAGAAGCATAATGCACAAACCACTAGAATCTCATGTGTGCAATGCACGTGTACCTTACTAGTACTAGTAGTTGGTAGTAGTAAGAAACAAATTCCAGTTTTGGCACGAGATCGTATTGCAGGAGCACCACAAGGCCTGCCGCAGGAGTTACATTTCCCTCTCGGGGCCCACGGGACCAAACTTCAGTGGCTTAGTGCCCGGCCTATGAGTCAATGACATGCGAACCTTAAATGCGGCTGGCCCACATGTCATTCTCATGGTGGTGGCGTGGTTCGCGACTCACTCTTTCGAGATGAACCGGCCGGTGGTGGCGTGGCCGTGGCGAGGGAGCCACAGCTGGACGTCGGGGCGTTACGAGGCGTAGATGGCCACACCGGCGGGTACTACCTGTAGTACTCCCTCCGGTCCTTTTTACTCTGCATATTAGGTTTGTCCGAAGTCAATCTCATCCAACTTTGACCAAGTTTATATAAAAAATTATAGACATTCACAAACAACACCAATATCATTAGATTCATCTTGGAATATATTTTCATATTACATTTATTAGATATTATAGATGCTAATAATTTTTAATATAAATTTGGTCAAACTTAGCAAAGTTTGATTTTCGGCAAACCCAATGTGCAGAGTAAAAAGGACTGGAGGGAGTAAATAAGTACTCCAGCTGAGGATTGATGCCCGGGACGAAATGTGTCACAGCCGCTGGATGAAAATTCAATGGTGCGGGAGTACGGATCGGAGCACAGCAGCGGAGCAGGCAAACCGCGTCCAATCGGGTGTGTCTGTGGTAGAAAGTTGATGGTCGTCGCAGTTCAGTTGGCACGCATGTCATGCACACAAAGGCAGAGGTGCGGTGGGGCCGAGAGGGATGAGGGGCACGTCGGGGGGGTGAGGATCCCCTGACGCGAACAGTCCTACCATTCAGTCACTGACATGTGGGATCCATAAGCGTGGGTCCCACCTGTCAGCGAAGGAAAGGCAGGGCAAGGCAGTGATAGCCACGCCAGAGGATCCATGTCCACGTCGGGGGACGTCGTGCCGTGGGTTGGAGCGGCGTCGTGGGAATCGCGTGTGGGAGTGGTAGTGGTAGAAACAAGAAACGTGATGGTCGTCGTGGTTCAACTTCCATGGACAAGCTGTCATGTCTGCTGACACATGTATATCAAAACTAGAGTGTTTATATTTCAAGAACGTGAACAAGTATTATTCTACTACTTTGGATCCATTGCAATGCACGGGCTAGCACATTGGTAGTAGTAGTGTCCATCTCTATCTCTAGAGGCCTTCCCTCATTCATCATTTTCTGTCACAAGATAAACTACTCATACAAATGCATCTTGATGTTTCGTCAAACGCACAAGGATGTTTCCTTGGGGGTCTCTCCAGCGCGGCGTGGCCGTAGTTGCAAGTTGACGCCCCTTGATATGCCGACGTTGAGGGGCACTTGGATTTCCTCCGATGAGTAGGTAAGATGAGTTTGAGCACGCAGTAAATGCATTCTAAAGACTACTTCTGTGTCCATTCCCTAATTCTCCCCCTGTCCACTGTTTCATAGGTTAGGCTCGGTTCGAGTGGAGATTGGCTTGCATATGTACAGGAGGGTACCAACATCAATTTGCACAACATTTACAACGATGACACCGTTCCCGTAGAACCTTTGTCCAACATTGGGATCAGCCATGCAACGGTCCACCACATGAATTGGTACAATGGAACCACTGTGAGATTGAATAAGATAGCACGAACCTTGCACATGGCGGTCAAAGGCGGACCATGCTGTCTGCGGACGATTTGTTGCCGTACGAGTAGGAAGACGTCGTGCTCCTTTCTAACCGCATCTTCGCGGTGACAAACTAGGGGACTTATTTTGTATGGGACACATCCTACGATATACTCACACTCTCCCAGTTTATTTGTTTTGAATCTTTTTGTTTTATAAGTTTCAAATTCAAATTTAGAGCTCCCCATCACATGGTGAGATTACAATATCCATTAAATCGTTGCATGCATGTATAGTAAAGAAACAAATCTCGAGTTTGGCACGCGTTCGTGCTGCGGGAGCACCACAAGCCCTGGCGCAGGAGTTACATTTCCCTCTCAGGGCCGTCGGGACTGAGCTTCAGCACCTTACTACACCTACCTTTGAGTCAATAACATGTGGACCCGATAGGTGACCGGTCCACATGTAATGTTCCCGTAGGCAGAGGGGCAGTGGGGCCAAGAGGGGTGAGCCGCAGGTCGGGAGACGTGTGGTTTCATGGGTTCGAGTGGCGCCGTGGGAATCGCGGGTGGCTCTGGTAGAAACTTGATGCTCGCCGCATTTTAGGTGGCTCACATGTCATGCACACAAGCTGTCATGTCTATGGACACATGCATTGCATACCGATCACTGGAAGGAGTAGTAGAGAAAGCTATATAAGCGGATAAATAGTTCCTTATAGTCAAGCGGACCCACGCTACTACTCTGTTCCAAAGACATGCACACCATCGATATAGTCCATCTATATCAATATACACTGAGAGGGAATGATTTTTTTACAAGAGAGGAAATAGTTCATCCATCCATAATGCCCTCCTGCTGGTGCAGCCTTTTCTTCTTCTTCTTCTTCTTCTTCTTCTTCTTCTTCTTCTTCTTCTTCTTCTTGTTCTCATTCTCCGTGGGAGACGGCTTCGAAACAAGCTCTTTGGACCTTGCAGCTATCTCGAAACTCACACGGGCATCGAGGGCAACATATTTTATCCGCTCGTACGTCAAGGGATAATTCTCCCATCCAGTCGACCTTAATGCCACCGTCTCGTCACCCTTCTGAAGATTTGTACCGAGCACAAAATTTTCTATGTCGAATAGGGATGGTGTCTGTTTATCACAATCTTCTACAGGAATTTTGATTCTGGTTTGTAGGTCAGCGATGCTTTTCAAATCAAGGTTGTACGGCTTCAGCTTCTGTTTGTCGCCTTCGATGGCTGCCCCATAGAAGTATACGTCCTCCCGAGACAAGAAATCGTGAAGCTCATGTAGTATGGAGGGCGAGTGTATGATGTGGTACACCAAAACATCATCTTCGTGGCACAGCTGAAGGATGGCGGCGCCTGGATATTCCCAGGGGCACGCTCCGTGTACTCTGCGTCAAGACTGATGACCCTCGTCTCTATCTTTTCGAGGGAGTTGGATACATTGTTGATACACTGCCGAACAACCCTTGGGTGGATGGTTACGGTGGCAACTATGCGCATCGAGCCTTCGACGAGGACATGTTGGATGCTAAATACCTGCATCTCGATCTCTTCCGCCATTTGGAACCGCTGGAACGGAGGGCTATGGTTTGGAGAATTAGGATTAGATGGCTAGTCTAACTCAAGTAGTAGATGATTATTTAAAGAGGTTAAAACAATGTGAATGCAGTGGGGTTTGGATGCAAATGAAGACGAAAGGGAGGTGAAGAAGCCGAGGAGAATCGGTTCCTGATGGAGAAGTAAATGGGAGAAGTGGCGTGCAGGAAGTTGATTAGACGGCTAGGTAGACTAAATGAAAAGGCTACGCGGGTAGACTGATGAGTCGTACCTGTTCGTGTACGTGCCCATCCTTCTTGATAGGTTGGACCTATGCATGCAAACAGATAAAAAAATGTCCTGGATATAGAACATGGATAACACTGTATATTTAGTGTAGAATCTTTTTAGTAGTTTGAATTTTGGCCACTACTTCTGCTGTTTAGTAACTTTTCTGAATTTTGGCCACTACTACAGTAAGTTCAAGTGAGTAACTATAGTAACTTCAAGTGAGTAACTCCATTTCTGATTTTTTTTACATAAAACTAACCATGATATTTGTTCCTCTGTTCTGGTCATAATTATAATCTGATTGTTGAACCCTTAATCATTCTCATAATGTTTACATGATGCACAATTATACTGTCGTCAAAACTACTCCATACACACACTGTCGAAACTGACAAGATGGTGGTGGAGGTGGGAATAAATGTTCAGTATTGGTGCATTTTCTGTGCTTACAAAATTCACATTGAATTTCACTACCAAAAGAAAAGAAGTGGAGATTAAATGTTGCTTTCAACTTACTTCACCTGTGTGTTACTCTTTTGGTGCATTTTCTGCAGAACCTATGTGTAGCTGCAGCATATAGGCCAGTTCATCAACTGCTAGAAGAAGAAAAGAAGGTGGCATTTCCTTGCCTTTAGCATACAGGCCAGTTCACTTAATGTCCTTTGGTGCTATATTTCTGAGAACATCCAAGTTTTTACTTATCACTTTGCTAGCATTCACAAGTCTATTGAAGCGTGCATGTCTCTGTGAATCTTGCTGTCTACGCCAAGTAGATGGTGTGTAGCCTGGCAAAGGATATTAGTACTTAGTACATTCTAAGTTTAAAACCACTCTAGATTTACTGAAGATGACAAGTGTTTATTCAGTTCTAAATTTGAAGTAACTAGTAGACAAATAATATTCATCTTTTTCTATATATGAAGAAGAATAAACCTAGCTAATTCAAATAATTCCAATTTTAGGGACATGTTTTTATCAACTCTTAGTTAACGGGTTGTGGCAGTTTTCAGTTTTCAGTTTTGTGCCGCTTGAATTGATTCTACACGAATATTTAGGGAAGAGTCATGGCTATGCTTAGCTCTCTGTAAAATGAATGACTGAAATTGGACAATTGGAAACTTTAGGTATGTTTGCAATTGGACAAATGGTGTATAAATCCAAATAAAGCAAATAAATTCAAATGATTCAAATAAATACAAATAAACATGGTTGATCTTCATTTTGCATAAACCTGGTTGAGTATTACAGAGTAATTGGCAACAAATTGACCTGGTTGGAATTCATACGGCAACAGTAATAGTTAACTGAACTTCTTTTGCGTGCATTTATCACTCCAGAAAACTTTCAGTAACAAGTGAGCAGCCTCTGCATTTTCTTAGTGAACTTTTGAGTGCATTTATCACTTGTTGGAGTATGCTACAGCTTCTGCAAATCACAAACTCCTTTAGTTTGCATCTCAGTTTTAGAAAACACTATAGTTTCAGTAAAGGAGTCATAACTGAATTACAGGCACTGTAGTTTCTCTACAGTATTGGAACACTGAACATTTTCAGTTAACTGTAGAAAGAAAAACTTCCAAAAACTAGCAGATCTCCAAGAATGCCAAGAGTATTACTCAATGAATTTGATGGCATCAAACTAAATTTTGACTATAATCTGTTCATAATTTAGCAGCAGTGTACAGCCTTTGTCCTGGATTATTTCTCTAGCTTTGTATCCCCTGACCGAATTTTCTCCGCCTGTACTGAGAACGTCAAATTCAGACTGACAGCAACAAATTGAACAGCAGCAGTAGCAGAGGCGGGCGGGGCAGACTCACCAGCACAGGCGGGAGTGGCAGCAGAGGCGAGGCAGGGGAAAAGGCAAAAGCAGCTTCAGAGGTCCACGGCGCCGACATCGTCCACCAGTAGCAGCATGAGAGGCGGGAGTGGCCGGAATTGTCCACGACGCCGGCGGCCGAAGCAGAAGAAATCGGAGGCGCAGGTGGGCGGTGAAGGTGGGCGAATGTGGGCGGCGACCTTCAACGGGGCCGGCGGCGTAGCTCGAGGAGGGCGCTATCGCAGATCACCTTCACGGCGGGCGGTGCATGTGGTAAGCCACGGCATAGGTGCAAGCGGGCGGCGGCGCTGTTGTTGGTCGTGGGCTGGGCCACGGTTCTGGTGTTGGTCGCGGCGCAGATCCAGGCGGGCGGCGGTGTAGGTGGGTTTCCGGCGATGGCTGCAAGGCGCGGGCGACGGGGGAGGAGGAAGGAAGGAGATGGACTTCTTTGTGATGTGTTTAAAACTCTGTGGGTTTTTTTTGCAAAAAAAACAAATACACTACCCTATGGACAACTTTTCCCGGACGGAGGGAGTACTAGTTAAATCCGAGCTATGGGTATGAAGCACTGATATGCTAGTACATTTGATTGTGACTTGTTCTAATTTTGTACCTGAATTTTTTTAGAAAGGGTTGTACGTCAACTTAATGTGCTAGCAGAACTTATTGTGTTGTCTGTCTATTTTCTTTGCACAACATTCAAGATATTTCCCCGTCATTGATAAAGACAATGAACCGTTATGTACGACTTCATTGGTTTCAATATAGCCATTCCCGTAGCGATCCACTGCTTCCATCCTGATTGTGCCACCTGCATGAAATTTTTGTATGCAAGTTCAGTGTGCTACGATGTTCTATATGATTGTGTCAACTATATAAGTTTTTACTCAGCATCGGCAATGCATATGGCTGAAAGATGTATTTACGAGCATCGACCGATGGGTCTCTCTCTCTCTCTATCTCTATCTCTCTCTCTCACACACACACACACACGCAGACGCACAAGTGGGACCCGTTGAATTATTTATTTGCTCGTGACAACTTTTAATTAGGTTCCACTGTAATCTAAATTTTTTCTTAAGTTATTAATTGAGCTCAGTGACTTCAAAAAGTTGTACAGAAGCCTTGTTCAGGCCTTTCCGGCGTCGCTGAATGTGGGCTGAGTAACCATGTTAGGTTGTACTGTACTACACAGGCCTTTTTTTCAACATTAGCAATGCAACTGGGCCGACAATTGTACACAATATCCGTGTCAACTTGTTATTCTCCGCCCCGCTAGGCTGCAAACTTTCCTAGGAGGTATGCATTAGGCTTAACAAGAAAATGGACTTTAAGAAACAATAAATGGGATGTAATTATAATAACTGGATAGTTACTATGCACCAAACATGTAATTAGTTTGAAAAATATATTATTTTTGGAATTTGGAAATTTTAATTTCATTACTTGTTGCGCGCGCAATATTTCGTTGGATTTTAATGTAATACAACTTTATTTTGAAATTATATTTGACCTGACTAGAAATTTCGGATAAAAATATTTCGGATCCCATCAAAATGTGGGAATTTTTTTGAATTCTGTTTTGAACGGTTGTTTGAAATTATTAATCGTTGTCCTAGCTAGAAGTTGGGCTGTACTTTTAACAAACTGTAAATGGGCTGTAGTAAATTCCATTACAATTAAAAAATGGGTTGTACATTTTTACAAATCGCAAATGGGCTATATGTTCTCTGCTAAATCCGAGCTGTGGGCCTACTAAGTTGACGTGTACCAAGGGCTTTGTCAACTTAGTCAATATAAACAATTCTAGCTGCAGTGATCGTACGATGTCCATCCAACCACCGTAGTGCTTCTTCAACCTCTGGTCTTCTTGCTCCAGCCGCCCAAAGCAACGCCGGTCGTGTCACGTGCTCCTACCTCCCGTGGCCGGCTGTGATGCCGCGGAGGCCTCACCGCCACGTACTACTCCCACCACTGGCCAGGCCATCCCTCTACTCACCCACACCCCTTGTTATTCTGCGGTGACGACAGCCTCACACCGCAGCCGAACCAGTGAACCCTCGTACTCCTCTCCGCGCGGGCTTCCATTGCTGCGTCTTCCCCGGCTCAGCGTCGTCCCCTTCCTAGGCCTCGCCGTCGTCCAGACCACCGCCCTGGTGCTCTCGGCGCGGCGTGGTCAATGTGGTCAACGACCGACTTCCATCGGAAGAGTACTGTACGTGGAGAGGCAGACAGCTGGGTCCAGGCGGCCGCAAGGAAGTGCCTCCTTATTACACGCAAAATAATTATTCCTCCACCTAACAACAGGGACCCACCGGACGGGCCACCTTATTTTGCGAAAAAACGTTTCCCCCTGACTGCTGGGACCCACCGGACGGGCCAGGGTATTTCACGAAAAAAAAACGTTCCCCCCGCTGTCAGCTCGGACCCACTGGAAGTGCCTCCTTATTACGCACAAAAAATGAATACTCCCCCTGCTAGCTGGGACTCACCATGGTGGGAGGATGATTTGTGGGCCTACTAAGTTGACTGGGATGGGAGCCTTTGTCAACTTTAGTCAATATGAACGATTCTAGCTCCAGTGACCGTACGATGTCCATCCAACGGCCGTAGTTCTTCTTCAACCTCTGGTCTTCTTGCTCCAGCTACCCAAAGCAGCGCCGGTTGTGCCGCATGCTCCTGCCTCCCGTGGCCGGCTGTGCTGTCGCAGAGGCCTCACCGCCCCCTACTATTCCCACCACTGGTCAGGCCCTGCGGCGACGGCAGCCTCACACCGCAGCCGAACCACTGAACCCTCGTACTCCTCTCCGCGTGGTCTTCCACTGCCGCGTCTTCCCCGGCTCCCCGCCATCCCCTTCCTAGGCCTTGCCATCATCCACCACCCTGGTGCTCTCTGTGCGGCGTGGTCAACATGGTCAAGTAACGACTTCCATCGGACGTGGCCTGTACGTGGAGAGGCTGACAGCTGGGTCCACGGCTGCAGCAAGGAAGTGCCTCCTTATTACGCGGAAAATAATGATTCCTCCACCTGACAGCTAGGACCCTCCGGACGGACCACTGTATTTCACGAAAAAAACGTTTCCCCCTGACTGCTGGGACCCACCAGCTACATCTTCGCACGCAAGGAAGTGCGTCCGGGCAAAAAAAACGATTCGCCCTCCTGACTGCTGGGACCCACCAGCTACATCTTCGCAGGAAAGGAAGTGCCTGACAGTCCGGACCCACCTGGTCGAAGCGTACGTAGTGTTGTCATTCTGCTCGCGAACGTGTACGTACATATATACTGGTGGATGTAGAGGCGCGCACGTGTCGTAGTAGAGGTGCGTACGTGTCGTAGTAGAGGCGCGCACGTAGCATGTACATGTACGTACAGCGGCCAGGGTGCAAAAAAGAAAATACGGCCACGTATGTGTACATACGGGCAGGGTCTCGAACGCCTACGCACGCATACGTATGGCCAGGGCTCGGGTACATGCCTGGGTCGGAACAGAGAAACAATGTCGTCGTTGTGTTCATGGGGAGGCAACGGAATGCGTCGTGTTCATGGGGAGGCAACAGAATGCGTCGTGTTCATCGGGAGGCAACAGAACATGTGGGAGCTAATCGGCTGGGTCGGAACGGAATGCGTGGTCGTGTTCATCGGAAGGGCTTGGATGGAACAGGCGATGGAAACGAGGCCTGGTGTACCGCACAATGGAGGAAACGGACCTCCTACATTCGAAACGGGGTCCTGTTGATCGGGAGGGATCTGGCGTACCGCAAAACGGAGGAAACTGACCTCCTACGATCGAAACGGGGGTCCTGTTGATCAGGAGGGGTGTGGCGTACCGCAAAATGGATGAAACAGACTTGTGTTGGAGCGCTATGGTCGAAACGGGGGTCCTGTTCATCGGGAGGGGTGTGGCATACCGCAAAACGGGAATCCACGGGATACTGTTCATCTCCACCGTCGACCTCCTCCAGCCTCCACGGGCTACCGTCGACCTCCTCCAGCCTCCACGGGCTCATGTTCATCCAACCTCCACCGCACGCTACTCCACCAGCTACTGTTCAACCACCCCTCCACGGGCACCCCTCCATCGTCTACTATTCATCCAGCCCTCCACACCACGGGGTCCTGTTCAACCACCCCTCCACGGGCGCCCCTCCACCGTCTACTGTTCATCCAACCCTCCACCACACCACGGGGTCCTGTTCATCCAGAGGCAACGCCATCGCTCATTGTTCATCCAACCCCCCCCCCCCCCCCCCCCCCCCCCCAACCCCCCCCCCCCCCGCAACGCTCACTGTTCATCCCAGAGGAAGCATCGATCGGCTTCAGTTAGCAGCAGTAGCGAAGGAATCGCTTGATCGGGTTCAGTTAACATCCATCCATTGATCTCTTGGGTTCAGTAACGCGTAGCCTGCAGTGCAATCGCTCGGGTTCAGTTAGAGCCCAACGCCGCTCGGGTTCAGTTAGAGCCAACGCCTCGCACACACGCGCGTACGTGTACGAGAGAAACATGCATCGCTCGTCCCCCGACCTCCCACCGTAACCGGGAACTCCCTGAAATTTTCCTCCCCCTCGCTTCTACCACGGTTTTTTCCGTCATGGACGACCCAAAGAATGTCATGCAGCTGCGTCTCCGGCCTACCCAGGACGGAAAGCCCATTTTCTGTCATGATTTTTTGTCATAGAAGTAGGAGCCCAACACATCTATGATGATACCGGGTTTTGTCACAATTATCGTCATAGAAGTGTCATATGTATGACATAATTTTTTTTTCATTCGGCCCAAAATGTCACAGATGTGTCTTTTTTTTGTAGTGCACGAGGTAGGGGCGCGCCCCCACCCTCGTGGGCAGGTGGTGGCCCCCCTGGCCTTCATCTTTTGCAGGTATTTTTCATATTTTCTGAAAAGTTGCTCCGTGAAGTTTTTGGTCATTCCGAGAATGTTTGCTCCTACACATAAATAACACCATGGTAATTCTGCTGAAAACAGCATCAGTCCGGGTTAGTTCCATTCAAATCATGCAAGTTAGAGTCCAAAACAAGGGCAAAAGTGTTTGGAAAAGTAGATACGTTGGAGACGTATCAGTGAGCAGGAAGTTTGAAAGCTTTTGGCGCCTGAAATTATAAGTGTTCTGCTCTTGTACGGCCGACTATGATATCATGGCGGAGAATTTATTTGTTTTGCACGCAAAAAAGGTGCAAGCTTTGAAAATCAATGTCTCCAACTCGAAACTTAGATTGTCCATTCAACTCAAATATGGATAATTGAGCTACTACAAGAAAATACCATCATACGGTCCAATTCAAATGAAATTCCAAATGTGTTTATCCTAAATATGATGACAAAAGCAAAAATGTGTATGTGTATGAATAAAGTGGATGATTATAAAATTTGAACATGCCCGTATGTTTATATCTCTAGGTTTGATATATGAATTTAAAATCACGAAATCCCGGATTAAAAAATGTACTTCCATTTAAATCAATTACAAAAGCTAATGACGGAGTCGAATTCCAAAATTCCAATCTTAGGTTTGTAATTCTGGTACATCAAGGTATATCATGCATGTTCAAAAGTATTGTTATCTCATAGTCCAAACTATGAAACAAATTGATCAACCATGAGTGCACACACTATTAACCATACATATCTCAATTACGCTAAAGTCCCTCGAATATAGACACCAAACTCATTATCCAAAGCCACCCCCCCCCCCCCCCTCCGTCGCCCCCCACACACGTTGTTCTCTCCTCCAGACACGAACACACAGGCACATTAACACCTCCTCTCTTCTAAATTCTGGACCCCAATATAGGTCTCTTATCACTTTATCTCTCGGGCATGCACACATCTCTTCCCCCACACTCCAGGTCTTCCGGCATCTCTCTTTCCCAAGCACACGCACTATGTAGAGTGTATCTTTCCCATACACACAAAACTTCGCCCCCAAACGTCTATCTCCCTAGTTATGTGGTTCTCGCACACTCACCTCACACACCACCCCCACTACAAACAAGCACACTTTGTCTCCTTGTGCATCACTCTCCTCTTTCTATCCCTCCCACACGCGGACCTGCCCCAGCTCCTTCCCTGTATACATATATGTCATGACTCTTTCCATAGCTCCCTAATGTATCATCATTCTCAATCTTGCACGTTGTTCTCTACACCATCTATTCTAGTTCTCTCATGAAGTCCCTATCACACACACGATGACTCACTTCCCTTGCGTCTCTGTACATAGGCCAATTTCGAACAAATGAACATTGTCTCTCTATCTATACGCCACTTATGGACACAATCGACCCCTCTCCCCTCTTTTCCTCTCTCTCTCTCACTCTCTCTGTCGCTAGCTCTCTCTCTCTCTCACTCTCACACCCCTCTCCCACACACACTCGATGTCTCTTCCAAATAGTCTGCTCCCCGCCCGCACCCATGCTATCCCGCTACTACACATGCTTTGTCTCTTTTGACACACATGGCACACCATTCCCCCTTCCCTTATACTAGGTTTACATCATTAGTGGTCTC
The DNA here is from genome assembly GCF_003073215.2 of Triticum urartu. Classification (NCBI taxonomy): domain Eukaryota; kingdom Viridiplantae; phylum Streptophyta; class Magnoliopsida; order Poales; family Poaceae; genus Triticum; species Triticum urartu. The sequence continues at coordinate 83,555,489 of NC_053024.1, read as the reverse complement.
TCTACTCCACATACACACGCCCTCTCACACACAAACACGCGCACAAACATATATAGACACGCACAAACACCCATCTAGCTATCTGGATCCTTCTTTTAAGACACACACCCTTGCATATTCTCTACTGCTCTAGATATGTATATACCCCCCTCTAGCTCAGATGCACACCAAAATTCTCCATCTCTCTAACTCACACATCTCTCCCCATGTCCACATGTGTATCTCACACACTCACTCTCTGATTATGTCTATGTGTCTCCACGTTACACAACACAAAGCCCCATGTACATGTCTCTCTCTATCTTCCACACACATAGACACAAAGAATCTCTTATCATTGCCTCGGTCTCTAGACATATCACACATGCACACTTTCTCTCTCTCTCTCTCTATCTCTCTCTCTCTCTCTCTCTCGCAAACAAGCTCAACAAGGGTTTCCCCGTGAATAACTTACCGTCTATTCATCAACAATCGTGGCAGTACGGCGAACATGAGACATGAAAAAGAACAAATCTACACGTGCGTAGACCACCTAGTATGACTACTAGGACTAAAGGAAGCCGAAAGCACGCCGCAGTCCCCCCTCCTTATCAGCGACGGGAAAACCTTTGTTTTACACAGTCGAGAAGTCATTGTGCTAAGGCCCCACATGCTGAGCTGTTGAATAGAGTGTAGATCCTAGTTTACGGAAACAAGTATCGATAATAAATTTGTATCTCCATACTTATATTTCTTCTCTTATAAAAAAACTGAGTTGGTGATGATGGTATGCATCCATCTTGCAATGGACCATCCGATCTATATCTGACATATGGAAATTAAACTAAAAGATACCCGCACGTCTCTCCACATTTGCAGACAAGGCCTTCCCTCGTTCATCCTTATCTCCAACAACCTCATTGTTGAGAAATTAAAAAAGGAAACCTCTGGAACAAACTGGCTTGGCGGCCGTTGCCGGCGTCGTCCATCCCCTTGCCTCCGCTCAGTCCGACCACCAATCACCACCACACCCCACTCCTCTTCACCTTATCTCCTCTTTCTCGAGATATCATTAGTTTTTACACATGGGATTACTCCTGCATGGGTCAATCACAACAAGTGTTTTATAAAATTATGCATCTTGATGTTCCGTGCAATGCACAGACATCTTGCTAGTACTCCTATAGAAGACTAAGTTGGTGATGATGGTGTGTGTGCCATCTGTCATTTCTGACCATTAGATCTACATCTAACGACTGTGAGGTAAGTTGTTGCCTTTTCTCACCAACATCCCACTTCTCTACTAATTTGTGGAAAAACCCCATAATTAGTATCTGAAAACCAACCACACCCCTCCCTCACCTCACCAAAACAGCCCAAGGAATATTTTCTGATTGAAACATAATATATCTCTAGTGATATATGCATATCAAAACTAGAGTGTTTTGTATCAAGTTTGTGAATAAGTATTATTCTAATTATGATCCGTTGCAACACATGTGAACATTGATAGTATTTCCAACCATTCCAAAAAATGCTAGTATTTCCATAGTTTCGAGTTTTCCATCAAGATAGTAGTCACTCATGGTTGATATTTACTTTCAATCATGTACACATAGGCACTATGTAACTAGCCTTGCTTATTGTCTTCCAAAGCTTAACTTTCACTCCTACTTACAATGTGTAGAGTATTTAATAAAAAACTGCCACTTTCAACCATCCCTAGGAAGAAAATATTGTACAAAAAATAGCAAAAACATACACAAAATTTCTTAATCCGTGCCAAAAACTAATACCTAGTGACGATTAGGCTCGTTTAAACCCGTTTATGACAGGGTTGGCCCACACGTCCGTGCTGACGAGGCAACTTAAACCAACACATTTTATTTGACCGTTGACACGAGGGACCCATATCTGACCTTCTATCCTGTTATATTCCCCCTCAAATCATTATATTCCCTGAACATTACTTCAAACAATATTGATGCGTGTTCGTCGGTGGCGCGTGTGATGAGGAAGTTGGCCGCCACTCCGCCGGACGGGCCGAAAGCCGTGCTGGCCTCCGCATGGGTTGGCAGGCTGGCCTGAGCGTGACTCACGCACGAGCAAGCCATCGTGCTGGACTTCACTTGAGCCAGATGGCTAGCCTTAGCGCGACGCATGCGAGCAAGCCGCCGCGCTGTCGTGCCAATCTAGCTAGCAAACCTTGAAGACAAGCAGTTGGACGGAGCTATGTTGGCAAGCTAGCGTCCGCGAGCACCAGACGGAGCTAGCATCCGGGCTGCCGCAAGATGGGCTCCGCACCGCCGGCAGTTTTAACCTCGCCAACTGCCGGCGGCGGTAGCTGCGTCCCATGGCCGAGGATGACTAGGTGGACGGGCCGGAGGTAGGAGGTCATTCGGGGATTTTTGTGCAGAATGACATGTAGGTCCCACAAGTCATAACGCCTAACTTGTCGGTCGAATAGAAGGTGTTAACTTAAGGGGCGACATGGGTTGAAACGTGCCTATAACGACACTTTGTAGAGTAGTCGTTTCTTGGTAGGGCTGGTTGGTAAGGGCATGTACAATGGTTGATAAGCTAGTCTTTTCTTAAGTCTGCCACATATGCAAGTGGTAGTAGTTTCTTGGCATTATTATTGGTTTCTTGGCATTATTAGTGGTTTCTTGTAAGGAACAATGTACTACTAGTGACAAAAGGCTATTCTAGGTTGCGTTGTACTCCAACGAGTACTACTAGTGGTCGCAGGAGTGTGTACCTCATTTTGTGGGTTCGATCCCGGCCGAACGCACGGCGGCCTTTTTTCAAATAGTAACTTCACTACAAGCCAATATTGTACACGGGTAGTTTGAGTTTTGAAGTCGAACGGACATGTCGCACCACAATCTAGGTGCATTGGATAGCCCAGCCACGTGAACGGGTTTTCCTTCCCATCAACTCGTGGCTCGCGTGCTCGCCCTAGCCGCACCTCACTTGAAGCTTCCTCATTAGCTAGTAGCATATTTAAACTAGCGCCTTCCAATTAAGCTAGAGGAGCCGGAAAAGCCTGGTGCGGCATTGGGAACTATGCAATATGGCTCTGTACATAAAGTGCTAGTACTCTACTACTCTGTAGCTTGTGGCATTACACGCATGGACTTCACTACATTATCGGCTCTATAAAAGAAATTCCTCTTGACATGATTTTTTTGTTTTGAAATGGAGGCAAAAGCGTTGCCTCATATCATTCATGAAGAAGGAACTACTAACAAAGTTCGACGAGATCCATTACACCTCCACAAATGGAAGCGAAAAGCCTAGTCTCGTTGTATCAAATAACTCAAATGTTCTGCCCCCGCAGTAACCGTCGCTGATAAACAGGCTGCTAGTGTGTGCATGAGAGGAACGGCTGAGTAGGCCAGCTACACGCTGGAATAGAGCACCGAGAGTACCCACTACGTAGGTGTACTTTCCCTACATTAATAGTACATTGATGGTTCTAGAGAACCGTACTACCCTCCACTTCCAACTGTACCTCCTTGTCCCTGAGATTCAAGAGTTCAAAACTGGTGCACTATACTAGAAGTACAGTACTACATCGACTACTAGTTGATAAAGTAGTAGTAGTACTGCTATAGTATGAGTACATAGTAAATAATAGCCTCACCCCTTCGCTAAGGAACTATCGAGGAGGTACAGTTGGAAGGGACGAGGCCCTACGGTTACTATGCTCTTATCTCCTCCTCGCCAGTTCCCCTCCCCCCGAAGAGAAGGCAGTTCATCGCTGCTCCCATGGATTCGCCATGCAGTTCTCCTCCTCGTCGGGGCTGGGAGACCTTGGACGATGATCCTCTGGGAGAAATCAAACGCCGCTGCGACGTCCTCACCGCCGCAAGACTCGGTGCTTCCTGCACCAACTGTTTCAATACGGTGTTAAACAGGCTTCGGAAAATGCCATGCTTGTTGGTCTTCCATGCGTCCTCGAGGAGAAGGTTCTTCTATGGGACAATCCTTCGAACAGTCCATCGCTCCCTGGCCATGGTTGCACATTGACTCCGCTGAAGTTGCCGACATTGAGAGGCAGTCGGATTTCGTCCGATGAGCAGGTCAGTCATGGAGTTTGATCATGTAGTACTTAGTTATTCCATTCCATCCCGTAATTTCTCCGCTGCCCACCGTCTTATATATAGGTCTGGGTCGGTGCCAACGAAGATTGGCTTGCATACCTCCGGCTGGATACCACCATCATTTTGCACATCCACATCAGTTTGATTGTTCCCGTAGACCCCTTCTCAACCATTGGGATCGGCCTTCTGGACTGGCTGGGCTTGAATACGTATGATGATGCCTACATAAGATTGAAGAAGATAGCAATTGCAGACCCGCCGACAAAGCGACGCAGCTACGACGATTACTATCCCATCACTGTGTTCAACATAAGGATTGCCATCAATGCAAGAGGTAGTAACAGCAGAGGCTGGCGCACGTTGGTCGCGGCAGATTTTTACCCCTACACGTTTGAAGACCCCGTGCACCATCTTGTCCGCATCTTCGCGGTGAAAAGCCAGGGGACTTGTTTCATCTGGTTGCCATCCTACGGTAAGGGAGATTGCAAACGGAATGCACAAACCATCATTTGCATCCCTAACCTTACTCCATTATTTTGTGGGGACCAGCCATCCCCCGATCAAAATAAGATCACCGATCCTGGATGTGCATTTGCATCCACGATTCGGTCTAACCTGGAACCTTCTAGTTGACTTTGGCATATTGGGATCAACTATCTTAGCAGTCATTACCCATGGTACCACTGATGTGCAACATGGTCACACAATCTACCACGATCGGACCATCACCATCTACCCAGGTATTCCATTTAGTATTATATTTTTTAACCCTCTCGCCTTCTCTTTTGTTGTTGTACTACTTACTAGTACTAGTAGGAGTACTTTTTACCTTGGAGGACGCGCATAGCTAGCTAGGCCCTTGAAGACTTGAACCCACTAGCTGCCACCATTTTTGTTTTTCCATGTCGTACTATCTCATCCATGTAGCCAAGAGTGGCTATATATAATAAGCCGGTTATTTTACTTCCTCTATACCGGAGTAGTACTATTTGCTGCATAGTATTACTGACCGCCATATTTGAGCACAACATTATTATGCATGGACCTTGACTGTGTATGTCACCATATGTCTAGATCTGAGATGCCGCGTGTACCAGATGAACGGCGCCGAGTTCGAGCCCCGTGATTCTACATGGGTGCTGAGGAACACTCTTGGAGAGTACTCGCTTTTCATTGGGCACAGCTACCCCATTGTGAAGCGGATGCCACCATCCGTGCACGACACCGAACACCTGTCGTTCATGAAGCATGGTTGTGTCTTTAGTGCGCACCGCCGGATGAACGACATGTTGGGACGCACTATCCCTGATTTATGCCGCTTCAGCTTGGATGAGTCTCCATCTTGTGGAACCGGACTAGAAAGCTGCGACAATGATTCCCGTTGCCCACCGTTATCGATCATGCCATCCATGAAGAACACTTGGGACTGGAACCTTGAGGAGGACATGTAGCCTACCTATAACATGTAAGTGGGGTATGGTAAATTGTGAACGGTAGAGCTGTGAATATATGTAGACTAGTCATGCACAAATTTATCACATGAATTGGAGATGAACTTGTGTGGCATACTGGCATTTGTCCTTTAGAATTTATTACTAGTAAATGTGTTACGTGTACGTGCAACATGTGTGGTTGTTGCACGGGCTCCAACACGCTTTTGAGAAAAAAAGGTGGCACAACTTTGGATATAGGTGATGTGGCGGCATCATACAGTAGCATCGTTTCCTATAGTTGTAATACTCCTACTAGGACGACAACTCCTATGAAACCTTGCACTTGGCTCTCCGCCTCTTCGTGAGGTTCAACAGTTCGTACTCGTGTGAACCTTGCACTTGGCTCTTCGCCTCTTCGGAAGGTCCAACAATGATGATACTACAACACAATATGCTTCTGGCAATCTGACACCGATTGAACTGCTGCACGTCCACCACGATGGCGAGCGAGAGGGAGAGGGAGAGGGCTCTATAGTCAAAACCCTCTCCTCGTCCTGTGAGCCACCGCGCGCGTGAACGAGGGAGAGGCGTAGTAAGCAAGCTTCTCCTCGTTCGGCGAGTTGACAAGACACATCAAAGTAGTACTAGTGCTAGTCCTTTCTGGTTAATATGTCTTAATTTGAAACAAGAAAAATACACTAGCGGTCAACGTATGTAACAATACACTCTTTACAGTCACTATATATAGTTTTGCGGTGATTATACGATCACTAGCTCATCGTAGAGCACCGTATTGCACCCTAGTGACCGGCCACATAGTCGACGTGGCACTTTGTTGACTGGTTAAATTGTCACTTGTTTTCTAGGTCCCACCTATCAGTTGGTAGAGCAAAGAAATTAGTTAAACAAAACTTTACGCAGGCGCAACGGGAGTCCAACCCTTGCGCGCGATCCACCCTGGCTGTGTATGTGAGTGCATGCACATGTACTCCCTCGGTCTTCCAACAAAGAGTGTACATCGGATAAAAAACAAAGACTGTACATCTACACTTCCAATGCATTTAGTTTTAATATAAAATCGATATTGATTGACTAATGCACCAACGTGTGCTCTAGCTATAGGCTGCATGTCTATCCTTAATTACAGCATGCAACAACCTTCATTTAATCTTCTTCTCTCAATGGTCGCATGCACACATAAGTCTGCTACTTCTGGGCGTTGATTATGCCCTGGTCAATGTGTAAATCTCTAAATTTACAGTCTTTCACGGACGTAGGGAGTAGGTTGACCACTTGAGCGTGAGCGTGTGTGTTGCGTAGTGTGCTGTGTGCCGCATGGGTGCGTGAGTGTTGCGTGCGTCCATGTGTACGTGTGAGTGTTTCATGTTGCATGCATGCATGCATGAGGATTTTACTTCCTCCCATTGACATGTTCATGTTTCAAGCTTCCTCTGTTCCCTCCATATGGTGATGCTCCCTCTGTTCCCAAATACGGAGTAAAAGCCTCCCTCTGTTCCCAAATACAGAGTATTTGTCTTTCTAGAGATATCAACAAGTGACTACGTACGGAGCAAAATGAGTGAACCTACACTCTAAAATATGTCTACATACATCCGTATGTTGTATTCCATTTGAATTCTAAAAAAGACAATATTTAGGAATGGAGGTAGTAGCAAATAAACATTAAGTTCTCTTGTTTTTCCCTCCTTGGTCACGGTGCACAACCAAAGATGACTTATTCACCTGGATGGAGGGAGTAGATGGTCAGAGTTTGACACAAAATTAATGCATTGGTAAACATAATTTTTTGAGGAAAATGAGTGCATTAATTGAGTGTTTTTGCAAACTACAAAAATTATTCCTCCACTCATCATCTACCTTGGTTGATGAGATTTTTGAATTGAGCCCTATAAACCGGAAAGGAGGTAGTACTAGTACTCCTACATTATTGGCGTCAGGTGCCTTGGCCAATGTTTCATCTTATTGGGCAGGATGAGGCTACTTCCAATGCATCGGTGCTTACATGGGGTGCTAAGAACATTAAAAACTTTAGCAACTAAAGCTCCCAATGCATATGTGATTAACTTGTTGGTGCTAAGCATCCTTTATTTAATGATTTTGTAACTAAATTTCTTCACGCATTGGTGGGATTCTTCCATTTAATTATTTTGTCTAGGTTCTCGCGCTTAGTACTGGGGTCACCACACTTATCTCTCTCCTCTTAATTACCTTGCCACATCAGACTTTTTTCCTACATGGCAGCCTTAGCACCTGTACAAGGCGGACCATTGGGAGGGACCTGAGCATACAGGCATAGGGATACTATAGATAGGAAGTCTTCGCGATCCATTGTTCGCCATCTTGGTCAGATAGAACTATTCAACTAGTCTTCATAGTGAAGTGACAATACACGCTGCAGCAAATGGGACGCTTAATTAATAAGCTGAATCAGCGTGTTGGCGCTACTAAATCAGCATTACCCAGTACTGCCATCATGTTTTCCAGTGGAGCACGCTTCCGCAAATACGAGTACGCACCTCTCTCCTCCATTAACTAACATATGGGCCCTCTTGAGGTAGACCCACATGTCATTGGTGTAACTATTTACACTCTGAAGGATGGTATATCCTGGTAGTAGTACTACTAGAATTGAGATTTAATGCACTTTCTTCCCCGTCTTTCACTCTTCTTCCTCCTCTCTTCTTATTCCTCCTCTCTTCCCCGTCGTTGGCAGCACACCATTCCCCCCGCTCACTGCTCGCCCGCCCGCACCATCTTCCTTGGTAGCTCGCGTGTACCATATCCCCCCGCTCACTGCTCGGACAGACACGCCATCTTCTTCGCTCGCCCGCCCGAATCCACTTCCCCGCTGGCTCGTAGGCACCGAAAACCGCAGTCACTCAGCGCCCTAAAAACCCTATGGTAGAACCGACTGACACGCAGAGCCGCGATTGGAATTCCCTCCCTGATGTTCTCTTGGAGCAGATTTGTAATCGTATGGACCTGCTTAGCACCATCCGTCTGGCCGCATGCTTGGTGTATTTGTACCGTCTACTCGTCTGCAACCTGACGGCTCTTTTGAAGACACCCTGCTTGCTGATGCCTGATCCTCGTAGGTGGCCCAGACACCGACTTGACGATCCTACGGAGGTTGACGTGGTGCCCCTCGACATGCTACCACTACCCGTCCACCTGTCCTTCATGCGCGGCCACTACTGGGCGGGCATGAAGGCCAACTGGATCGTCCTCATCCACCAATCCGGTAGTCCGTGGCGTCTCATGGATATCTACACCCAGCGAGAGATCACCCTTCCATCATTGGATACCACCGCCATCGAGCCTCGCGGCCCGTCGGACACTCCTGCCTACTACGCACGAGACGCGTTGACATTTTGACTCGACCTCTGTTTGCTGAAGGTTGTACTCTACGAAGTGGCCACACCATCAGAAGACTACATGGATTACAAGCTCATTGCCCTGTTCAACATTGGATTAGTCTATCTAGAATCTGGTCGCCATACATGGTTATGGCTCATCGTCAATCCTCTTCAGCCAATATTTCTGTCTGATGCTATAGTGCACAATGGCATCATTTACGCGGTCGACGCACAGATTGGCTGCCTATACTGGTGGAATCTATCATCGTGTAATTGTTCTATCTCATCTCATCTTTACCTTATGAATACGACTGCCTATTCATTGTTACAAATTTAGAATATATAGGCTTGTTTGCTAATTCTCCCGCTCCGTGAAATCTGAGAATCTGTAGAGTGCCTCCTTCCCCACTCCGTGATTTTAAACTGCGGCTCCTCTAGCTCGCGGAGTGGAGTTGTGGAGGAGGAGGGAATCGGAACAGGCCTATAGTATGTCTATAACCACATCATTGCTATATGTTCCTCTCATTTCCTAGATTTTTATGACCACACATGTTTTTTTTAGAGTTGATATGAGAACAATTTGGCATCTAATGATTGTTAGAATAGATCTTATGAGTATAACCTCATGATTGCTATATGTTACTCTCATTTCCATCATTTTTATAACAACGCATGTTATTGCTTAGAGTTGATATGATAACTGTAGTAAGTGCTATGGTAGAATATGAGTAGGCCCTGTCATATATGTTTTCCTCTCATTGTTACATGATGTTTGAACCATGATATATTGCTAGAATATGAAAGCCATTGGCTTATTTTTTTAACTTGGGGTATGATTATGACCATGACATTGCAATTCTCTGTCTATGATATGTATCACTGTTATAATAATCTTAATTCCACACATATTCTGAACATGATTGTTTATTTTTGTCCTTTTGGTCTCCAAATTGAATTGTTGCAGCATACGCAAATGCGCTGGCCTTCATGATTCCAGGACCTCGAATCATACCAGCCGATGGGTGGTGGTTTATCGCTCGTTCAGCTGACGGCGGTAATTTGATGCTCATTTGCACGTACCAAATTGACCAAACCATTTCATCAAACCACATACAGTACAATGCCTGGGCGTTCGTGACATTGATGGCTATGGCTGCTTTGTGTTTGAGAAAGATCCCAGCTCCGTTGGGCCCGACGTATTCAACTGGAGGCGGGTTTACAGCCTCGGCAACCATTCCATGTTCCTCGGGCTCAATTATCCGATCATCCAACCAATCATCGATCATATCACCAACGATGATTACCGTGCTATGCAACTTCCATTCGCCAGGGGAACTTTGTTTACACATCATACCATGGGTTTCATGAATCACCATATCCAAAGATTAGTCAACACAGCTTGTAGCGAGATAATCTTCAGTGTGTGAAAGGCATCAAGCTTCCATGCGATGGATGGCTTTTGCAAACCCGACATGTGGTTCATGCCAACAGCAAATATGCACAACTTGATTCGTACTGATATCTAGACCGAGCCATGTATCATGTTACTATAGCATGACCCTCTTTTGTTGGATATTACGTACTCTTGTTAGTTTTAAGCACTCCTCTGGTTTGAAGGATAGATACCTTTCTGGGATCAAGTGCATCCTAACTCACCTGCGTAGGATCTACTGATAATGATGATGGAGATGCTGTGCAGAAGCCACACACACACACACACACACACATATATATATATAGACACACACACACACACTAGTGCAAACGCTCATGCGTTGCACCGGGCGAAAAATTAAAACCTGCTCCACTTGCCATTGTGCAGCACTTCTTTAATCCAATTTTTGCAAAACGTCAAAAATAAGACTACATTGAGTATTTCTTTTTTAACCATGAAATTTGGACGTACCCTAACAATGTTCTTCATGATCTGTTTTAGTTCTCATGTGTTGCAACGAGAGTAAAATATTACCACCTGCCCCTAACCCAATATATAAGCCGAGTATAATCGCACATATATGTTGTTCAAACAAACCATTGATCACCGATGCACTTGCTAGGTTGCTTGCTCGGAAAAGCACTGCCTTGCACCGTGGACGTCGGCACTTGATGTTGTGGACCAGATTGACCAGTGATCTCGCACATGATTCCTTCTCCGCACTATTTGTATCACCCATGCACACATAGATGGACTTCTTGGGGTCAACGTGAGTAGCAGCAAAATAGATAAACATGTGCTTGGAAACCTATAAAACTAATTGACACTCGAACAAATATGTTTGTGCATACAACTCAAACAACTTTGCAAATAGAAAAACAATAGTATAAAATTGTTCAAAAGTACCAAGATCCATTCTTCGAAACAATCCATTACCAGATGGAAGAGTGTCCAATCCTCTCCTATTACAACCTCACATATGATATAAAATCAGAATTTTCAAGTTGTACGTTTAATAAAAAATTAATTCATAATTTTGCATGTCTGGAACTAAGTCATTGTCTTGATTATATATTCAATTTTCAGTAAATTAATCAATGGGAGTGACCTATATATGCACGTGTTTTTATTCCCCTCATCCAATATCATTAATGAAACGATGTACTAACAAAAAATACATCATAAAACTCCCACACAAAAAACATCATAAGCCAATGTGCTTTGATTGGATATTTTTTTTGTTTATGCAGAAATGTACTGACCAGACTGAATTACTAAATTATCTCATCAAGTTTCAGGTCGTCTTCACTTTTTTTTGTGTGGAATGTCTCCACCACGAGCAAGTTCCAAGTGAACATTACACTCTTGCACATATGTACTATTGGAACTCTAAATTTCAATATGTACATTTGTTCAAACCTTCAAGCTGCTCTTTGTTAGCGGATGCGTGTTCCAAAGGCGCAGCAAGCCCCATCAAGCTGCGATTCCGCGAGGAAGCATCAGGGGCAGCAGTTTTTGTTGATGGTGTCTTGCATGTAATTCTTCTTCACAAAGTAACAAAAAACACCATCTATTTAGTAACGGAGATCAATAACACACCTCAAGATCAATAATACTTGGTCATTAAAACAGTAGAAAGTATTCTCCTGTTGAAAACTTGAAATGCATTAGTACATTGATCTTTTACTTTCATAAGCAAACTTCCAATGATCTTTTGAATTCTGATTCTGTAATGTGAATAGAAGAGTCAGGCTACTCATAAAATCCTGGCATTCAAGGCCACACCTATGTCAAGCTTCTATCTCGAGGCACCTTTTCTCGCAAGGCTGAATACTGAAAGGTAGACATGGAAACAAATCAAGTATCCTTATAGTTTTCTAGGCCATTGGCTTTAAAATTCACGTTTCTACTACCGATTCTTCCAAACTGCTGTTGCCCACAACCCGTCCCAAGTCAGCAAAGTGGGGAAAAAAATTCACCAAAATATGGATTCTTGTGTGCTTTGGCTGTTGCAAAGAGAGGCGGGCATAGTAGCAGATAGCTTAGCTAGCAATGGTAGCTATCGCTGGTTCTTGTCTTGCTCCTCCTAGTCGATGCTATTACTGTTTCTGCCTGAAACACCTGCACATGCAGCAAAAAAAATCAGAGATATAAAATGACAAGAGGGATTGTACGCCGTGCCACCCTTAGGCCACCTCCTACGCAACTTACAAACCTCCGCATGCCTTAACTGCTCCGGCAATGCCCTCCCAGATGGGGGAAAACAAAGGGAGGTCATTTGAACTCCTTTTCTGCTCTGTTTCCGGTCTTAGCGAACGTATGTGGGCAGGGCCAACGCAGGGTCGCAGCTATAGGAGGCGCGCTTCAGTTCGACGGTGATTCACTCAACGTTGCTATAGATAACAAGATCTTCTCCCCCTCCGACGATGCGCCTGACCCGCTGCTCCAGGGAGGTCGCATCCCGCTGTGGAGGAGGACCAAAGTCTCTGAACAATATTGCTGGTCTATTAAAATAGTTTGGCAAACTAGAATATTTATAGTTCACTAGGTTGGTAGTCCATGAATTTATAGCGGGATACATACCAGTCATCTCAACAAAAAGATCGTGATCACATATAAGTTGCAGGAACGACAATTTGCAATCATGGAAGTCCGACTGGAAAACCCCTGCAGACTCGTCCATATACAGTGACACCTGCTGAACATATGCTTAATTATGCACATTAGTACTTGGAGTTCATAAATCAACAGTAAAAAGAAACAGTTCAATCTTCAGGAAAAGCAAACCAAATCAACAGTCAAAAGAGTAAATAAGTTCAAACGAACACACATATGAGATTAGATGATCATAGCTGAAAAGAAACAGTTCAATCTTCTGGCAACGAAAGACTTATTTTGTAGAGAAATTTCAGGAATTCAAAAGAATAAATAACAAAGAACCAAGGGGAGGGACAAATTTAATGTGGCAGGCTTCATTACCATCTCAAAAACTTGGCATGGCTCAATGGTTGATAAAGGGTCCTAACAGAAGAAAGCAAGAGTGTTGTTTAATGGCTTCTCCAATTTTAAACCCGTTTTACACGGACCAGCGATGCCACCTGGCTTACGTTGTCCAGGTTCTCGCGATAACCACCACCAGGCTCAGGGATTCTCAACAAAAAGAACGCCAGGCTCAGGCAGTGGCCATCGCCGCTCCTCGTGTTGCTTGCCTTCTTGCGCACAAGGGTGGTGCAGACATTCTCGACTTCCTGCAGCTCCAAGTGCATCGACGGGCCGACATCTAGCAGTAGAACCAGCCCTTCCTAGATGGCAATCGGCAAATCAAATGCGTCAGCGTACCACAAGAACAATGTACTTCCTTCCTGTCTGCGCCTATAAAATAGTACTGTATCTACACATGGCGAGAGGAGTTGCGTGCCCTCCTCCACTCGTGGCCGTTGGCAGAGCCGCCTCTTCCCGTCCTCAACCTCTAGCTCATCAACCCTCGCCCTCTCCATTCCTGGCATCGATCTTGCTGGCACGCGCCCTATCCATCCCCGTCCGCGAGCCCGCCGGCGCCACCCTCCAATCTCCTTACTCGAGCCCCCTCGTCTCGAGCGCAGCACACCATCCCATCCTCTGCCTCTGTGCAGATCGGCCCTCTCGAGCTCTAGAGCCAGACGCCAGCGGCGCACCCCATCCTCTGCCTCCCGTGAGGTCACAACCAATTGGTGGAGGGGAGCCGTGAACGGCAAAGAAATCCGCGGGTGAGGAGGAGATGGGATTGGAGGAAGAAGGCAGCCAACGGCGCGCGGTGATGTTTTGCGGGGCCGGGTGTGCGGGGTCGGGCAGGAGGCGGCCGGCGGCGCGCAGGGCAGGGCAGGAGGTGGGTGGGGCGGAGCGTCGCGAGGCAGAGCGTCGCTGCCTTTATTTCCCTTCATTCATACTGGTTCAATCTGTACTGGGGGTTTAATTCCAAAAACTACAGGGACCTTTTCATAAAAAAGCCGCAACGGTGAACCCGACAAACTCAATCCGTGCTTTATTATTAGGGAAATATATATATATATATATATCAATTAGGCTTCAAGTGTGTACTTGTTGGTGAAAGTGTTGTCCAATGGGAATTATATTCTGTATTCCTCATGTAGCCTACAAAGTCTGTTGCACAGCCTTGTAACTTCTTACCCCATTTCTAAACTTGTACTAGTCCTTTATACCGTATAATGCGCTACTCGTACTACTACCTCCCTCCTGGTTTACTGGTCCCCTTTGTAATTTATGTCAAATTTTGGCCATAAATTTCACTAACTAAATGTTAATGCATGTCACAAAAAAATATATTGTTTTATTTGTATTTGAACATAGTTTCCAATGGAATAACTTTCGGTGACATGCATTGACATTTTGTTAGTTAAACATATGGTTAAAATGTGACACTAAATACTAATAGTAAGTAGTATAGTAGCAGTATTAGTATACGTCGGTCAAATTATTCATCATGTCCTCACATTGCGTATGAGGTGACACAAGAATCTCGGCGGCCTGTTCGGGTATTGTGGACTTCAGATTTGGAGTATTACCACTTATCTGTCGAAATATTTCATCATTCACTTAAAACAGTCGATTGATCATACATTGAGTACCATATAGCTGGAATTAACCGATGCAACTCCAAAAAGGATTGGCCGGTGCTGCCGGCTGGCGTCAAGTTTGAGCCCATGGATCAGGAGCTGATCGAGCACCTTGAGGCCAGAGTGAGTGCTGACAGCGTGAGATCTCACCCTCTCATCGATTTGTTCATACCAACCATCGACAGCGAGCACGGCATATGTTACACCCATCCTGAGAAACCAACCGATCGGTCGTCTACTTCCACAAACATAATCCTTTGTTTATAGCTCTATGTTTCTTTTTAGACGCAGACCTAGTGAAGCAATCACAATTTGACAGTTAATAAAAAGAAGAAGTGACTGCAACACGCCAAAGATGTTATGAAAATGCCAACTACGTACACTAAAACATGTATTCGACTATACTGCAGGTATCACACTGAGTGTCCTAAGCAAGCATTTCTTCCAGCGCAATTCCGGGGCGTTCAAAAGGGGCACGTGGACGCGTCGCAAGATACAGTCATACTGCGGCTTGCACGCGGTGTGGCACAAGACTGGCTATACCTTGCCGGTGATGGTCAATGGCCAACAGACAGGCATCAAAAAGGTTCTGGTGCTGCACACCAACAAGAACTTCGACCATTCCTGCAAAAAAAAAGAACTTCGACTAGCAGAGGACCAACTGGGTGATGTACCAGTACCACCACGGGGACCTGGAGCAAGAGAAGGAGCGGGAGCTGGTCCTCTGCAAGATTTTCTACCAGACGAACACTAGGGCCAGGACTAAAAAGATTATAAGTTAGTTTGGTATTGGTACTTGTACTACCTTATCGTCTGCAAGTTGGTATTGCTGTTAACGATCTTTCGGTATGAACTTGGCATTTTCTTCCAACCATCATGCCGAGGGTCAATGTGGATAGAAAGCTAAATCATTTGTTTCGAAATGAATTTTCAGGCACATAATTTTTATTTGATGGGTAGCATCAGCACCTGCCATTCGAATTCCCAGTTCTCCAAATTTTTCGAAACAAGTGCATGCACTTATTATCATGATGAAAAAACAATATACCTATTGCATCCCAGTTATCAGTCTATACTTGCAGAATTCTCTCGTTTATTGAGCGGGTATATTGTTTTTTTGGTCAAGCAAGTTTCAACTGGGCTGTAGACTGCCTAGGCTTGGTTTTGTTCTTAACAGGCCTAGCCCGTGACAACAACGGGGCACAAAGATCCAGCAGGTATCTACTGGCCTCTGGCCCGCTAGCGTTAGTTATATTTTGTCTTACAACATCCGCAGGCAGTTTTTTTACTAAATGAAACACAAAGCCTAGTTCTATTTTCCTCTTGAAACGCCATGTCCTACTTCCGTTTTCTAATCTCTACCTATAGTTTTACTAGTTCATATACACGTATCATTATATTAAAAATACAAAAAGTTTCCTTTTCATACTTACATCCTTATTTTTCTTGTTGTTTTCCCTCCCAGCGTTGATTTTTTACCACTGGTTTTCCTTTAAACCAACTCAATTCTCCCACCTCTTGTTTGCTTAAAAAAAACGATTTTTTTGGCAAACAAATAAGTACTTAAAAATGTTTATCATTTCGGGATTACAACAGTTCGGACTCCACCGAAATATGCAAAATAAGTTTGAACTTTTTGACCGTGGTCCTGGGTAGATAATGGGATGTAATAAATTACTTAAGAATTAGCAAATGGGCTGCAAATTATTAAAAAACAGCATATGGGCTCTATGTTGTCTGCCACAGATTTGGAGGCTGACTTGTGGGCCTACTAAGTTCATGCGTACACAAGGTTTCTCAAAAAAAATAGAAACTTAGTCAACAATCGACTCTACCAGCTGTCGGCGTTCTGGGAACAGGGGTCCCCAGACTTGCCTGCCTGCGGCCCACAGCGTTGAAACAAGGCCTGGGGTTCATACTTTCAATAGTGCAAGTTCTCTCAACAATAATAACATAATTGGATCATATAACTATCCCTCAACATGCAACAAAGAGTCACTCCAAAGTCACTAATAATGGAGAACAAACGAAGAGATTATTGTAGGGTATGAAACCACCTCAAAGTTATCCTTTCTGATCGATCTATTCAAGAGTCCATAGTAAAATAACACGAAGCTATTCTTTCTGTTCAATCTATCATAGAGTTCGTACTAGAATAACACCTTCAGATACAAATCAACCAAAACCCTAATGTCACCTAGATACTCCAATGTCACCTCAAGTATCCGTGGGTATGATTATACGATATGCATCACACAATCTCAGATTCATCTATTCAACCAACACAAAGAACTTCAAAGAATACCCCAAAGTTTCTACCGGAGAGTCAAGATGAAAACGTGTGCCAACCCCTATGCATAAGTTCACGAGGTCACGGAACTTGCAAGTTGATCACCAAAACATACATCAAGTGGATCACGTGATATCCGATTGTCACCACAGATAAGCACATGCAAGACATACATCAAGTGTTCTCAAATCCTTAAAGACTCAATCCGATAAGATAACTTCAAAGGGAAAACTCAATCCATCACAAGCGAGTAGAGGGGGAGAAACATCATAAGATCCAACTATAATAGCAAAGCTCGAGATACATCAAGATCATACCACCTCAAGAACACGAGAGAGAGAGAAAGAGAGATCAAACACATAGCTACTGGTACATACCCTTAGCCCCGAGGGGGAACTTCTCCCTCCTCATCATGGAGAGCATCGGGATGATGAAGATGGTCACCGAAGAGGGATTCCCCCTCCGGAAGGGTGCCAGAACGGCTCTAGATTGGTTTTCGGTGGCTACGGAGGCTTCTGGCGGCGGAACTCCCGATCAATTCTGCTCTGTGATGTTTTTAGGGTATATGGACATATATAGGCGAAAGAAGTCGGTCAGGGGAGCCACGAGGGGCCCACGAGGGTGGGGGCGCGCCCAGGGCAGTAGGGCGCGCCTCCTTGCCTCGTGGCTTCCTCGAAGCTTTCTTGACATATACTCCAAGTCTCCTGGATTTCTTCCGTTCCAAAAATAACTCTCCCGAAGGTTTCATTCCGTTTGGACTCCGTTTGATATTCCTTTTCTTCGAAACACTGAAATAGGCAAGAAAATAGCAATTTGGGCTGGGCCTCCGGTTAATAGGTTAGTCCCCAAAATAATATAAAAGTGTATAATAAAGCCCATAAACATCCAAAACAGATAATATAATAGCATGGAACAATCAAAAATTATAGATACATTGGAGACGTATCAGCATCCCCAAGCTTAATTCCTGCTCGTCCTCTAGTAGATAAATGATAAAAACGGAATTTTTGATGTGGAATGCAACCTAACATATTTATCCATGTAATTCTCTTTATTGTGGCAAGAATATTCAGATCCATAAGATTCAAGACAAAAGTTTAATATTGACATAAAAATAATAATACTTCAAGCATACTAATAAAGAAATCATGTCTCCTCAAAATAACATGGCCAAAGCAAGCTATCCCTACAAAATCATATAGTCTGGCTATGCTCCATCTTCACCACACAAAGTATTTAAATCATGCACAACCCCGATGACAAGCCAAGCAATTGTTTCATACTTTTGGTGTTCTCAAACTTTTTCAATCTTCACGCAATCATGAGCGTGAGCCATGGATATAGCACTATAGGTGGAATAGAATGGTGGTTGTGGAGAAGACAAAAAGGAGAAGATAGTCTCACATCAACTAGGCGTATCAATGGGCTATGGAGATGCCCATCAATAGATATCAATGTGAGTGGGTAGGGATTGCCATGCAACGGATGCACTAGAGCTATAAGTGTATGAAAGCTCAACAAAAGAAACTAAGTGGGTGTGCATCCAACTTGCTTGCTCATGAAGACCAAGGGAAATTTTAGGAAGCCCATCATTGGAATATACAAGCCAAGTCCTATAATGAAAGATTCCCACTAGTATATGAAAGTGACAACATAGGAGACTCTCTATAATGAAGATCATGGTGCTACTTTGAAGCACAAGTGTGGTAAAAGGATATTAGCATTGCCCCTTGTCGGTGTCAAAACCGGCGGATCTCGGGTAGGGGGTCCCGGACTATGCGTCTAAGGCAGATGATAGCAGGAGGCAGGGGACACGATGTTTTACCCAGGTTCGGGCCCTCTTGATGGAGGTAAAACCCTACGTCCTGATTGATTAATATTGATGATATGGATTGTACAACAGTAGATCTACCACGATATCAGAGAGGCTAAACCCTAGAGGCTAGCCTACGGACTGAAACCCTCCAGTTTATATAGACACCAGAGAGGGTTAGGGTTACACAAGGTCGGTTACAAAGGAGGAGATATCCATATCCGTACTGCCTAGCTTGCCTTCCACGCCATGGCGAGTCCTGTTCGGACATGAGGCAAAGTCTTCAATCTTGTATCTTCATAGTCTAATAGTCCGGCCAAAGGATATAGTCCGGCTGTCCGGAGACCGCCTAATCCAGGACTCCCTCAGTAGCCCCTGAACCAAGCTTCAATGACGATGAGTCCGGCGCGCAGTATTGTCTTCGGCATTGCAAGGCGGGTTCCTCCTCCGAATACACCACGGAAGAATTTGAATACAAGGATAGTGTCTGTCGGAGTAAATGACCATGGGTAGCCTAGCCGGCACCCCCTGGCTCTTCTGGAAAATTACAAGCCAATCCGGCCCTCAAGAATTCAAGACGTGGGGCCGCCTTCCCTTGCCGGCTACCTCCCAGGCCGGCTATCGGAAGGCGACCCGACTTTAGCCCTCATGAAGAAAGCCGGACGCAAGAAGGCCGACTCCAAGAACCCGGCTCCCACAAAGCGGTCAAGATCGTACCCTCGAAGTCTGCATCCACATAACGGCGATGTGACGGGGCATGGCTATAGTAAAGCCTGCCACCCCGGAATCCCGGAGCACGCCTGGCACAGTGCGTCGTACGGGTGGCCATGGCCCATCCGGCACGGCACTGTTGCCACGTTGACCCTGATGTCATCCACGACGGGCAGCCAGTGCGGCCCACGGGCGGTGGGCCCCTTCGGGCAGAGAGACGCCCGAAGACGGCCAGGCCTCCCCCAGTCGGCCCAAGACAGAGCCGGCTCTCCACAGCCGGCTTGCCACCTCCCTCGAAGGAGACGCCCCATTAAGGAGATAAGACGCGGTGAGGTTACAGCGATCACCCGCCAGACGGCGGCACTATAGCCACGCCTACCTCGGGAAGCCCTCGTCACCAGGATTGAGCAACAGTAACCAGCCACCGACAAGGCCCTGGACAGTGGGGCCTGCCTGTCGACCAAGGAACCGGCAGCCGGCGGGACCCACCAACCGGCGGGCCCCAGCAGCCGGCGCAGAAGCCAGCGACTGTAGTCATAGACGGCTGGGCCCCACGCCCAGCCGGATTACCATTGTACCCCCGGGGGGTAGGCCTATATAAACCCCCCGGGAGACCCATGCAAAGGGTTGATCCAAGCTAGTTCTAGACACCACATAGAGAGGGGAGGAGGGCTAGCCGTGCTCTACTTCTTCTCCTCACAAAACAGCTCAAGGAGCATCATGTAGCTACTTGTTCATCTAGTGATCATGCGGAGACCCCGCAGAGCAGCAGTAGGGGTGTTATCTCCACGGAGAGCCCCGAAGCTGGGTAAGATTCGCCGGCGTGCATGTCTTCGCCTCATCCCGCTTCCAGGCACCGGCGACGTCTTACTAGTTCCCACAATGATAAGCCACCCGTTGGCATATGTCGCACCTACCACCCGACATTTGGCGCCCACCGTGGGGCCAGGTGCACCGTCGCCCGGAGACCTGTTCTGGACGAGAACCCTCTTCGTCCCCAGCGAGCGTAGCCAGCCCGGCACGCCCGATGGTGCTTGCCACGACGCGCTGCAAGGCGTCACCAACGTCTGCGCAGCGAGCGGCCTCGCCGATCGCCTTGACAAGACCCTCATCTCCGTCGAGCTCACCTCTTACGTGGGCACCACCGAGGTGATGGTCATCGGCCACGGCGACGCTTTTGACGAGAGCGCCCATGACGCCCCTCATGCGGCGGTCCACGACTTGACCATCCCCCTCCCGGCCGATGCTGATGCCGAAGCACTGGAGGCTCGCCGCCTCGCCCTCCTCGCGGAGGGCCGGACGTTGGCTTCCATGAGACGCCTCACTGAGCCCCACTGGCACGAAGTCGACCGCGCCGCCTTTGGCACGCCGCCCCCAGGCGGGCCCAGCCGGGCCGGCGTTGTCAGGCAGCGCGGCGCTGTTGTCGCCGACACGCTAGGAGTCGACCGCCCAGTCTACGCCACTCCACTCGAGAACCTGCGTGCCGCCCAGGCGGCCGTAGACGAGCTAGACGGATTGGGGGCCGAAGAACTCCCCCACATGACCAGACGCATCCAGCAGCTAATCGATGCGACCGCGCAGCGACACGAAGCCGACGCCCGCACAGAAAGCCCTTCCCCACGCCGAGATCACCGACTGCGGGTAAAACCCGCGCGCGACACGAGAAAGAGACGCAGAAGGCCATCCCCGGGCCGTGGAGTGGCGGGGCAACCCGCCTCCGCCTTGGCCCCGTGGGGAGAGATATCCCACCCCACCGCCTGTTGCGCATCCGACTCTCAGCAGCCGACTAGGTCGCCACGAAGGAGTCGGCGAGAACGACGCCCGCCATCGGATCGACCGCCTAGCGCGATCCTTGGCGCTGGAAGAAGAAGATGATGTCGGCCCGCCTTGCTTCGGCCCTCGCATCCGCGACGAGCCTTTGCCCAAAGGGTTCTCGCTCCCAAGAGAC
Organism: Triticum urartu; assembly: GCF_003073215.2. Classification (NCBI taxonomy): domain Eukaryota; kingdom Viridiplantae; phylum Streptophyta; class Magnoliopsida; order Poales; family Poaceae; genus Triticum; species Triticum urartu. Next base: position 83,533,784 of record NC_053024.1, on the reverse strand, counting down.
ACGCCCAAGTACAACGGCTCCGTGAAGCCGGAAGATTGGTTGATCGACTACTCCACGACGGTTAGCCTAGCAAACGGCAACAGGCGTGTTGCCTTGAAGTACGTGCCCCTCATGCTGCAAGGCACGGCGCGGACCTGGCTCAACAACCTCAAGCCATACAGCATCAATAGCTGGCTAGACTTCACAGAAGCCTTCGTCTGCAACTTCACCAGCACCTACAAGCGGGCTCCCAAGCCCAGACAGCTCTCCTTGTGTGTACAAGGCCCCGCCGAGTCCACTCGCGACTACCTCACGCGTTGGGCCGAGCTCCGCAACTCTTGCGAAGGGGTGCACGAGGTGCAAGCCATGGAATACTTCACTGCCGGGTGCCGAGAAGGCACCCTCCTCAAGCACAAACTTCTCTGCGACGAGCCGACTAACCTCGACGAGCTTCTGGACATAGCGGACAAGTACGCCACCGCCGACTCCTCAATGAAGACCGAGCTCCGGGTAGACGCGTCCGGGAAAGTACTCAACCCGGCGCCCAAGACGCCGGCTAGGGATTCCGGCCGACGCCCACACCAGAACGACCACAAGCGCAAGGGCCCCGTGCCGCCCTCCACCAGTCGGCAGGTGGCCACAGTCGAAGACGAGCAGCCCGAAGGGCGGCCCGCACCCAAGAAGCAGAGGGGCGGCAAGCCGGCTTGGCAGCCGGCCTTCTCCTATGAGCAAACTCTCGACGCCCCATGCAAGTTCCACAGCGGCGCGAAGTCGTCCAACCACACAACCCGGAAGTGCCACTGGCTCACCCGAATCTCCAAAGGCGAAGGGCTCGCGCCGCCTCCGCCTGCCGGTCCGCCGCCTCCGGCTCCGCATCCGCCGACCGCTCGGCCTGCATTCTGAGCCGTGCATGATGATTTCCCCGACGAGCATGCCGCCTATGTCGTCTTTACAAGCCAGCCCGAAGACCGGCGCGGTAGACGCAGAGAGCACCAGGAGGTCAGCATGGTCGCTGCCAACCCTGCCGAGCACATGCACTTGTCAGAAAAACCTATCAGCGGGAGCCGGGCCGACCACCCAGAGGTGATGCCATCTCCCGGCTCTTATGCGTTGGTTCTGGATGCCACCCTTGCAACGGACAAACGCGCCGCCCGTTTCTCCCGCATGCTCATAGACGGCGGGAGCAGCATCAACATCCTGTACCGTGACACCCTGGAGAAGCCTAACGTCAAGACGAAGCAACTCATGCCTACTCGGACTGTGTTCCATGGCATCGTACCCGGCCTGTCCTGCGCCCCCATTGGCAAGATCAAGATTGATGTACTCTTTGGGGACAAGGAGCATTTCCGCCGGGAGGCGATCTGGTTTGAAGTGGTGGACCTCGAGAGCCCCTACCATGCATTGCTTGGCCGACCTGCCTTGGCCAGGTTCATGGCTGTTCCCCACTATGCTTACCTCAAGATGAAGATGCCGAGCACCAAAGGCATAATCACCATAGCTGGCGATTACAAGAAATCTTCCGAGTGCGCAGCAGCCAGCAGCCGGCTGGCCGAGTCCCTTGTGATTGCCGAAGAACAGAAGATGTTGGACCGAGTCATGGCCATGGCCGGCGAACAGTCGGCCTTGTCCCCCGATCCCAAGGAGTATGATGCCCAAGGATCTTTCCAGCCGGCCAAGGAGACGAAGAAGATACCTCTTGACCCTGAGCACCCAGAGAGGTTTGCCGTCATCGGGGCAAACCTAAACAGCACATACGAAGGCGAGCTCACCGATTTCCTCCTTGAGAATCGGGACATCTTTGCATGGTCCCCCAAGGACATGCCGGGTGTTCCGAAGGAATTCGCCGAGCACAAGCTACACGTCTGAGAAGACGCAAAACCAGTCAAACAACCCCTCCGCCGACTGTCGGAGGAGAAAAGAAGGATCGTAGTAGAAGAGATATCCCGGCTTCTGGCAGCTGGCTTCATTATGGAAGTTTTCTTTCCAGAATGGCTCGCCAACCCGGTCCTCATGCTAAAGAAGAACAACAAGTGGCGCATGTGCATAGACTACACGAGCCTCAACAAGGCCTGCCCCAAAGATCCCTTTGCCCTGCCAAGGATTGATCAAATGATAGACTCCACGGCCGGATGCGAGCTGTTGAGTTTCTTGGACGCTTAGTCAGGATACCACTAGATAAAGTTAGATCCGGCAGACCGCCTTCATCACGCCATTCAGAGCCTTCTGCTACCTGACTATGAGATGCCGGTGCCACTTTTCAGCATTGCATGCAGAAGTGCCTCCTCAAGCAGCTCGGAAGAAATGCCCACGTCTACGTAGACGACATTGTGGTGAAGACGGAGAAGCGCGGCACCTTGCTGGAAGACCTCAAGGAAACATTTGAGAACCTACGGCAGTTCCAAATCAAGTTCAACCCCAAGAAATGCGTGTTCGGAGTGCCAGCCGGCCAACTCCTAGGCTTCCTGGTTTCCGAACGCGGCATCGAATGCAACCCAGTAAAGATCAAGGCCATTGAGAGAATGGCGATTCCCACCAAACTTCGAGATGTCCAGAAGTTCACCGGATGCTTGGCCTACCTGAACTGCTTCATCAGCCGGCTCGGAGAGAAAGCTCTCCTCCTCTACCACCTCATGGAGAAGACCACTCACTTCGAGTGGAATGACCAAGCCGACCAAGCTTTTCACGAGCTGAAGAAGATGCTGGCCACGCCGCCTGTCCTGGTGGCACCGACTGAGAAAGAGCCCATGCTCCTCTACATTGCCGCAACCAGCCGGGTGGTCAACACCGTCATCGTAGTCCAATGCCCAGAAGAGGGCCGAGCCCAGCCGGTCCAGAGGCCGGTGTACTATTTGCGCGAGGTGCTGTCTACCTCGTAGCAGAACTACCCGCACTACCAGAAGATGTGCTACAGCGTGTACTTCACCGCCAAGAAGCTGAAGCCCTACTTCCAAGAGCATCCCATCACGGTTGTATGCACCGCCCGCTGGCCGAGATCATAGGCACCCGGGATGCATCCGACCGGGTGGCGAAATGGGCCATCGAGCTGGCCCCGTACACGATTTTCTACCAGCCTCGCACCGCCATCAAGTCCCAAGCATTGGCCGACTTCCTCGTCGACTGGGCGAGACCCAGTACTTGCCGCCAGCTCCCGACTCCACTCATTGGCGCATGCACTTCGATGGGTCCAAGATGCGCACCGGCTTGGGAGCCGGCATCATCCTCACCTCTCCCAAAGGCGACAAGCTCAGATACATGCTGCAAATTCACTTTGCCGCCTCCAACAACGTGGCTGAGTACGAGGCGCTCATACACGGGCTCCGGCTTGCCAAAGAGCTCGGCATTCGCTGGATCCTATGTTATGGCGACTCGGACTTGGTGGTCCAGCAATCATCCGGCGACTGGGATGCCAAGGACGCAAATATGGCAAGCTACCGCTTCCTCGTTCAGCAGATCAGTGGGTACTTTGAAGGATGCGAGTTCCTCCATGTACCGCGAGCCGACAACGAGCCAGCTGATGCCCTGGCTCGAATAGGCTCCACTCGGCAAGCAATACCAACCGGTGTCTCTCTACAACGCCTCCTCAAGCCGTCTATCAAGCCGTCTCCAGAGTCCGATTCCATCTTCGTGCCGCCTGACCCCGATACAGCCGGGTCCGGCTCGAAGAACCAAGTGGGTGACCCGGGGATTTTGATAGTCGGCCCGGGGACATCAGCAGGCGGCTCGGGGACTTCCGCAGTTACGCCCGACCCGGGGACTGCAACACCCGGCTCGGGGACTGGGGTAGTCGGCCCGGAGGTTGCACCAACACAGCAGGCGGCGGCCGACTCCAGCATTTCACCACCCAGCCCGCCCGCCCCGGTCGCAGTAGCCGTGTTGGCAATAGAAGAAGTCGCAGCTCCATCATGGGCTCAGTCCATCCTCAACTTCCTAATAAACCAAGATCTGCCGGCTGACGAAACAGAGGCAAGACAAGTCCAACGCCGAGCCGGAGCATACACAATCGTCAACAGAGAGCTCATCAAGCGCAGTGTCACTGGAGTCCTCCAGCGATGCGTCAAGCAAGAGAAGGGCATTGCAATCCTCAGAGACATCCACCAAGGAGAATACGGCCACCATGCAGCCTCAAGATCACTCGTCGCCAAAGATTTCTGCCATGGTTTCTTTTGGCCGACTGCTTTGGATGACGCCAAGGAGTTAGTTAAACATTGCAAAGGGTGCCAACTCTTCAGCTCCAAGCAACACATGCCGGCTTCAGCACTCAAGACCATTCCCCTCACTTGGCCCTTCGCCGTCTGGGGACTGGACATGGTGGGCCCATTCAAGACGGCGCGCGGCGGCATGACACATCTGCTTGTCGCTGTGGACAAATTCACCAAATGGATTGAGGCAAAGCCGATCAAGAAGCTGAATGGGCCGATTGCCGTGACATTTATTGCAGAAATAACAACTCGGTACGGCGTGCCACACAGCATCATCACCGACAATGGCACGAATTTCGCCAAGGGAGCCTTGGCACATTTCTGCGCGACGCAAGGCATCCGGTTGGACTTGGTGTCCGTTGCCCACCCGCAGTCAAACGGCCAGGTCGAGCGAGCCAACGGCCTCATCCTTTCCGGCATCAAACCCCGACTGGTCGTACCACTGGAGCATTCGGCCGGCTGTTGGCTCGATGAGCTGCCGGCCGTCCTCTGGAGTCTGCGCACTACCCCAAACAAGTCAACCGGCTTCACTCCTTTCTTCCTCATGTATGGTGCTGAGGCGGTCATCCCAACTGACATCGAGTTCGACTCGCCTCGGGTAACCATGTACACGGAGGCAGAGTCCAAGGAAGCACGAGAAGATGGCGTCGACCTGCTGGAAGAAGGCCGGCTGTTAGCCCTCAGCCGGTCCGCCATCTATCAGCAGGGCCTGCACCGCTACCACAGCCGGAAGGTCAAGCCAAGATCCTTCCAAGAGGGCGATCTTGTGCTCCGGCTGATCCAGCGAACAGCCGGCCAGCACAAGCTCTCGGCCCCTTGGGAGGGCCCCTTCGTCATCAGCAGAGCTTTAGGAAATGACTCCTACTACCTGATCGACGTGCAGAAGCCGAAGGCACGAAAGAGAGACGGCTCTGGCAAGGAGTCAGAACGACCATGGAACGCCAACCTCCTCCGAAGATTTTACAGTTCAAATGCAGTATGTATCACACTAACTTTTGTACTAAGTACGAGACAATAGGCCCCCCGAGGAGAGCTCGGGGACTGCCATCTTTTATATATGAATGAAGAATATCATGCTTATGACCTTGTCATTACATTTACTTTTTTCATCTGGCACCGGGTTCGACTAGTCGGCCCGGGGACTGGCCGCCTAGAGTTATATTAAAGGTCCTACCCGCGGCCAGACAGGTAGTGTGCCGGCACCCAAGCCTTCTCTTGCCAAAAGTCGCAGTTCGAAGAACTGGCTGTCCGGCTGGCAAGAGTTAAAGGCAGGAAAGGACACCCACACGAAAAACGGCTAGGGACTAACGGACTAATATAACAAAAGCCGGTTTTTCTCCCCCCACCGACCGACTACCAGAGTAGCCGGCCGGCCGGCTTCCATTCTTCTCGCTTCAATCTAAGAAAGCTCGAGTACTTGCCTTCCCAAAAGGGGAAGGCGGCAAAGGAAACAACCTAAGGATAAAAAGCATACACGAATGGAAACCAAACACGCACACGATCATATTTACACAAAAGACCTTCAAAAGGCCAGCATTCAACATAATCCGAATACACCCCAAGTGGGTGGAACTGCGCAAGTTTAATAAAAAATGTTCAAAGGGTAACAAGCAGGAAAAGCAAGGACATCAGATTAAGCCAGGGGAGCGACTGGCGAGTCGGGCAGGTCGGTGGAGACGGCAGTGCCGGCTGGAGGAGTGGCCGGCTGGCGAACCTCGGCATGATCACCGCCTCCCGTAGAGGGCGCGCTAGCACGCGCCTCGTTGCTGGAAGCACGGTCAGGCTGAGGATGGCTGGCCGCTTCACCGGCCGGCTCAACGTCTTCGCCCTCCTCTCCTTCGTCGTCTTCGCCTTCATCGCTGGAGGCGATCTCCTCTGCCGAGTCCTCACCCGCTGCCGGGTCCAGCCCGAACCACTCCTCCGGCTGGGCAACGCCATCGTCATTTATTTCAGGAGTGAAGACGCTAATGTCAGTGCACTCGGCGATCGTCGAGGCATGCTGAGCGATAGCCGGCCGCACCTCCTCCATCTCCTCGTCGGCCTCCAGCCGCCAGGTGCGCAACTGGTCCAGGTTCAGCCCAGGATACCAGGCTCGGACGAACTCCAGCGCCCGCCCAGCTCCAAGACGGGCCGCCGATGCCTTCCAGGCCTCGAAGCGGCCAACCGCAACCTCCAGCCAGTCGGCAGTCCGACTCGGGGTGCGGGGAATCGTCTCGCCTGGCCAGAGGGCGGCCAACACCTGCGCCCCGGCGCGCTGGAGGCGGCGGAGCATACGGTGAGCCGGCTGCAGCCGGGCTTGGACCGCCAACAGTTGCTCCTCAAGCGTTCGGCTCGCGTCCGGCGCGATTTCAGCCCCCGCCTGCCGGTGCGCCTCGCGATGGGCCTCGATGGTTTGGGTGGCGAAGACGGAGTAGCCGGGGAAGTAGTCTGCACAGAGAACAAAAAGCAGCACAAGTCAGAACACAAATCAGGGGGCAAGGGGCAAGCAAGGAGTGAGGAAGGCGGCTTACCATCGATCAGATCCTCGATACGACCGAAGCCCTCGCTTAGCGCTTGTTTTGCCTCAGCCCAGCCCGCCGCTTTGGTCTCGAACTTGGCCTTCAGGGCGTCCTCGCTGTCCTGCGCCTTCTTCAGGGCCGCCTTGTGGCTCTCCTCCTGGTCGGCCAACTTGTTGGCCAGACGGCCACGCTCCAGGTCCAAGGCGTTGTACTCGGCTTCCTTGGCGCGAAGGGCGGCCTGGGCCCCGCTGAGCTGCCCCCTCAAGTCGGCATTGGCCCCTGCAAGCATGAAGAAAAAGGAAAATCAATAAGGAAGAAGTCGTCAAGGAAGATCCGACCCGACTACTCAGCAGCCGGCCCGAATCTCGGGGACTACACACAGTGGGTGCGCTGACGTGCCCCCATAGGAGATGAACGAAACAAAGCACGCACTCCGGCTGCTGGTCAGGTCTTCGGTTCTCCGGCCCAGCTCCTGAGCCTGGGAGTTGAAGGCAGCAGCGCGGAGGTTATGCTACTCCTGGAAGATCAGACAGGAGGCGAGAATAAGATAGTTGTCAGGACCTAGTAAGTTCCAAGCCGCCTGCGTAGCAGCCGACTCGAAACTCGGGGACAACACCCAGTGGGTGTGCTGACGCGCCCCCACGGAAGAAATCAAAAGAGCAAAACAACCAAGGCCAGAAGACTCACCCGGATGACAGCCCGCGTCGCGAGGAACTCTTGGGTGTATCGCTGCAGCGAGGCGGCTTGGGCTTGAAGTCGGTTCCGGACCTCCTGGGCCGCCGCATTCAGCTCGCCCGTCCCCCGCTGGGAGTCCACTCGGACATGCTGACGCTGGCCGCCTCCAGGGCCTCCGCCGTCTGGCTGGCGCCCGCAGCTCGGTGCGGCTCCGGTGCGTAGGTGCCTCCCCTTGCGCGCCGGCGCAATGCCGGCTGCACCTCGAGGCTGGCCCCTGCCTCCGGCTCGCCCCCGGCCGGCTGCTCTGGCGCCGCGGCTGATTGCCCGCTTTGGCCCGCCCAGTCGGCGCCGTCTGCGGCGCCCCCTCCACGAAGACCACGTGGTCCTCCCTCCTCTCCACCACCGGCGGGTCTTGGTCAACCTCCTCCAACGGGGGCACGGGGATGTCGGGGGCCACGGCGCGGAGGGGAACGACGAGCAACGTAGGCTGCTTGTGCGAGGCCTCCGCCTCCGTCTCCGCGGCTGCCGCCTCCACCCGGGCCTTGGCCGCCGCATCGGCCTGCTCCTTCGCCGCCTGGGCGGTCCTTTGCTCCGACGCCTCCCGCTCCTCCCGCGCCTCCCGTGCGTTCCGCTCCGTGGCCTCCCTAAGGTCAGCGCGGGGATCCACGCGACGGGAGCCGGAGGATCCTCCAGTCGGCCCGACTACGGAGCCGCCAGGACCTTGCTCAAGGGAAAGCGGTGCCCTGCCCGGCGAGAAAAGAAAGGTTCAGAAGAGCTTCAATCGAAAAGGACAACAAAAAATATATATATACAAGACGTTTGACAACTTACGCCGAGATCGCCTGCGGCTGTTTCACCGCCTTGCGGAAGCGGGCCGCCTTCACGGCCGCCTCATCCCGCTTGGTCGCCGCCGCGGAAGCCTTGGATTTTTTCGGCCGGCTGCCGAAGAAGGTCGACGTGGCCCGGCGCTTCTGCGCGCCACCACGGGCAGCCGGCGCGGTAGACGGGCCCGCGCCTTGATGATCAAGCGCCGGCTGGCGGTGCGGGGCGGCTTCAACCTCGTCGTCGTCCGGCCAGTCCTCGAAGCCGGCTCCGGGCCCCGCGCCTCCTGCCTCGTCGCCTTCCCCCACGATGGCGTCTTCCATGGCGGCTGCTCCCAGGTCCGGGTCGTCGGCGTCATCCACCATGCGGTCGGGGAGGATCTGGTGCTCTACCCCTGCGGCCCCGGCCGCCAGCGGAAGAAGAGGGTTCTACTAAGGGCAAACCAACTGATCAAAGGTCGGCTATCACGAGGCCGTCTACAAAAAGGAAGAAAAGAAGAAAAACTTATGGCAGGTGGAGGGTTGGCGCGAGAATACGCTCCTTGCCGTATCGCCAATCCTCGGCGAGCTTGCAGTTGGAGATGTAGTTCACCATGTAAGACACCTCTGCATGAGGCATCTCCTTGGTGCTCAGCCGGCACGGGTCGAAGCGGCCGCTCATCTGGAAAATCATGTGAGGCCGGCCTTGGAGCGGAAGTACCCGGCGCTCCACGAAGGCGGCCACCAAGTCGGCTCCAGTCAGGCCCTCCGACTGGATCATCACCCGGAGATGGGAGATGGCTGCGTTCCCGGCCCGAGACAGCGACCTGGCCCGGTAGCTCCACGAAGGTTGCCTCCCAGCCGGTGGGCTGGCTGCGTAAGCCGACAGGTTGACATAGTCGCCTTGCGGGGCGACGTTCTTCGCGTAAATGTAGGACTTCTGCCAGAGCTTCACCAACTGGATCAGCAGGATGGGCGGGAACGGATTGTTCTCGCCCGTCCGCCTCATGGAAATGAAGGCTCCGCAGGGGGCGGGCACGCCCGCGACGACGGTGCCGAGCTTTCTCTTGAAGAATTCCCCCCAGAGCTCGAGAGTGGGGAGAACCCCAAGAAAGCCCTCGCACAGGGTGACGAAAGGCGACAGCAGCATCACCACGTTGGGCGTGAGGTGATGCGGCCGGAGGTGGTAGAATTCAAGGAAAGCTCGAAGGAATCCGCTTGCCGAGAGGCCGAAGCCGCGCAGGCAGTGCGAGCGGAAGATCACCCGCTCGCCCTCCTCCGGTGCCGGCGAGATCTCCCTCGCTGGCGCCTGACGAACCCACATGAAGTTCTCGCCCGGCAGGCGCCGCGTCCGGTGGAGGAACTCGACGTGGTCCTCGTGGACGTTGGAGCCATCCCACGAGCTCGACAGCGCCATGGGAGCGATGCGGCGGGGAGCAAGACGAAGCGACGGCGTAGACGCGCACGACCCCGCTACGGCGGGACCAAAGGAACCGAGAGGTCCAACGACGGAACGGCACGGCAATGCGTTGCTGCGGCGGCGGACGGAAGAAGAAGGAAGGCGAGAAGGGTGGAGCGAGGGAGAGCGTGCGAGCCTCTGCCACTCCCCCTCCTCCCCTACTTATAGACCCGCGCGGCGGAGCCGAGGAGGTGTGGCGTGGGGGAACATGGGGATCAACTATGCCCACCCCCCACGTCCCTCGATTATTGCGCCCTGATGGCGTAATAAAACCACCGCGGGAAGGCGAGCGGTCCGTGTGGGCCGCAGAAGATCCATGCTCGGGCCGAGGCCTGGGAGTGGCGGGCCCGGGCCTGCGGCGGCGTCCCGTCGCGCACGTGCGTTGGTAGGATTTCATTGCCACATGGCCCGCGGGATGGCGCGCGGTCAGCTCGCAGGCCGACCAGCGTTCCCGCCTACGAGGAACGGGGCTTCCCGAAGACGGCGCGCACAAGCAAAGCTGGCCCCTCAAGATAGGAAGCTGACCAAGCTTCTCGTCCCTTTGTCAGCCTCGAAGCTCGATCAGCTTCGGGGACTACTGTCAGAGTAAATGACCACGGGTAGCCTAGCCGGCACCCCCTGGCTCTTCTGGAAAATTACAAGCCGATCCGGCCCTCAAGAATCCAAGACGTGGGGCCGCCTTCCCCTTGCCGACTGTCTCCCAGGCCGGCTATCGGAAGGCGACCCAACTTTAGCCCTCATGAAGAAAGCCGGCCGCGAGAAGGCCGACTCCAAGAAGCCGCCTCCCACAAAGTGGTCAAGATCGTACCCTCGAAGTCTGCATCCACATAACGGCGATGTGACGGGGCGTGGCTACAGTAAAGCCTGCCACCCCCGAATCCCGGAGCACGCCTGGCACAGTGCGTCATACGGGTGGCCATGGCCTGTCCGGCACGGCCCTGTTGCCATGTTGACCCCGACGGGCTGCCAGTGCGGCCCACGGGCGGTGGGCCCCTTCGGGCAGAGAGACGACCGAAGACGACCAGGCCTCCCACAGTCGGCCCAAGACAGAGCCGGCTCTCCACAGCCGGCATGCCACCTCCCTCGAAGGAGACGCCCCATTAAGGAGACAAGACGCGGTGAGGCTACAGCGATCACCCACCGGATGGCGGCACTGTAGCCACGCCCACCTCGGCGAAGCCCTCCTCACCAGGATTGAGCAACAGTAACCAGCCACCGACAAGGCCCTGGACAGTGGGGCCTGCCTGTCGACCAAGGAGCCAGCAGCCGGCGGGACCCACCAACCGGCGGTCCCCAGCAGCCGGCGCAGAAGCCAACGAGTGTAGTCACAGATGGCTGGGCCCCACGCCCAGCCGGATTACCATTGTACCCCCGGGGGGTAGGCCTATATAAACCCCCCGGGACACCCATGCAAAGGGTTGATCCAAGCTAGTTCTAGACACCACATAGAGAGGGGAGGAGGTCTAGCGTGCTCTACTTCTTCTCCTCACAAAACAGCTCAAGGAGCATCGTGTAGCTACTTGTTCATCTAGTGATCATGCGGAGACCCCGCAGAGCAGCAGTAGGGGTGTTATCTCCACGGAGAGATCCGAAGCTGGGTAAGATTCGCCGGCATGCATGTCTTCGCCTCATCCCGCTTCCAGGCACCGGCGACGTCTTACTGGTTCCCACAATGATAAGCCACCCGTTGGCATATGTCGCACCTACCACCCGACAGTGTCCGACCCTGCAAAATAAGTTCCACATACCACCGTAGAGAGAATAATATTTCCACAAATCTTAATTTGCTGACACGTTTTGGCAACATGACATCATGCCATGGCTCGATGATTACTCGAACCATTTTTCTTCAACCAGCTCTACACATAACGCGAGGCGGTTTCTTGACATGTCTTGTCAGAGCAGAGATCGTGTTTCCCTAATTACGGGATTCTATCAATACGGTCGTGGATAACCCAACTGTGTCTAGGACTCCTAGATTATAGGCAAGTCCCAAACGGCTACGGAGAGGATGCTTGATATTCACCCTCTTTATAAAGGGACAAGGCCTTTACTTTTTTCCCTCCCGTGCTCAATCGAATCCTTCCCCTGCCTCGAGTTCTAACACCCAAAGCCTAGGTCAGGTGCTTCAGGCCTTCAATCATGTCTGGATCTAGCCTTCAAGGCCGATGGATGCCCTCCTCCGTTACGGAAGAGGATATCAAAAAGTTGAGGGAGGCCTGATACCTGACCGCCGAGGTTTCGCATCGGCTACCTGCCCGAGGGCAGGTCGTCCCTACTCTAGAACCCAACGAGAACATTGTGTTCATCTCCCACTTCCTCCGAGGTCTAGGCCTCACTCTGGATCCCTTTGTTAGGGGTTTGATGTTCTATTATGGGCTAGATTTCCATGATCTAGCCCCGGACTCCTTTCTCCACATCTCGGCATTTATTGTCGTATGTGAGGCCTTCCTCCGCATTACCCCTCACTTCGGCCTGTGGCTCAAAACTTTCGACGTGAAGCCGAAGATGGTCGAGGGGCAGCACGGAGCGGGCAGAGGCGCATTAATAAGCAAGATCGCTGGAGCTTCATGGCCAAAGGGTTCCTTTCCAGAGGTATCCGGATTATGGCAACGGGAGTGGTTTTACATCACGACTCCTAGAAGTGCCAAGTGGGTGGCTGGTCCTGCTTTCCGCTCGGGCCCTCCACCACAACTGATGTCATGGGTTAGCAGAGGGCTGAGCTGGGGTCCAGCCAAGGACGTACCTGTACTGCAGAGCCGCATTCAAGATCTCTTCGAAGGAGATTTCAGTCTGGTTACGGTGGTGCAAGTCATGATGGTTCGTCGAGTCCATCCTTGCAAACGCCGGCCCCTCCGCATGTGGGAGTTCAACCCAGAAGGGCCGCACACTATTCAGAATTTCCTCGGCCTGTCACACGAGGAGATGTACAAATCATTCTTCGGACCCCAAATAGAGTGTTCGGATACTACCGAGGACGTGGGCCTGAGCAGCAACCGTACCGCCGACCAAGTAAGTAATCCTTTAGCCGAACACACCGTCTTTCATGTACCATGACGTCATTCTAAGAAATCGCTCTTTGACCAGGACTGGCTAAGAAGGGCGAAGATGATTCGGTGTTCGGCCCCCCTTCCTGAGGGTTTGGAGAATCTGGTACTGGAAAAGATGCTCGAGCTGGCACCTTGCCCGGAGCCCTCAAAGGAAGATAAAGGGGGGAATAACGAGGTCAAAAGCGGGCCCCCATCGCTACCAATTCCAACCGAGGGAATAACCAAGGGGAAGAATCTGACCTTCTGTCGCTTCGGAGAAGGAAGAGGACTGCCTCTGAAGATCCGAAAACCAAGGCTCCCAAACGGGAGAAGAAGTCTCCACCAGAGGGTCCTACCTTGGAGGGTGCTCTTGCCGCACAAAGTCCGCACGAGGATCAGCCCTCCAACGAGCTATAAGTAATCAAAAAGTACTTTAATAGTGAAGATATACTACCTTACCTGTGAGGAAAATAACCGAAGCGTTTATCTTGCAGTTCGGATCTTAGCCCTTCTCAGCAGAGCTCATCTTCGGGCGATCTTCTTCCGGAGATGATGGAGAGCGAAACGCCTCCCCCGGACTCCCCTGCTCAAGAAACGGGCGACCTTGAAGTGTCATCATTGAGGGCCTCTCCGGATCCGGTGAGGCCAGAAGATAATCCTATAGTCACCCGAAGTCCCCAGCGTCCGACTCTTGAAGAGAGCAAACAAAAGAGTCCGGCACCGTCTGGTATGCGGTCGGACATACTGAGGGAGCTGTTGGAGCGAGCGGCCGTCTCAGAAGAACACCATACATTGATGGGTACAGTGATGGAAAGAATTTCGTCCGCCGAAAGCGGATTGCATGAAGCTTTTATGAGTCTATTGACGGGCTTTGAGGTACGTGACATGATATACTTTTTGATAGTACCGCACATTTTTAGGTGTGCCCTGTGTAGATAGTAGCCCCTGAGACTCTGGTTGTCGTCGAGAACGGCGGCGAACAGAGGACCGTAATCCCAGGTAATAACCAAACCGCCTTTATGTGCACGTGGTGGAAGCTCCGATGGCTAGCCGGACTAATGAGTTTGCCGAGCTAAAGCGGCAACTAGATGCGGCAGATGCCGACATCGAGCTTGTTAACAAGCGGCTTGACGAGGCACAGGGTAAGTAATGTCTTCTGGTGAATGTCACATAGTAAGAGCAGTGTAACGCTAGTATCTTTAATATGTCGTGACTGCAGATGGAGCTGCCACCGTGGAGACCCTTCGGGCGGAACTTGCCCGAGCCAAGGAACAAGCAAGAATTAGTAATGCGGCCGCTTTAAAGGCGGTCGAAGAGTTAAGAGATGAAAAGGCTACACATTGCGAGAGCAAAGATAAAATGGCCAAGATGGCTGTAAAGTTAAAAGACACTTCCGACCGCTGCCAGCTCGTTGAACAAGAAAACCGAGCGAAGGCGACGGACCTTGTAAAGGCCGCGGCGGTCACCAAAGACACCCGCTCTGCTATGAGGGCAAAGAAGGAAGAGCTGCGTGAAGCTGGGGATATTACAGCTGGGAAGCCCTTTTTGCTGCGGAGGAAGTTCAGAGATCCACGGTATGCCCCTCTGGATCGGCTGTGGAGTTCGGCAGACGCATATATGGACTTGGCGGCGAGCGCTGTCGATGCGGCCAAATACTTCCGAGATCAAATAGATCGTGATGTGGACAAGCTGTTCTGGTCGCAGTTTAACATTCCAGAGCGTCCACTTCCATTGACTGATGAGCTAGCCGAATGGGCCGAACTCAACAGGTTGTCCGGACTCGCCATGAGGTCCGTCGTAGATCATCTATGGCCGGAAAAAACAAAGCCGAACAGCTATTTCACCTTAGTGCAGCTATTCCTTGGAGCAGTGCTGCGCATCAATGCGATGAAGAGGTCAGCGTGTATAGAGGGCTCGCGGATGGCCCTTGCCCGTGTCAAAGCATATTGGGCGGATATGGATGCTACCACTGTTGTGGCGCAGGGTTCGGCCATAGGCCGAGTGGCTGCCGAGCACAATATCGAAGAAGTTCTCGAGGGTGCTCGTTTGATAGAGGCCGAGTGCTCGAAGAATATTAGTATTGAATGACATATATTCCCATTGTAAACACAATGTTTTTATGAATTTTATTAAGGCTGTATTTATACTTTTGCCCGAAAGTAATATGATGCCTCATGTGCGGCCGTTTATGTATACATGTGTATAACCTGAAAGATTGCAGTTGTCGGCTTCATCCCCCACGCATATAATGCGGGGGTGTTTGCAGAAGACGCGTATTCACACTTAATCCAACATCTTGGTCCTAATAAGGAGGTGATGGCGCAGTGAACTAGGCAACCGGACTATAATGCTTTAACACTTTCACTTAGCCATAGGAGTTTGACGGTGGGGCTACTATATAGCCCCTGGTGGCTCCGCACTCTCCCGAATTCAGGGTGCGTACATGCCTGGCCAGGAAACGGCCCTTCGTTAAGGCGGAGGAATTCGCCCTATAGTGAGTCGTATTACAATTCACTGGCCGTCGTTTTACAACGTCGTGACTGGGAAAACCCTGGCGTTACCCAACTTAATCGCCTTGCAGCACATCCCCCTTTCGCCAGCTGGCGTATTAGCCGATAGAGCAGAACGTAAGGCAGCAAAACACAGGAGCCGGGCAAACCCAACATTTGACCAAAGACATGATTCGGAGCTGATGCATATAAGGCCACACTCGCGACGCCGAACACTCCCTAAGGTATTCGGTCTTTATGGTGTAAACTAGGCCTAAACAGTGCCCTTTGTAATAAGCCCCTGGTGTCTAGGTACGTGCATTATTCTGACGTGGCCACATGCCAAGACGTCAGCATCCTTCTCAATTGTACTGAGAATCCGAGGGATGTGTATCAACAAGAGACAGTAAAAAAGGTTTACGCAGGGTCTTAATCTAAAAAGAATCCTTGGAACGGGTCCCTCCTACACGTCTGCACCTGTGTCTCCGTTGTGCCATATCCTGGACGGGTGTAGCACGATGGTCATCTATAAAATAGAGAAACTTAGGTGAAAAGTTGTCGTGCAAAAAGGTAGGTTTAAAGAAACCATGTACAATTCAAGATGAGTAAAAATTGCCACTTGTCTGCGCGCGTTGAGCCCCTTGTATTTGTAATAGGGGTGTGCCCATCAAACCTGTATGAATTACATGTAGCTGCACCGGACTCGTCTAACCGTGTCCGTGGTCTTGACGACCTATCAAATGCTTTAGTTGGTGGGGCTGTTTTTAGTGTGCGGCTGCCAAGGCAGTCGCACTCTCTTCGGCGCACCAGGATCGCTCAATATTTCCATTCACCATAATGATGCCACGTGGACCAGGCATCTTAAGCGTGAGGGAAGCGTAATGCGGTATTGCATTAAAGCGAGCGAAAGCTTCGCGTCCAAGTAGTGCTTGATAGGCACTTTGGAACGGAGGTTATCGGGGACGCCGAATATAACCTCTAGTAGCAGGGAGCCCATGCAATGAGCCCCTGGGCCTGGTGTTACTCCTTTAAAGGTAGTATTGCTGTGGCGAATTTTCGTTGGGTCTATCCCCATTTTGGTGATTGTGTCCTAATATATCAGGTTTAGACTGCTGCCACCGTCCATCGGGACTCGTGTGAAGTGGTATCCGTCAATTATTGGGTCTAATACCAAGGCAGCCCATCCTGCACGCTGGATACTTGCTGAGTAATCCCGATGGTCAAAAGTGATCGGTTGAGACAACCAGTGGTAGGACTCCATGGTGATAGGCCCTTGGGCATATTTCTCTGGGAGTGCCGCTTTGTTTCTCCCCTTGATCACGGGTAACACATTTACTGTTTTGATTTCTGGTGGAAATTTCTTTTGTTCCCAAGTGTATTGCTTGAGAGGCTCATCCTCGTCTTCGCTTGGTGTATCCTCCCCCTTGTGTACGGCGTTGATCTTGCCGGACTGCTTGAAGACCCAACAGTCTCTGTGGGTATGGTTAGCGGGTTTACTAGGGGTGCTATGGATCTGACATATTTGGTCCAGAATTTTGTTTAGGCTGGATAGTTCATCTCTGGCGCCTTTAGAGGGCGGCTTTTGCTGACCTGGCCGAGAGCATCTGAATCCTGCGTTTACTGCCGTGCTGTTCGGGCTGTCTTCTTTATTCCGGATTTCCTGTTTCCATCTCTAACTTCGGATGTACTAGGGTCGCTGGTGCTGCATCTTGCTAGCCAGCTATCCTCACCCGTGCAAAAATGAGTCATGAGGCTTGTTAATGCTGCCATTGTTCTCAGCTTTTCTTGGCCGAGATGTCTGGCAAGCCATTCGTCGCGAATGCTATGCTTAAAAGCTTCCAAGGCTTCGTCGTTCGGACAGTCGACTACTTGGTTCTTTTTAGTAAGAGACCTGTTCCAAAGCTTTCGGGCTGACTCTCCGGGCTGTTGAGTTATATGACTCAAAGCGTCCGCGTCCGAAGCTCGGACATAAGTCCCTTGAAAATTTGCCTGAAAAGCGTCTTCGAGCTCTTCCCAGCTTCCAATGGAGCTTTTGGGGAGGCTTTTAAGCCAGTGCCGAGCTGGCCCTTTGAGTTTGAGGGGTAAATACTTGATGGCATGGAGATCATCTCCTCGAGCCATATGGATATGGAGGATATAGTCCTCAATCCAGACCCCAGGGTCTGTTGTTCCGTCGTATGCCTCTATGTTTACGGGTTTGAATCCCTCTGGAAATTCATGGTCCAGCACCTCGTCGATGAAACATAGGGGGTGTGCGGCACCCCTGTATCTGGGTGTACCGCGTTGTTCGGATGTTTGTTGTGTTGCATCGTATGCTGGAGCGCGTTTGCGTCGTCCATAGATGGATCTGGTTGCGTTGTCCTTTTGATGCGAGCCCTCGCGTGGATCGCGTATTGGCTTATGTGCGGCGTTGTTTGCCGCTCTATGTTGGATGTGAGGTCGTCTATCCGGCCAGATGGCCATTTTAGTTTTTGGTTACGGGTGACGGGTGATCTAAGGCCTCCTCATCGAATTCAGGTAGCAACTTCCGCTTCGGGTAGGTCTTGGTGGGGTGACTACCACCGTACTTCGCTGCTGTGTTGAGCACTTTACTCCATCTAATTCTGAGTGTGTCTTGCGCAGCCTTGAGCCTTTGCTTCAGCTTTTTTGGACTCCTCGCGGTGGCAACGAGCCTTTGATGGGAATTTTGTTGCTCCGGGTGTCTGTCCGGTGTGATGTCGTCCGGACTATTATCTTTGACAGAGTCGGGTTGTTCGGTTTGATTCTCCGTGTTGCCGTGGTCCGCTGATGGTTCACCCTGCTCTAAAACTGGGTCTATATGATCGTTGTTTCTGCCGAGGCGGGATTTGGAGCAGCGCTTACGCCGCCGCTTTGACTGCTTCTCGAGGCGGCAATGTAACATCCCAAATTTTCAATTTGGAATGTTATACATTAGATCACCATGCATATCATATTTTATTTTGCATTTTGGTTGATCCTAGAAATTCTATGCACCTCAATGACCCACGGAGAGAGTTGGAGATTTCATTATTTTCATATTTGAGTTTTCTCAAATTTTCAGAATAGGATCATTTGATTTTATTTATTTTATCATCAATTATTTCTACTACAAAAATATGAGAGAGGGAATAAAATGACTTTCCCAAATTAAAGAAATATTGAGGATTTAATAATAAAATCAAATAAGGTTTTATTTCGGAGTTTTTCGTTGTCTTATTTGAATTTACGAAAAAGTTCGTTTTTCAAAATTGCATTTAGGGCCCAAATAAATGTTCACCTTGTGCGGCTTGATTTTAGAAGCCCGTGAAAATTTATTTCGGAATTTTTGGAGTCAGTTTAGTATTTCTTTTTATTTTTCTTACGAACCGACTTCGGGCCGTACCCGAGCAGGACACCGCCCGGGGGCAGCCTTTAAATAGCGCCGCCCCGAGCCGCCCCAGCTCATCAGCCCCGCCTCGATCCGCGTGCGCCGCCGGAGCTGCTGCCGCCGCTGCCGACGATCCCGCCGCCCGAGGTTCGTCGCGCCTCGTTTCCGTGCCGAAAAAAAATATTGGCGTTCGTCGTTTTTCTTTTTCTCGGATTAAATCCGTGATTTTTCTGATCGCGATTCCTGATCCGATTTTCGTTTTAGTTTAACTTTTCGCTCGTTTACCAGAATCAGGCGATTCAAGCTCCTAGGGATTCGTCTCGAAACCCTCTATCCGTTTAACCAACTTAAACAAGTTTTTGCTACTGTAAAATTTGCCCTAGATCCAAATTACTAGAATGAAGTTGTTTTCTTTTGCCGTTTGATTTTCGTTGCTTTGTTCGATTTGATTCTTTTTGCCAACCGGAATTCTTAAGTTGAACCTTCTAGTTAGATCTCTTATTTGAGTTTTACCTGTGCATTAGATGAGTACTTATTGTATGCTTGTTTGTTTGTCTGCGATAGAATACCCGGAGTGCGCCGCCTGTTACTTCGAATCATTAGGTTTCGCGGATCATCAGCAAGGCAAGTAACACTTTGATCATACCTTTCCTACTACCCAGTTTTATTGCATTAGATCAAGTCCTCACACATTGCATGATTAGGATCTAATTAAATTGTGGGATGGGAAGTAGATGAGGTAGTATCTATTACCTGTTTATTATCAAACCTTTAGGAGTTACTTCTATGTTTGCTTATTATGCCATGCTATGCTAGTAGACGTGGATTGGGTGAGTGAAATCCATGACAGAGGTGAGATTGTTAATTAATGGTTTATCTAAGGTGGCAACTTAAACACACATCTAGGTGGATTGAGGCACCTGGGTATTCCAGGACTTTCCTGTTTTCTTTTAGACCGCCACCTAGGCTCAAAGGGATCATGAGACTATTCATACTAGAAACTTCCGTGTGCAGCCACAAGCTATTATGGGCTCTAGCATAGTTGACTAAGTCGTGCGAACTCTTAAAGTGGTAGACTAGCAGATGTAGGGGATGTAGGTGGTACGGTCTACCCATCGTAAGGTGCTAGCGCTTCTGAAAGACTATGTCTTGGTTATCCGTCTTCTCAAACACCATGTAGTGCGAGAAACCAAACGGAGGCGATCGAGTCTTGTGGGGAAAAGTGCGCAAACCTCTGCAGAGTGTAATAAACCAATCATGGTTAGCCGTGTCCCCGGTTATGGACATCTTGAGTATCTAGTACTTGGATTTTCATGTGAATCTCAACATGTGACTCTAAATTAATTTTGTTGGGTTATGTTTAATGATGATGCTTAATTGGGATTGAGAATGCTGTCAACCATTCTCAATGTTTAACAACCACCATGATAGTAATTAAATGTATTCCTTTGTAGTAGGGAAAAATTGGCTTTACGCAAAACTGTAACCATAGAGCTTTCCACCAGCCAAATATGCATATAGTATAGCTGTTTTATTCCATTACTCTCCATGTGTTACCTTGCCAGCATATTCCATGTGCTAACCCGTTTTCGGGCTGCAACGTTAATGTTGCAGACTTTTCAGACGATGATTAAGGAGTTTTTAGGTCGTGGTTCTATACTCAGTGATGCCGTTGGAGTTGATCGACTCACTTATCTTTCAAGCCTTCCGCTGTTATCATTATTAGATGGCCTTAAGCCATATTTATTATAATAAGTTCTCTTTTGAGACACTCAATGTAATAAGTGTGTGATTGCTACTCTGCTATAAATCCTTCGAGTACTGTGTGGTGTCAGCATTACTGATCCAGGGATGACACCGGAGCATAGAGATCAGACTGTTTGAGGTCTGGTCGCTACAAAGATGGTATCAAAGCACACGCTGACTGTAGGACACGACCAGTAAGTTAGAGACCTAGATAACTATTCACTCTCTTCTCTTCTGACCTCTCATTTTTTCTACTCTTTAGGATGGCGGATGCAAGGAACAAGTTCACACAACCGGATGAAGATACACCCTATGGACGTCACTTGAAAGAAGTCACTAGATACCTGAATAGGAGTACCAAGTTTCACCGGAACCTACAACGCCACTTTACCTAAAGAAGAGCGCTGGATGATTCAAGTTCAAGTTCCAGGAAGGATGTTCATGCCAGTCACTGAGCCCATAGAATTTTCTTTTGATGCACCAACTTGGAGTCTAGGAAAGAGCATGGCAGCTCACATCGCCATGGGACGCATTGGAGAAGTCTACCGCCAGGATCTCAAGGATACTATCTACCAGATTTGTGGGCGCCGAGATGAGCACTGGGAGATGATCAGCACCAGGAAGGATAGATCAATTGCAGCTTTTATCCAGGAGTTAAACCAGCACATTCGACGATAGGAGAACCAGATGTGCACCGACATGATAGATCTGACGAAGGCTAAGACTAGAATCAAGGAATTGGAGGAAGAACTCAAGGCTACACGTGAAGATTATGAAGAGGAAATTGAAGTATTGGGGGAGAAGAATGACGACCTGATCAAGAAGATTGGAATATTTATGGGAGGCCCTACGCTAGTAGATGAAGACGAAGAACCCAAGGAGATTAGCCCGGAAGACTACATCATCATCGATGGCACCGACTCAGAAATAGATAGTAGAGATGATGACTATGTTGATGAAGCTGGAGAATATATTATGGAGTCAACGATCGTAGAATATTTCTAGTAGACCACCTCATTAGTAGTAGTAGTCCACCATGTAAATATAGTAGTCCGAGCACTTTTGCGATAGATAGATTGATTGTATGCCTTTGTTTGATTGATTGAAGTGAATTGTTTGTTTTTTCCTCATGTGCATATGGGTAGTGTTTTCTCTTTAGACCCCCTCTATTCTTATATCTCATCTTTTCTAAACCCTCAGATGCCTCCGAGATGTGACCCCGGATTTGCCTTCCCACCGGAGCTCATTCAGTTGATCCAGCAGCAGAACACATTGATGCAGTTGCTAGTCCAGAATCAGAATCAGGGGAACAATAACAACAACCCACCACCACCACCACCTGTTGACCACTTAGCCTGTTTTCTTAGGCTGAATCCGCCGGTGTTTTCCAGTAGCACCGAGCCGATAGTAGCAGATGATTGGCTCCGCAAGACAGCTAGGGAGTTGACCACAACAGGATGCATAGATGCGGAGAAGGTGAAGTTTGCCGCACATCAGCTAGAAGGACCCGCAGCATCATGGTGGGATAATTTCACAGCCACTTTCCCAGTTGACACTGTCACATGGGACCAGTTTCAGCAGGCTTTTCGTACTACACATGTTTCAGCAGGAGCTATGGCCATGAAGAAGCGTGAGTTTCGCAACTTGCGCCAAGGAGGAAGGACAGTTGGCCAGTATGTGGAGGAATTTAGTAAGCTAGCACGTTATGCCCCAGATGACGTCGCTATGGATGCAGCTAAGCAGGAGAAGTTTCTGGAAGGACTGAATGATGAGTTGAGCATGCAGTTGATGGTAGCAACCTTCAACAACTACCAGGAGTTGGTAGATCGTGCTCTTATGATTGAAGGGAAGCAACAGCAAATTGAGAATCACAAGAGGAAGTATGGACAAGGAAAATACAATTCAGGAGCTCAGCAGAAGCCACGTTTTACCCCTAGACCGGGAGGACATTTTCAGCATACCCATGGAGTAGGTAGCTCGCACAATCACAATGGCACCAAGAATGGTAATGGCAATGGAGGAAGCAACGGCCAGAATCGCACCAACCCATCAATCCTAGCCAAGAAGGACTTAAGCCAAGTCACTTGTTTTAAGTGTTCGAAGACAGGATATTATGCAAATGAATGTCCTGAATTGCAAAATGGAAATAGCAATGGAAGTCCTGGGAAGAAGCCGAACCCTTTCAACAGGGGACAAGTGAACCACATTAGCGTGGAGGAGGTAGAAGCTCAGCCCGATGCAGTAATAGGTAAGTTTTTGGTTAAGTCATTTACTGCACTCGTTCTTTTTGATACTGGCGCATCGCATTCATACATCTCAAGGGGATTTGTGGATAAGTATAACCTATCAACCCAAGCCCTTAGGTCACCCATGTTAGTAACCTCGCCTGGAGCAGAATATATGGCTAGTCGATGGTATGATCGGTTACCATTAAGGATTGGGAACTATGTTTTTCCCTCAGTCCTAATAGTATTGGAATCTCAAGGATTGGATGTGATATTAGGCATGGATTGGTTATCAAAGTATGAAGGGAATATTGAATGTGCTAGTAAGTCTATTTTGCTTACCACACCAGAAGGGAGAAGGATCAAGTATGTATCCCGACATGTGCCAAAGAGGACTCAAGTAAATTGCTTAACAGGAGTTGTGCAGGAGGAAGTACCGGTGGTAAGGGATTTTCCTGATGTATTTCCAGAGGAGTTGCCAGGCATGCCACCGGATAGAGATATTGAGTTTTTGATTGAGCTATTGCCAGGCACAGGGCCAATATCAAAGAGACCATATAGGATGCCAGCAAAGGATTTGGTGGAAATTAAGAAGCAGATTAAGGAGTTACTGGATAAAGGATATATTCGCCCAAGTTCTTCGCCTTGGGGATCGCCAGTACTTCTGGTGGAGAAGAAAGATGGATCGTTAAGGATGGTTGTTGATTATCGAGGATTGAATGAAGTAACGATCAAGAACAAGTACCCACTACCAATGATCAACGATCTGTTTGATCAATTGCAAGGAGCTAAGGTATTTTCCAAGATCGATCTGCGATCAGGATACCACCAGTTGAAAATTCGAGAACAGGATATTCCTAAGACAACTTTTACCATCAGGTATGGGCTGTATGAGTATACCGTTATGTCATTTGGTCTGACTAACGCACCTGCCTATTTTATGAACATGATGAACAAAGTGTTTATGGAGTTTTTGGATAAGTTCTTCGTAGTGTTCATTGATGATATCCTGGTTTATTCGAAGAATGAAGAGGAACATAAGGAGCATTTGCGTTTGGTACTTGGAAAGCTTAGAAAACATCAATTATATGCCAAGTTCAGCAAATGTAAGTTTTGGTTGAAGGAAGTAGGATTCCTCGGACACGTTATATCTGGAGAAGGTATAGTAGTAGATCCCGCTAAAGTTCATACCGTGACCAAGTGGGAAGCTCCAACAACAGTTGGAGAGATCCGGAGTTTTCTTGGACTCGAAGGATACTACCAGAGATTTATTGAGAATTTCTCAAAGATTGCGAAGCCTATGACTGAGTTGTTGAAGAAGGATACCAAGTTCATATGGACAGAGGAATGTGAGGCTAGTTTCCGGGAATTGAAGAAATGTTTGGTTACCTCACCAGTGTTGATTTTGCCAGACCAGACCAAGGATTATGAGGTGTATTGCGACGCTTCACGTCGAGGACTTGGAGCAGTGCTTATGCAGGAAGGGAGAGTTGTTTCATATGCCTCAAGACAACTGAAACCTCATGAGTTGAATTATGCCACGCATGATTTGGAGTTAGCAGCCGTAGTGCGTGCATTGAAGACATGCAGGCATTTTCTCATTAGAAATCATTGTGAGGTGTACACGGATCATAAGAGTTTGAAGTACATTTTCACCCAGAAGGAGTTAAATCTCAGACAAAGGAGATGGTTGGAGCTTATCAAGGATTATGATATGGAATTGCATTATCATCCTGGAAAGGCTAATGTAGTAGCAGACGCATTAAGCCGCAAGAGCCATGTCAATACGTTAATGACGGGAGAAATACCAAGGGAGTTAGCAGAAAATCTTCGTGAACTATGTTTGGAAATAGTTCCGAGAGGCTATGTAGCAGCATTGGAGATTCAGTCAACTTTGATGGATAGAATCAGAGAAGCTCAGAAAGCTGACAAAGTGATTGCCGCTATAAAGGAGAAACTGAGCAAAGGAAAAGCTAAAGGATTTCATGAGGATGAACAAGACACCCTATGGTTTGAAGACCGTGTTTACGTTCCCAGTGACCCAGAGATCAGGAAGTTGATACTGCAAGAGGCACACGACTCACCATATTTGATTCACCCAGGAAACACCAAGATGTATTTGGATTTGAAGGATATTTTCTGGTGGACCGGAATGAAGAAGGATATTGCGGAGTATGTAGCAGTTTGTGATGTATGTCAGAGAGTAAAGGCAGAGCATCAGAAGCCAGCAGGATTGTTACAACCATTGCCGATACCCGAATGGAAGTGGGATAAGTTAGGAATGGATTTTATCACGGGTTTGCCCAGGACTCGTTCAGGCTATGACTCAATTTGGGTTGTAGTTGATCGATTGACAAAAGTAGCTCATTTCATCCCAGTAAAGACCACTTACACCAGGGCTAAGTTGGCAAAGATATACATGACCAGGATCGTATGTTTGCATGGAGTTCCAAGGAGTATAGTATCAGATAGAGGAACCCAGTTTACCTCAAAGTTCTGGAAGTAGTTGCACGAAACTTTGGGAACCAGGCTAGAATTCAGTACAGCTTTTCATCCACAGACAGATGGACAGACCGAGAGAGTCAATCAGATTTTGGAGGATATGCTGAGAGCTTGTGCGCTAGATTATGGATCTAGTTGGGACGATAATTTGCCATATGCAGAGTTCTCTAACAACAACAGTTATCAAACTAGTTTGAAGATGGCCCCTTTCGAAGCTTTGTATGGAAGGAGGTGCAGGACACCGTTGTCGTGGGATGAAGTTGGAGACCGCCAGTTGTTTGGTCCTGACTTGATTAAAGAGTCTGAACAGAAGGTGAAGTTGATTCGTGATAAGCTCAAGGTAGCCCAGTCCAGACAGAAAAGTTATGCAGATTCTAAACGAAAGGAGACAGTTTATGAAGTCGGAGATAGGGCTTATCTTCGAGTATCTCCACTTCGGGGAACAAAGCGTTTTGCAGTTAAAGGGAAGTTAGCGCCATGATTTGTAGGACCATATCGAGTTTTGGAACGTATGGGAGAAGTAGCCTACAAGTTGGAATTGCCCTAAGGATTGTCAGGAGTACAAGATGTGTTCCACGTTTCTCAGTTAAAGAAATGTCACGCGGAGATGGCTGACATACGAGGAGAGACACAGTGCCTTTGGAAACTATTCAGTTGGATAACGATTTGACCTACGAGGAGAAACCAGTCAAGATTCTCGAGTTTGCCAGCCGAGTTACTCGCAGCAAGGTTATCAAGTTTTGCAAAGTTCAGTGGAGCCACCACACAAAGGATGAAGCCACCTGGGAGCGAGAGGAAGATTTACTCAAAGACCACCCTCACCTATTTTCTAGCCAACCCGAATCTCGAGGGCGAGATTCATCTTAAGGGGGGTAGGTTTGTAACATCCCAAATTTTCAATTTGGAATGTTATACATTAGATCATCATGCATATCATATTTTATTTTGCATTTTGGTTGATCCTAGAAATTCCATGCAACTCAATGACCCACGAAGAGATTTGGGGATTTCGTTATTTTCTTATTTGAGTTTTCTCAAATTTTGAGAATAGGATCATTTGATTTGATTTATTTTATCATCAATTATTTCTACTACAAAAATATGAGAGAGGGAATAAAATGACTTTCCCAAAATAAAGAAATATTGAGGATTTAATAATAAAATCAAATAAGGTTTTATTTCGGAGTTTTTCGGTGTTTTATTTGAATTTAGGAAAAAAGTGTTGCCGGGGTTTCTGATCCACGGGCACCTATGGGACCGGCGGACCGGGTCCCTTTTGGTTCGGCAGGGGGCGGAGGTTGCGCAAAGAGCAGATCGAGGCGAAGTACGCGGGCGGTTGGTCGTGCGAGGAGTAAATCGAGGCGAAGCACGCGAGCGATTTACCCAGGTTCGGGCCGCATGGACACGTAAAACCCTACTCCTGCTTTGTGGATTGGTATTGATTTCTAGCTCGGGAGCGAGACCGAGCGTGGGTGTGTGGAATTGCTCCCTGAGGCTCTCAAAATGGCCGACCCCCTCTACGTTGCACACGGGCCTCCTTTTATACTCAAGGGGTTACCGACATAGAGCAACGGGGGCCAAGGGAAAAAATGGAAAGGGTGCCGTGGGTAGGCACAGCTAGGTGCTGTAGTAGGCACAGCTAGCTGCTACAGTGTTATCATACCTAACCCTGACGGCAGGGGACAAGGGCATTAAATGTCTGTCTGTGTCGCCTAGACAGCACCGAAAGGGACCGCTAGGGACGCCACCGTCTTGCCACGATGGTTGTCTTGTCAGCGCCTGCGTGCCACCGCACGCCCCTAGCTGCACAGCCTCATGCCACGTGCGCTCGGGAGGGGCCCCAGAGCGACACGTGGGTGGATGTGCTAGAGCGCGGGCGTGGAGTGGGGGCTTGCCGCGGCAAGCGCCTTGCCGCGGCCGTCGACTTGTCGCTTCCGGGAGCTTGTCGCTCACCGGGCCTTGTCGGGGCGCGTAGCGCGCCGCGGCAAGTTCCTTGGAATGCCTCGGACGGCCTTCCCGGCAAGCGCCTCTTGCCGGGGCCTTGGGACGCTTCTGATGGCCTTCCCGGCAAGCTCCTCTTGCCGGGGTCTTGCCTTCTTCCTAGCAAGCTCCTCTTGCCGGGGTCTTGTCTTGAGTACTTTGTTCTTGAATGGTCTTCAGAGGGACCACGGGGAATCTTGGCGGTGCCCTGGCAGGCCTTGCCGCGGGACGCTGCGACTGCCCGTGCACAAGTTCGGGGTACTAAGGGTACCCCTACTTTAGTACACCGACAGGAGCCCCCGGGCCTGGGCCAGACACGGTGCCGAGCGCTGTTGGGCCAGGCCCAAAACAGTGCACGGGCACGCGCGGCCTAGGTCACGCCGCACGTCCCTCCGCTTCCATCGCGCACGCCCAAAACGGCACGCATCAAACGCGGCGTCGTGGGTGACGTGGGCGGCGCGCGTGGGGCTAAGCCCCGCGAGCACGCGTCAAGCCATGATGAAGGGGAACGGCCCACGCCCTCTTCTCCAAACGGAGGTAGCCGTGGGGGCGTGGCGCATTTACTGGACGGGGCCGGTGCGCGGTTTTCGAAGCGCCCACTCTCCGAGATTGTGGGGTAGGGCGAGTTCGCCCCATCCGTCGCCTCAGTTCTGCATCCCCGCCACGCGGCTCCCATGCACTTGGGATCGCGGACGGTGGAAGCGGGAACCTGGGCCGTTGCGAGCAGAGACGGCGGGTCGGCCCGCCTCCCTACTCTTCCCGTTCCTTGATTCGCTGAGCGAGGCGGCTGGGCTCCCACTTCACTCCTTTATAAGGAGCAGGAAGGGAGCACCGAAGCCTGCACTCTCTCATCTCCTCCTTTCTTCAGCTTCTGCTCCCCTTTCTCTCATTCGCCATGGAGAAAGGGAATCCTGGGCCTTCATCGGTGGCGGCGAGGGTCGCCGCCAGACAGCGCACCCTCCCCTCTTCCTCGCTCGTGGTGGCAGAGCCAGCCATAAGGGGAAGAGGGAGGGGGCGAGGTCATGGACGAGGTCGAGGACGAGGTCGAGGCGCTCGGGGAAGAGGCGGACGGGGCGGCGCGCCAGCTTCGCCCCCGCCTGCGGCTCCTCCCCCCGCGGCGGTCCACATAGGGGACAACCCTTGCGAGTTCTTCGTCAAGCTACACCGGGCGCCTCGTCGTCGCCTTCGGCTTCCAGCTCCGTTCGCGAACGCGATGGAGTCGGACCCGCCCGAAACTCTGAGATTACACATGAGGGGCTGTGGGATCAGCGGCACGCGAGTCCGCGTGGTGTTCCCAGCCCCTAGTGTGATGTATCTCGATCGAGGGTCGAAGACGTTCGCCCGCATCCACAGCTTGACGGGATGCCGAAGCTGGTGGAGGGCGATCTCCTCTCCGTCAAGGTCTTCGGGTGCTTTGGCACCCGGGCGAAGTGCTGCGTGGACAGCTCCTCCGATAGCGAAGGCTCCTCCTCGGGCGAGAGTGACGAGGAGGAGAGCGGCAGTGATGGTGAGGGTGGCGGGCGGCAGGATGGCGGCTCCGACTAGGTGTCGGGCGCTGTCTCGTGCGGCACCGACGACCCCATCATCCGCGCCGCCGGCTTCTTGAACTCCCCGGGGGTGTCTCCTTGGGCGGCTGGCTTAGGGAGGCCACGGAAGGGGAAGAGGGCTGGTGACAAGGCCGTCAGGTCGGAGTACGAGGGCGTGGTGCCCCCGACAGCATGCCGACGTCCTACCGCCCCTCCTTCGCACCCTTCTCCCGGCGTCGCCATCACCGTCCGGCCCCCGGGATGTTCTCTTTGTGTCTTCTGGCACCTGTAGCTCGCCTTGGCGCCCCTTTCCTCTTTTCGCCTCCTTGATCTACCTCCTGGAGAGAGGGACAGGAAAGGCTACCGGCACCTTATCTTTTTAATTGTAAGCCCTCGGGCCTTAGTTGTATCTAGAACTTGTAATCCTCTCTTCATGTTTTTCATCCTCTATGGACTGTACCTGTATGGGATGTTTTTTAATGAAAAGGGGATGTTTGCCGGGTTATTTGCCTCGCGGGTCGAACCCACGCCAAGGAGCAAATCCTTGGTATCTCTCGGACAGGCATTCCATTCCCCGACAACAAGCCCTGCCGCCTTCCCACGCCGCTCGACCTTTCTCACGCCTTTGACGGAGGCGGGAACGAGGTGGGCACGGCCTCCTCGTTTCATCCCTTCGCTGCCGCGACTACGACCAAACTTGGCCCCAGGAACGCGCTCCAGGGCCTAGAGTCGGGGGAGCACGGCAGTTTTTGGGAAGAAATGAGGTTTCACATTCCCCAGTCCATAGGAGGATGCATGAAGAGGGATGGAAGACTTATCTGACATTGCAGCCCCCGGCAACTATGGCTTGCCGGGGGTGACACCTTGGCATTCGCAGCCCCCGGCGTTCTTGCCGGGGCCCAGGTGCCGGCGCGCCCTTCTTCTCCTTTTCGTCTCCAGGTGGTCTGGCCAGGACGTGCGAGCCCTGCGAACGACGGAAAAGCAAAGGGACGGACACTCGACCTCTAAGCTAGGGGTTAGCCGCTGTTAGGGACTATCGACCCTAACCAAGGACGAGACTCAACCTAGCATGCATGCTAAAACCCCCGGGGTATGCAGCGCTTCATTTACTAGTGCTCAGGGTCTGCGCCTGGCTCTGTACAGAGGATTACATGCAACAGCGGCAAGACTCGTACAGAAAGGTGGTTGCCGGACGGGGTCCGACAACTGCGCCTTACGAGTAAAACTTACGAAGATGCTCGATGTTCCAGGAGTTGCTCACTGGAATGCCATCTTCGGTCTCTAGGCGGACAGCGCCAGGCCTTGTGACTCGTTTCACCCGGTAAGGGCCTTCCCACTTCGGCGTCAACTTGTTGGAATTCTTGCCTGACTGAACGCGCCGAAGAACAAGGTCGCCTTCCTCAAAACTCCTGGCACTGACTCTGCGGCTATGGTAGCAGCGCAGAGCTTGCTGGTAGCGAGCAGCTCGCACAGCAGCCTGGAGACGATCTTCCTCAAGGAGCAGCGCGTCATCTTGCCGCAGCCGCTCTTGCTCAAGCTCATCGTAAGCGAGCACTCGAGGTGACTCGTATACGAGTTCCGTGGGGGTAACTGCCTCTGCTCCATAGACTAGAGCAAAGGGTGTCTGTCCAGTGGCTCGATTTGGCGTCATTCTGATCGACCAAAGAACCACCGGTAGCTCCTCGATCCAGTTTCTTCCGCACTTGTGCAGCCTGTCAAAAGTTCTGGTCTTGAGCCCGCGCAGCACCTCGGTGTTCGCCCTCTCTGCTTGACCGGTGCTTTTCGGGTGAGCAACAGAAGCGAAGCAGACCTTGGTGCCGAGATCTTGGACGTACTGCATGAAGGTGTGGCTCGTAAATTGTGTGCCGTTGTCAGTGATTATCCGGTTAGGGATCCCGAAGCGGCAAACAATCGACCTGAAGAACTTGACGGCTGCCTGTGCGGTCACCTTCCTCACTGGTTCCACTTCCGGCCACTTTGTGAACTTGTCGATTGCGACGTACAAGTACTCAAAGCCCCCGACAGCTCGGAGGAAGGGGCCGAGGATGTCGAGCCCCCAGACCGAAAATGGCCAGGATAAAGGGATCGTCTGGAGAGCTTGAGCTGGCTGGTGTATCTGCATGGAATGGAACTGCCACGCTTCACACTTGGTTACTTGTGCAGTTGCATCCTGGAGGGCTGTTGGCCAGAAGAACCCTTGCCGGAATGCTTTGCCGACGAGTGCTCTTGCGCCAATGTGGTGTCCACATATGCCTCCATGTATCTCTGCCAACAGCTTTTGTCCGTCTTCCCGGGGAATACACCTCAATTTCACACCGTTGAGTCTTCTTCTGTACAATGTCTTGTCGACGAACTGGTACATACTTGACTGCCGGGCTACTCTTTCGGCTTCTTCTTGCTCTTCGGGAAGTTCTCCTGTCTGAAGGAAACGGACAATCTGCTGCGCCCATGTCGGAGCTTGTGGCTCGACAACAAGGACTAAAGGCAACTCTGCTGCCGCGGGAACATCCGCTTCTACGGCGAGAAGCTGTATCTCTGCCGGAGCTTGACGTTCCGCGACAAGCTTGCCGGGAGCTTCAGCTTCAATGGAACAAGCCCTAGGGCTTGCCGGAGCATCTGGCTCCCCGGCGCTCTTGGCGTTGATCTTGGAGGTTGCTGCGGGAATATCCGCTTCTACGGCGAGAAGCTGTGTCTCTGCCGGAGCGTGACATTCCGCGACAAGCTTGCTGGGAGATTCTGCTTCAACGGAACAAGCCCTAGGGCTTGCCGGAGCAGACTGCTCCTCAGCGCCTTCGGTGTTGATCTTGGGGACCTTCTTGGCGGCGGCTTCGGGAGGCTCTGCCGGCAGATAGTCACCAGGAATCAACTTCCTCTTCTTGCTTTGTCCAGCTGATGGTGTTACGGACGGTTGGGTCAGCTTTAGCACAAAGGTCCCTGGTTCAACAGGTAGCTTAAGTGCGGCGCACTTTGACAGGCCATCATCAAGGGCGTTCTGAGATCTCGGAACGTGCTCCATTTATAGGCCGTCAAAGCGCTCTTCTAGCTTTCTCACTTCATCGACGTAAGCTTCCATCAACGGACTCTGATAATTCTTGTTTACTTGGCGGACGACAAGCTGTGAGTCACCCCTGACAATGAGCTTCTTGATCCCAAGGTCTGCCGCGATCCGGAGACCGGCAAGCAATCCCTCATACTCTGCAGTATTGTTTGTTGCTTGCTCCTTGGGAAAGTGCATTTGGACTACGTACTTGAGGTGCTCCCCGGTGGGTGCGATAAGCAGCACACCAGCGCTTGCCGGAGTGGGCATCAGTGCTTCTACCGGACTGGGTCTTCTTGCCGGTGGAGCTCGATGGTGCGTCCTCGACGGCAGCGCAGCACTCCGAAGAGGTGCGCTTGCCGGAGTGGGCACCAGAGCTCTTGCCGGACTTGGTCTTCTTGCCGGTGGAGCTCGATGGTGCGTCCTCGACGGCAGCGCAGCACTCCGAAGAGGTGCGCGTGCCGGAGTGGGCACCAGAACTCTTGCCGGACTTGGTCTTCTTGGTCCCGGGAGCTTCAGCGGCAAGTGGATCGCGGTCTGCCATAGCTGCCGCTTCCCGGTAGATCTTGTCGGCACAGATAAGAGCGTCCTTCTTGTCGCCAGGGACACAAATGACGCTTATCGGGCCTGGCATCTTCAGCACGTTATACGCGTAGTGAGAGGCCGCCATGAACTTGGCGAGTGCTGGACGGCCATGTATCCCATTGTAAGGCAATGGGATATCGGCAACATCGAACGTGACCTTCTCAGTCCTGAAGTTTAACTCGCTGCCGAATGTTACCGGCAGCGTGACCTTCCCCTTCGGCTTGCTCCTTCCCGGATTGATTCCTTGGAATGTGCCGGTCTCTTCGAGCTCGCCGTCAGGGATCTGGAGATTTCGGAGCACAGCGGAGGAGATCAGGTTTAAGCCGGCCCCGCCGTCAACTAGCATCTTGGTGACCTTGAGGTTGCGGATAGTTGGTGAAACCAACATCGGCAGACACCCGACCGCGGTTGTGCGATCAGGGTGGTCCTCAATGTCAAAGATGATAGGCGTGCTGGACCACTTCAGAAGCTTGCGCGATTCAATGGGAGGTTCCGCTGCATTGACTTCCCGCACCCACTGTTTGAGTTGGCGGTGCGAGGTATGCAGGGAAGCACCCCCGTCAACGCACAAGACCTCTGTGGCTTTCTGAAACTCCTGCTCACTAGTCTCAACGTCATCCATGTCTTCATCCTCACCGTCATCTTCGTCATTGTCGCGACCGCGGGGAGGTCTGTCTCCTTGCCGCTGCTTGGCCTTGCCGCGGTGTCCTTCCTGGCCGGTGCGCTTCTGGCCAGGTTTCTCGGCACCCCCTTGGGCTCTCTCCCTGTCGCGCCGCTCGTACTCAGCCCTCTGTTGCTGGACGAGCTGCTCGACCTTCTTGCAGCTCTGGAGGTCATGGCCCTTGGTGCGGTGAATCTTACAGTATTGCTTGCCAGAGCCGTCCCGCTTGTCGGCGACCGCCACAGCCTGACAGTTGGTGCATGCGGCAACTTCCTTGCCGGAGCTACCAACTGTAGCCTTCGTGGCGTCACCTTCATTGCCGGACTGCTCAACGACCAGCACCTCGTTGTTCTGCTTCTTCCTGTTGTTGCGCCGCCGGCTTCTCTTTGCTGGGGCGGCATCCTCGCTGTTAGATCCTCCTGCTCCAGTGCTTTCTCTGGGGAATTCCCTCCCCTCCTCAGCGCGTGCACACCTGTCGGCCAGGGCATACAGCTCGCTGACGTCCCGAATCTTGCACATCGCCAACTCCTCCCGCATCCTGCGGTTACGCACGTTCTGATGGAACGCGCTGATTACCACGGCAGGGTGGATATTTGGGATGTTGTGGTGTACGCGGCTGAACCTCTGGATGTACTGGCGCAGGGGCTCTCCTTCCTTCTGGACGAGCAGATGAAGATCACTCTCTTGGCCATAAGGTTTGTGGCCGCCTGTGAAGGCACCAACAAACTGATGGCACAGCTCAGCCCAAGAGGATATGGAGTTGTCCGGCAAGTGCATGAGCCAGGACCTGACGTTGGGCTTGAGTACCAACGGGAAGTAGTTGGCAAGGATCTTGTCGTCCCGCCCCCCAGCAGCCTGCACCGCGATGGTGTAGATGCTGAGGAACTCCGACGGATGCAACTTGCCGTCGTACTTCTCTGGTACATCGGGCTTGAAGTTCTTCGTACTGGGCCACTGGACTTGCCGCAGCTCACGAGTGAACGCAGGGCAACCTACCGGTACGGCAAGTCGCCTGGTTCCCCTGGCGCATGCATGTCAACAGAGGGCCCAGCGCGTTGGTCTGACTGACGTCGCGCTTCTCTCCGGCGCTCGATGCGAGTACGAGCGTCTTCCCGCTGCCGTTCTTGAAGAACTAGGCGCTGATCGCGACGAACTCGGGGATCAGATGACGCGGTGGAGTCGCTGTCGAGGTGGATCCGGCGAGTCGGTGATCTTGGCCTTCGGGGTGGGGAGTGCACGGTAGTTGCACCCCCACCAGTCTTGTCACCACCGGTTCGTGCCTGGCTGACTCGCTGCGGCTGCGACGTGGTCGGCTGCCGAGGAGTGTCGTCGTTGGCGAAACCGATGAGACTTTGGATAGTGGCCCTCCAGTCGTCGATCTTGTCCGGCGCTGGAGGGTAGTCTAGGAGCAGCTGAGCTCGCGCCAGAGCTTCGGCTGCGGTGGCGGGCGGCGGTAGCGAACGGTGCGAGGAGCGGGACACGGTCGGACTTCTAACCACGTTAGAAGGAGCAGCGTCTCATCCAGGCGACCGCGTGTCGCTCGCGCCAGCAGGTTGACGTGCATGGTGGTCCGGAGCGCTCCGAGATCCACCAGCCCGATCCGGGTCCAGCGAGGGCATGGTACCGTGAGTACCATGACGCTGCCGGTCCCGCGCCTCCTGAGATGGGCGCGGTGCATGCACGGACGCCGAGGTCTTGGAGTGCGCCCGGTCGTTGTGGGAGCCGGCCACGCCGTCGATGGGCAGCGCAGCCTTGCCCTGGGACCTGGCAGCACCGTGAGTTCCCTCGTCGATGCGTGCCCTTCCGCCGGCGCCTGCACCACCATCCGTTTGCTCCAGCGGTGGCTCGGCGCGGACGGAGCGGCTGCCTCTGAAACTTTCTTCTTCGGCGGCATGTTGATGAAGATGGTGAAGATCGATGAAGAAGATGAAGATCTAGCCCGCAAGAATGCCGGATCTGATTCACACAACTTCGACGCCCCCTACCTGGCGCGCCAGAGATGTCGGGGTTTCTGATCCACGGGCACCTATGGGACCGGCGGACCGGGTCCCTTTTGGTTCGGCGGGGGGCGGAGGTTACGCAAAGAGCAGATCGAGGCGAAGTACGCGGGCGGTTGGTTGTGCGAGGAGTAAATCAAGGCGAAGCACGCGAGCGATTTACCCAGGTTCGGGCCGCATGGACGCGTAAAACCCTACTCCTGCTTTGTGGATTGGTATTGATTTCTAGCTCGGGAGCGAGACCGAGCGTGGGTGTGTGGAATTGCTCCCTGAGGCTCTCAAAATGGCCGACCCCCTCTACGTTGCACACGGGCCTCCTTTTATACTCAAGGGGTTACCGACATAGAGCAACGGGGGCCAAGGGCAAAAATGGAAAGGGTGCCGTGGGTAGGCACAGCTAGGTGCTGTAGTAGGCACAGCTAGCTGCTACAGTGTTATCATACCTAACCCTGACGGCAGGGGACAAGGGCATTAAATGTCCGTCTGTGTCGCCTAGACAGCACCGAAAGGGACCGCTAGGGACGCCACCATCTTGCCACGATGGTTGTCTTGTCAGCGCCTGCGTGCCACCGCACGCCCCTAGCTGCACAGCCTCATGCCACGTGCGCTCGGGAGGGGCCCCAGAGCGACACGTGGGTGGATGTGCTGGAGCGCGGGCGTGGAGTGGGGGCTTGCCGCGGCAAGCGCCTTGCCGCGGCCGTCGACTTGTCGCTTCCGGGAGCTTGTCGCTCACCGGGCCTTGTCGGGGCACGTAGCGCGCCGCGGCAAGTTCCTTGGAATGCCTCGGACGGCCTTCCCGGCAAGCGCCTCTTGCCGGGGCCTTGGGACGCTTCTGATGGCCTTCCCGGCAAGCTCCTCTTGTCGGGGTCTTGCCTTCTTCCCGGCAAGCTCCTCTTGCCGGGGTCTTGTCTTGAGTACTTTGTTCTTGAATGGTCTTCAGAGGGACCACGGGGAATCTTGGCGGTGCCCTGGCAGGCCTTGCCGCGGGACGCTGCGACTGCCCATGCACAAGTTTGGGGTACTAAGGGTACCCCTACTTTAGTACACCGACAAGTGTGTTTTTCAAAATTGCATTTAGGGCCCAAATAAATGTTCACCTTGTGCGGCTTGATTTTAGAAGCCCGTGAAAATTTATTTCGGAATTATTGGAGTCCATTTAGTATTTCTTTTCATTTTTCTTTCGAGCGGAATAATTAAAAAAATGAACCGACTTCGGGCCGTACCCGAGCGGGACACCGCCCGGGGGCAGCCTTTAAATAGCGCCGCCCCAGCCCATAAGCCCCGCCTCGATCTGCGCGCACCGCCGGAGCCGCCGCCGCCGCTGACGATCCCGCCGCCCGAGGTTCGTCGCGCCTCGTTTTCCGTGCCGAAAAAAAAGAAAAAAAGAGAGAAAAAAATATCGGCGTTCATCGTTTTTCTTTTTCTTGGATTAAATCCGCGATTTTTCTGATCGCGATTCCTGATCCGATTTTCATTTTAGTTTAACTTTTCGCTCGTTTATCGGAATTAGGCGATTCAAGTGCCTAGGGATTCGTCTCGAAACCCTCTATCCGTTTAACCAACTTAAACAAGTTTTTGCTACTGTAAAATTTGCCCTAGATCCAGATTACTAGAACGAAGTTGTTTTCTTTCGCAGTTTGATTTTCGTTGCTTCATTCGATTTGATTCTTTTTGCCAGCCGGAGTTCTTAAGTTGAACCTTTTGGTTAGATCTCTTATTTGAGTTTTACCTGTGCATTAGATGAGTAATTATTGTATGCTTGTTTGTTTGTCTGCGATAGAATACCCGGAGTGCGCCGCCTGTTACTTCGAATCGTTAGGTTTCGCGGATCATCAGCAAGGCAAGTAACACTTTGATCATACCTTTTCTACTACCCAGTTTTATTGCATTAGATCAATTCCTCACACATTGCATGATTAGGATCTAATTAAATTGTGGGATGGGAAGTAGATGAGGTAGTACCTATTACCTGTTTATTATCAAACCTTTGGGAGTTACTTCTACGTTTGCTTATTATGCCATGCTATGCTAGTAGACGTGGATTGGGTGAGTGAAATCCATGACAGATGTGAGATTGTTAATTAATGGTTTATCTAAGGTGGCAACTTAAACACACGTCTAGGTGGATTGAGGCACCTGGGTATTCCAGGACTTGCCTGTTTTCTTTTGGACCGCCACCCAGGCTCAAAGGGATCATGAGACTATTCATACTAGAAACTTCCGTGTGCAGCCACAAGCTATTATGGGCTCTAGCATAGTTGACTACGTCGTGCGAACTCTTACAGTGGTAGACTAGTAGATGTAGGGGATGTAGGTGGTACGGTCTACCCGTCGTAAGGTGCTAGCGCTTCTGAAAGACTATGTCTCGGTCATCCGTCTTTTCAAACACCATGTAGTACGAGAAACCAAATGGAGGCGATCGAGTCTTGTGGGGAAAAGTGCGCAAACGTCTGCAGAGTGTAATAAACTAATCATGGTTAGCCATGTCCCCGGTTATGGACATCTTGAGTATCTAGTACTTGGATTTTCATGTGAATCTCAACATGTGACTCTAAATTAATTTTGTTGGGTTATGTTTAATGATGATGCTTAATTGGGATTGAGAATGCTGTCAACCATTCTCAATGTTTAACAACCACCATGATAGTAATTAAATTTATTCCTTTGTAGTAGGGGAAAATTGGCTTTACGCAAAACTGTAACCATAGAGCTTTCCACCAGCTAAATATGCATATAGTATAGCTGTTTTATTCCATTACTCTCTATGTGTTACCTTGCGAGCATATTCCATGTGCTGACCCATTTTCGGGCTGCAACGTTAATGTTGCAGACTTTTCAGACAACGATTAAGGAGTTTTTAGGTCGTGGTTCTATACTCAGTGATGCCGTTGGAGTTGATGGACTCACTTATCTTCCAAGCCTTCCGCTGTTATCATTATTAGATGGCCTTAAGCCATATTTAGTGTAATAAGTTCTCTTTTGAGACACTCGATGTAATAAGTGTGTGATTGCTACTCTGCTATAAATCCTTCGAGTACTGTGTGGTGTCAGCATTACTGATCCAGGGATGACACCGAAGCACAGAGATCAGACTATTTGAGGTCTGGTCGCTACAGGCAACCCTTCGTTGCGTCCTTCCGTTCCTCGTCGTTGTCTTCTTTTGGTGTGTCCACCATGTATACGTCATGTGATGAAGTGGGCATCCAGCGCCCTGTGGGCGGTGGTTCCTATTCGTCTCCCGCATCGTTGTCCATACCGTCGATGTCTTCGGAGTCGGAGTCGAGCATGTCGGTGAAGTCATCGACAGTGGCTACTAAGTGGGTGGTGGGTGGGCGGTGAATTTCTTCGTCATCCGCATCCCAATCCTACTGGACATAGTTCGGCCAGGACTCTCCTGACAAGGAGAGAGACTTTAATGAATTCAGTATGTCTCCGAAGGGCAAGTGTTGAAAGATGTCCGCGGAGGTAAACTCCATGATCAGCTCCCAACCGGATTCGATAGGAACGGGCGCAGGCGGTTCGAAGTCCGTGGCCGGAGAAGTATCTGGCGGTTTAACAACACGGCTCTAATGAAGCGTAAGGTCGATATTCCGCTCGATCGTCGCTGAGGGTAAGGCCTCCGTGGCGGGGTCCATCCACCCGTCCATGGACGGCGCAACTTGCTCCGAATTGAGGGTCGGAGCGACTGCCAGTGCGATCTCTTGAACACTGTCTGATGGTAGAGCTAAATCGTACTCATCGTGACTGCGTGGCGCACAAGGCAGAGGCTCGAATCCGCTGAAGATCAAGTCTCCGCGGATATCGGCCATGTAGTTTAAGCTTCCAAACCTGACCTGGTGGCCAGGGGCCTAACTTTCGATCTGCTCCAGATGGCCAAGCGAGTTGGCCCGCAGTGCGAAGCTGCCGAACACAAAGATCTGTCCGGGGAGAAAAGTCTCACCCTGGATTGCATCGCTATCGATGATTGTAGGAGCCATCAAGCCTAACAGCGATGACACAAAGGAACTCTCAATGAAAGCACCAATGTCGGTGTCAAAACTGGCGGATCTCGGGTAGGGGGTCGCGAACTGTGCGTCTAAGGCGGATGGTAACATGAGGCTGGGGACACGATGTTTTACCCAGGTTCGGGCTCTCTAGATGGAAGTAAAACCCTACGTCCTGCTTGATTAATATTGATGATATGGGTAGTACAAGAGTAGATCTACCACGAGATCAGAGAGGCTAAACCCTAGAAGCTAGGCTATGGTATGATTGTATGTTATTGTTGTGTCCTATGGACTAAAACCCTCCGGTTTATATAGACACCAGAGAGGGTTAGGGTTACACTAGGTCGATTACAAAGGAGGAGATATCCATATCCGTACTGCCTAGCTTGCCTTCCACGCCAAGGAGAGTCCCATACGGACACGAGACGAAGTCTTTAATCTTGTATCTTCATAGTCTAACAGTCCGGCCAAAGGATATAGTACGGCTGTCCGGAGACCCCCTAATCCAGGACTCCCTCACCCCTTCTCTCATTTTCTCTCATTTTTTTATTTTTTTATTTGGGCCTTTTCTCTTTTTTATGGCCTCTTTTTTTTCCGGAGTCTCATCCCGACTTGTGGGGGAATCATAGTCTCCATCATCCTTTCCTCACTGGGACAATACTCTAATAATGATGACCATCACACTTTTATTTACTTACAACTCGATACTTAGAACAAAATATGACTCTATGTGAATGCCTCCGGTGGTGTGCCGGGATGTGCAATGAATCAAGAGTGACATGTATGAAAATACTGAACGGTGGCTTTGCCACAAATACGATGTCAAATACATGATCATTGAAAGCAATATAACAATGATGAAGCATGTCATAATAAGGGAACAGCGGAAAGTTGCATGGCAATATATCTCGGAATGGCTATGCAAATGCCATAATAGGTAGGTATGGTGGCTGTTTTGAGGAAGTTATATGGTGGGTTCATGGTACCGGCGAAAGTTGCGCGGTACTAGAGAGGCTAGCAATGGTGGAAGGGTGAGAGTGCGTATAATCCATGGACTCAACATTAGTCATAAAGAACTCACATACTTATTGCCAAAATCTATTATTTATCGAAACAAAGTACTACGCGCATGCTCCTATGGGGATAGATTTGTAGCAAAAGACCATCGCTCGTCCCCGACCGCCACTCATAAGGAAGACAATCAATAAATAAATCATGCTCTGACTTCATCACATAACGGTTCACCATACGTGCATGCTACGGGGATCACAAACTTCAACACAAGTATTCCTCAAATTCACAACTACTCAACTAGCATGGCTCTAATATCACCATCTCCATATCTCAAAACAATTATCAAGTATCAAACTTCTCATAGTATTCAATGCACTTCTATGAAAGGTTTTATATTATTCCTAAAAGCAAATTTCCATCTTGTTTAAGACTCTTCAAAATAATATAAGTGAAGCATGAGAGTTCATCTATTTCTATAAAATAAAACCACCATCGTGCTCTAAAAAGATATAAGTGAAGCACTAGAGCAACAACAAACTACTCCGAAAGATATAAGTGAAGATCAATGAGTAGTCGAATAATTATGCAACTATGTGAAGACGCTCTAACATTTAAGAATTTCAGATCTTGGTATGTTATTCAAACAGAAAGCAAAACTAAATAAAAAAAATGATGATCCAAGTAAAACACATATCATGTGGTAAATAAAAATATAGCTCCAAGTAAAGTTACCGATGAACGAAGACGAAAGAGGGGATGCCTTCTGGGGCATCCCCAAGCTTAGGCTATTGGTTGTCCTTGAATATTACCTTGGGGTGCCTTGGGAATCCCCAAGCTTAGGCTCTTGCCACTCCTTATTCCATAGTCCATCGAATCTTTACCCAAAACTTGAAAACTTCACAACACAAAACTTAACAGAAAACTTGTAAGCTCTGTTAGTATAAGAAAATAAATCACCACTTAGGTACTGTTGTGAACTCATTCTAAATTCATATTGGTGTAATATCTAGTGTATTACAACTTACTATGGTTCATACCCTCCAAAACTACTCATAGATTCATCAAAATAAGCAAACAACACATAGAAAACAGAATCTGTCAAAAACAGAACAGTCTGTAGTACTCTGTAGGTTTCGAATATTTCTGTAACTCCAAAAATCCTGAGAAATTAGTAAGTCCAATGAAATTTATTTATTGATCTACTGCAGTTGGAATTGGTATTTTATCGCTCTCTGGTAAAAAATTAAAATTATTCTCATGAGTGCATACTTTCTGTTTTTTACAGCAAGATCAAATAACAATCACCCAAGAAGGTCCTAAAGGCTTTACTTGGCACAAACACTAATTAAAACATAAAAAACACAATCATAGCAGAAGCTAGATGAATTATTTATTACTAAACAGGAGAAAAAATCAAATAACAAAAATGAAGTTGGGTTGCCTTCCAACAAGTGCTATCGTTTAACACCCTAGCTAGGCATGATGATTTTAATGATGTTCACATAAAAGATAAGAATTGTAACATAAAGAGAGCATCATGAAGAATATGACTAGAACATTTAAGTCTAACCCACTTCATATGCATAGGGATTTTGTGAGCAAACAACTTGTGGGAACAAGAATCAACTTTCATAGGAAGGTAAAACAAGGTCAACTTCAAGATTTTCAACACATAGAGAGGAAACTTGATATTATTACAACTCCTACAAGCATATATTCCTCCCTCATAATAATTTTCAGTAGAATCATGAATGAATTTAACAATATAACTATCACATAAAGCATTCTTTTCATGATCTACAAGCATAGAAAATTTATTACTCTCCACATAAGCAAAATTCTTCTTATTCGGAATAGTGGGAGCATAGTAAGAAACTCGAATACTATAAATTGTTTCCACATTAAAGGAGTAATGTTCAGAAAAAGGGTAATCATAATCATGACAAGTTTTATAAATATAATCATCTCTACTTTTTATAGCATAAGTATCATCACAATAATCATCATAAGTAGAAACTTTGTTCTCATCATAATCAATTGAAACCTCATCCAAGATAGTGGAATCATTACTAAATAAAGTCATGACCTCTCCAAATCCACTTTCATAATTGTCAAAATAAGATTCAAGATCCTCCAAAATAGTGGGATCATTACTTCCTAAAGTTGACACTCTTCCAAACCCACTTTCATCAATATAATCATCATAAGTAGGAGGCACGCTATCATCATTATAAATTTGCATATCAAAACTTGGGAGACTAAAAATATCATCTTCATTAAACGTAGCATCCCCAAGCTTGGGATAAACATTAATTGCAGAAAATATATTCTCAAAAACATCATCTTCATCAAACATAGCATCCCCAAGCTTGGGCCTTTTCATATCATAAGCATAATCACTCTCATCATTAATAGTATGGATGGCACCAATAGTATAGCAATTATCATCATCACAATGAGTAATAGGAGCAACATCATTTGGGAGAGATACCTTTCTACCTTTGCTTCTCCGTCTTTTCTTTTTCTTCTTCACATCATGTGTGGGTTCAATCCTATTTTGGGAGCTCCTTATTAATGAGATTGGTTGAATAGAAGGCTCCTCCTCGTTACTTGATTCATCATAAGAAATAATAGGAGAATATTGGGGAGTCTC
The DNA here is from genome assembly GCF_003073215.2 of Triticum urartu. Taxonomy (NCBI): domain Eukaryota; kingdom Viridiplantae; phylum Streptophyta; class Magnoliopsida; order Poales; family Poaceae; genus Triticum; species Triticum urartu. Next base: position 83,491,377 of record NC_053024.1, on the reverse strand, counting down.
TTCCCTTTCATTAGTATTCTCTTCATCCTCTACTTGTTTTCTTTTCTTTATGTACTTGGCAATATAAGGATTTTCAATGCAATTCACCGCACAATAAATATAAATTTCCTCTAGATCAAAATCAAGAACTCTATCGAGGGCAAATTCTGGAATAACCTTAGTTATACGTTTCATTTCTTCATAACCCAAAAGCAATCTAAGTTCATTATGATGTGCAAGGGATATCAAGTCATCACAATTTTTGGACACGATTCGATCATGAAACAATTTGCATTTGATATTTAAATGACCATATTCATTGCAAAGTTCACAAGTATGGCTAAGATATTTTAAATTTTCAGCACTAACATCTAGCCTCTCTTGCAACCATTATTTTCCAAATACTTATGCCTCTTGCAAAATCTATCTTCCCTGTTTGGTATGTACTTGCAAACTCTATGCACTCCACAAAAATCGACATGCTTATAAGAGATATTTTCATCATAAGTAATGCAATCATCATTAGTACTATGGATATTCAAAGATTTCATACTAATAACATTGCAATCATGCTCATCATTCAAAGATTTAGTGCCAAACATTCTATAGACTTCTTCTTCTAGCACTTGAGCACAATTTTCCCTTCCATCATTCTCACGAGATATTAAAAAGATGAGGCATATCAGGCAAACTCAATTACATTTTTTTAGTTTTCTTTTATAAACTAAACTTGGGCTAAAACAAGAAACAAAAAGATTCGATTGCCAGATCTGAAGATATACCTTCAAGCGCTCACCTCCCCGGCAATGGCGCCAGAAAAGAGCTTGATGTCTACTACACAACCTTCTTCTTGTAGACGTTGTTGGGCCTCCAAGTGTAGAGGTTTGTAGGACAGTAGCAAATTTCCCTCAAGTGGATGACCTAAGGTCTATCAATCCATGGGAGCCGTAGGATGAAGATGGTCTCTCTCAAACAACCCTGCAACCAAATAACAAAGAGTATCTTGTGTCCCCAACACACCCAATACAATGGTAAATTGTATAGGTGCACTAGTTCGGCGAAGAGATGGTGATACAAGTGCAATATGGATGGTAGATAAAGGTTTTTGTAATCTGAAAATATAAAAACAGCAAGGTAACTAATGATAAAAGTGAGCACAAACGGTATTGAAATGTGTTAAAACAAGGCCTAGGGTTCATACTTTCACTAGTGCAAGTTCTTTCAACAATAATAACATAATTGGATCATATAACTATCCCTCAACATGCAACAAAGAGTCACTCCAAAGTCACTAATAGCGGAGAACAAACGAAGAGATTATTTTAGGGTATGAAACCACCTCAAAGCTATCCTTTCTGATCGATCTATTCAAGAGTCCGTAGTAAAATAACACGAAGCTATTATTTCCGTTCAATCTATCATAGAATTTGTACTAGAATAACACCTTAAGACACAAATCAACCAAAACCCTAATGTCACCTAAATACTCCAATGTCACCTCAAGCATCCGTGGGTATGATTATACGATATGCATCACACAATCTCAGATTCATCTATTCAACCAACACAAAGAACTTTAGAGAGTGCCCCAAAGTTTCTACCGGAGAGTCAAGACGAAAACATGTGCCAACTCCTATGCATAAGTTCACGAGGTGACGGAACTCGCAAGTTGATCACAAAAACATACATCAAGTGGATCACGTGATATCCCATTGTCACCACAGATAAGAACATGCAATACATACATCAAGTGTTCTCAAATCCTTAAAGACTCAATCCGATAAGATAACTTCAAAGGGAAAACTCAATCCATCACAAGAGAGTCGAGGGGGAGAAACATCATAAGACCCAACTATAATAGCAAAGCTCGCGATACATCAAGATCGTACCACCTCAAGAACATGAGAGAGAGAGATCAAACACATAGCTACTGGTACATACCCTCAGCCCCGAGGAGGAACTACTCCCTCCTCGTCATGGCGAGCACCGGGATGATAAAGATGGCCACCGGAGAGGGATTCCCCCCTCCGTCAGGGTGCCGGAACGAGTCTAGATTGGTTTTTGGTGGCTACGGGGGCTTCTAGCGGTGGAACTCCTGATCTATTCTGCTCTCTGATGTTTTTAGGGTATATGGACATATATAGGCGAAAGAAGTCGGTCAAGGGAGACACGAGGGGCCCACGAGGGTGGGGGTGCACCCAGGGGGGTAGGGTGTGCCTCCCTTCCTCGTGGCTTCCTCGAAGCTTTCCTGATGTATACTCCAAGTCTCCTGGATTGCTTCCATTCCGTTTGGACTCCGTTTGATATTCCTTTTCTTCGAAACACTGAAATAGGAAAGAAAACAACAATTTAGGCTAGGCCTCCGGTTAATAGGTTAGTCCCAAAAATAATATAAAAGTGCATAATAAAGCCCATAAAAATCCAAAACAGATAATATAATAGCATGGAACAATCAAAAATTATAGATATGTTGGAGACATATCACACCACATCGGTGGCCTGAACCAGTATAACTCTTGTGTCTCTTGTACTTTGGGTTCGTCGAGCTAGGCCGTGAGATCATGATGTGTGCGAGCTAGAGAGGGGGAGAGATCTGCGTGCGCACCCCAGTGTTTGAACCTCAAGGGTTTTGTCGGAACCCAAAATCCGGCATTTGGCGCGCCAGGTAGGGGTGCATCCAAGCTTTCTTCTTGTGAATCCGTGCTTCGCCACTCCACCAAGTTCATGGCCGATGCTCGCTGGGCCCGCGCTGAGTGCAAGGATGCTTTCACCACCCGTATTGCTCAGACTGCCCCTGTCGGTGGGCCTCCCCGTCATTCTCCGTCACCCGCCGCCAACGCCGCTACCGGCCCAGTGGCAAACGAGCAGCAAGCCTCCTCACTGCACCCCTCCGTGCGGCGACACAACCGCACCGCCACCCGTCGTTGAATCCGGCCAGCTCATCGTCTCACGCTCGCCGCGCACCCACAGACGCGCAGGCCGCGCTGCTCATGGCACGCGATCTCCTGCGTTACCGCCCGGTCGACGACCTCTATGAGGACTGGTTGGACTGCATCACCGAGTTCGTCAGCACCGTGGGGGGCTCTCCTGCACCATCCCTCTCGCTACCTTGCCTGCCCTCGGCTGCAGGCGATATGGCTCACGGAGCGTCTCCGCCCCCTCCACATCAAGAGGCACCCTCGCGCCGAGACGTGCGGCTCATGGAGTGCCTTCGCCCCCTCCGTGTCAAGACGGCGTCCTCACTCCAAGATGTGCGGTCCTGCGGCGTGATCCACCGTGCCGTGTGCCCGCGTATGAAGAAAGAAGCTGCCAAGAGGTTCCTCGTCCGCAAGAAAACGCTCCACCACTCCCAGCACCGCCACGTCAGGATCGCTTGCCGTGGCAGGGCCATGCGGCATTTGCCATGGTGGCACGGAGACACGAAGATCAAGCTCCGCCTCCACGACAGTCCCCGGTGGCCACGCCGGGCTACTGCGCCTTCACTCCTGAGCTGCGTAGTGTCGTCTAGCCAAGCAAGTTCAAGCCGGATCGGCCTCCTTGCTACGACGGCACCCCCGACCCTGCAGAGTTCTTGTAGCTCTACGAGCTGAGCATCGAGGCGGCCAACAGCGAAGAAAAGGTCATGGCGAATTGGTTCCCTATGGCTCTCAAAGACGGCGCCCGCTCGTGGCTCTTGAACCTGCCCCCGGGCTCGATCTCCTCCTGGGATGAGATGCGCGACCACTTCGTCCCCAACTTCTAGGGCACTCACGACCGCCCCCCGGCCGCGGGTGACCTGCGCTGCATCAAGCAACAGCCGGGAGAGACCCTGTAGAAGTACATCCAGCGCTTCAACAGCGTGCGCCTCAAGATCCCCAAGGTGATTGACGAGGCCATCATCTCAGCATTTTCCGATGGCGTCCGTGACATCAAGATGAAGGAGGAGCTCGCCATCCATGAGGAACTATGCACGACCTTGGAGCTATTTAATATAGCAACCAAGTGTGCAAGAGCTGAAGAGGGGCGTCTCTCCCTCCTCGAGCTCCCTGCTACGGATCCAGAGGAGAAGAAGGCCAAGGTCAAGGACGTGAAGCGCAATGGGGTGGCCGTACTCGCGGCAGAGCCAGATACAAAGCGCGGCCGAGACCTTCCAGAGTCGTCCAAGGGAAGCCTTACATTCAGCGCCTTCCACAACGTGCGCAGCCACAACACCAATGACTGTCAAGAGCTCAGGGGCGTTCGAGATGGACGCTTCGGTCGATGCCCCGAGCGCCATGATCGGTGCTACGGCCGAGGAGGTGGACAAGGTGGAGGATGTTGGGATGACCGCGGGCCTCGCCTGTAGTGGCAGGACCAGCCTCGCGAGGACCGCTGGCAGGACCAGCCTCGTGAGGGCGCCTGGAGGGACCAGCGTCGTGAGGACCATCCTCAGGGCCACCCTGGTCTCCCTCCGCTCCCACCACCACCAAGGAGGATCGACAACCACCAACAGGACGAAGGGGCTGGGGGCTTCCAGGAGCCACGCACCATTGCCTGCATTTTGGGTGGCGCTCAGGCCCCAGCTTACCAGCGCATCTTCAAGCAGTTCTCTCGTGAGGTGAATGCTGCCCTCCCCAAGCTCGAGGCCACGCGCCCAATCAGATGGTCAAAGTACGCCATCACCTCTAGCTCGGCGGACCAGCTCAAATGCGCGGCAACCAATGGCGTCCTCCCGATGCTCTGTTCACCTGTCATCAGCAATGTCCATGTCACCAAGACCCTCATCGACGGTGGCGCAGGGCTCAGTGTCCTGTCCGTCGAGACGTTCGACAGCCTTCAAGTGCCATATGATTAGCTCCAGCCCACCAAGCCTTTCTCAGGAGTGACTGACGGCTCCACCAGCCCGATAGGGCAAGTTCGTCTCCCTGTCACCTTCGGTCAGCGTGACAACTATCACACCGAGCTCGTCGACTTCGACGTCACCCACATCTACCTGCCGTACAATGCCATCCTCGGGTACCCAATGCTAGGCAAATTCATGGCAGTCACCCACCATGGCTACAACGTCCTAAGATGCCGGGAAGCGACAGAATCATCACAGTCCCCTGCGAAGAAAGAGACGTGGTGTGCTCCCTCGAGCATGCCTGCCAAGCTGCAGCAGTCGGAGACCCTGGCAGCGCGGGTGTACAGTACCCTCCTGAGGCCAACCCCAAGAAGAAGAAGGATCTACTTCGCACTGGGCCTCAGGGGAGCGGCGCCTCCAGCGGCGCCACCCCAGGATCGGCGCCCGTGCCTGGGGCACCTCCCTCCCTTGCATAGGGAGGCGCGCCCAGCGCTCTCCTCGGGCAGGGCTTGGGGGCTCTCTTCAGGAGGGCCTCAAACCTAGCCAGCATCACGAGGGAGGCGCTCGGGCACCATGTGGAGGCATGCTTCACGGCACATTTCCCCCAGGAGGACACCGGGCGAGGAGCGCCCGACGCTCAGGAGTTCATCACCAAGGCCACTCAGGAGCTGCAGGACGCAAGAGCCATGCGCGGCGACCGCCGCCCACCTGGCGCTGCTCCCCATCCAGGCAAGGGTGGTGAGCTGCGCGTCTGCATCGACATCCCAGGGCTCAACAAGGCCGGATCTCAGGAGCGCTTCTAGCCTTCGCGTGCTAGACGGTGTGAGGGTCCGCCTCACAGCTACGTTCGCATGCCGTTCGACCTGCCGAGCATGGCAGCCACCTTCCAACGCAACCTGTGGAGCATCTTGGCAGGTCAGGAGGCCAGGCATCACACAATCCTGATGAAGACGGAGACGGTCCTCAGGAGTCCACCTGAGCCTCCAAAGCCTCCCGAGGCTCTAGGCCTCGACAGCTCGTGAGGAAAGACTTCTTCAGCGCACGTCTTCAGCTACCCCAACACTCCTTCGATAACCAAACATAGTGACATTTTCCAAGTTTATTTAGTTGGGAGCGCCCCCTGGGCTGCAACATTCCCTGGCCACGTGGGTCTATCCTTGCGGCGTGTATCCACTTGCATCTTTAGTTCACCCTGCTGGGGGCGCCCCTCGGACTGCATCATCCCCAGGCCGCTCAGGTCCGACCCAGTGGCATGTATCGTTCTTGCATTTACCTAAGCTAGTTTTCTTTTCATGCATAAGTTACCTATCATCACTGCCTGCTTGATTATCACCCGCCACGGGAACCTCTCATGCCGGCACGACACTTGTGCTTGGGTCCGTCCCTGCAACACTGACAAATCTGAGCGGTCGAGCTCTGGCTCGCGGCACGCCCGCGCACGTCACCTCACCCGACCGTCAGTGCCTTCACCTCCTTGCGAAGCAACCAGTGGTGGACCAGCAATCACCATGGCAATTTGTGTCCTTCCTCGTGCTATCTTGCAGGAACCTCCCGAGGACTATAGTGAGTGGTACCGCAGGCTCCCTCTTCTCCCATGCAATTTGCTTGCGCGTTAAAAGGGGGGCTCCTGAACATCACGACTCAGGAGCTCTTACCAGCTCTCCAGCCCTCACCCCTAGCCTTGACCACGGCATCATGACCTGGCATACCAGCGGCGGCTGAGCTCCCTCGAGGGCCGGGACCTGAGGACATAGAGCACATAGAAGAGCGTGGAGAAGAGGGGAGGCTCGCACGGGCCTAGCCTATCTACCCAATAGTGGTCGACGCACAAGTCTGGCGCAACACGAGGAACCAGCTCTGGAATGCCAAGATAAGTCTTGCGCCTGGATCGACCCAGCGGTACGGCATAAGATCCTCGCCTTTTGTTGCCCTGCCGCGGCAACGACGCCTCCCTTTCCCATCCTCAGGTAGCTGCTTGCGCGCTAAATTGGACCTCTTGAGCATCGCGCCTCAGGAGCTCTTACTAGACCTCGGGCCGCTCACCTCCTGGACTTGACCACAGCATCGCGACCTAGCATACCAGCGACGGCTGCAGCCTGCCTGGGGACCAGGACCTGTCGGCGTAGAGCACCAAGCTGTCGCGGGGTTGGAAAGGGGAGACCGAGCCTTAGCAGGACATGCGTTCACAAAATTTTCATAATAAGGATAATATCAACAAAAGACATTACAAACCTTTTACACGCCCCCACGGGGTCTGTCTTGATTCCTCGCAGGGAACAAGAAAAGGAAGTTTGTAGGGGCCCTATCTACACGCACCAAATGTCGCCGACGCCATCATCAACAGTGGGCCTCCAGGGGCCGGCGCCAACCCCATCCGGATCTGTGACGGCGGCAGCCGGATGCTGCGGCCTTGCTCCAGGCCCGGCGAGAGCTCGGGGGCACGTAGCTGTCGTCACTTGTCTCCGGAGTCTCGACGAGCTCGGGAGAGTCGCTGAACCACCAGGAGTCACCACTGTCACTGGAGGAGCTGCTGGCGAGCCCAGTGGCAGGCTTGACGTTGGACGCTGCACCGCCCTGACATCCCCCTTTAGGGCAACACTCCAAGCAGCGGCCTTGCTCGTCGAAGACCTTGTAGAAAATCATGGAGACGCCGTCATACTCTAAGTGGATGGTGAGGGCGCCTTCCGCACGGCAGACTCGAGCGACCTCGCCCCATCCACGAGTCATGAAGATCCTCCCGGAGGAGACGACTTCAACCTCCGCCCCAGTCGCCGGGGCATCAAAGTCGGCGTGCTGCAACCAAAGCTCGAGGGGGCCCCTCGGTGGCATCTCAGCGGCAAAGAACTGCGGGAAGTGGATCCAAGTGCGCGGAGGCATCGCCGCCCACATCACGAGTTCGCGCGAGGAGTCCGCGGTGTGGACTCCTGGGGCGACGGCGTGCGTCACCGTGGCGCGGCGACCACGGCCCTGGCGCGGGCGGCGGAGCTTGTCGCCCCTCCCTCCGTAGCCCTCAGCTTGGGCGTATAATGGCAGCGGGTACCCGGGAGGAGGCCGCTCGTACCATGGCCGCGACACTTCCGGCCTCACGACTATGTCGCGACGATGGGACAACCTCTTCTTCAGCGGAAGCGGCTCGGGCTCGTCAAGGGGAGTCTTTCCCTTCTCTGCGGCCGAGAACCCCCGTATCGGCGCCATGGTCAATGCAGCAAGCGAGGAAGAAGAAGGAGCGGGAGAAGCAAAGGAGGAGATGGGTGACAGGGGCTCCGCCCCCTCTTCCCATTTATAGCCAAGGGGAGGCCAACCGCCGGCATCCATGATCTAAGGTAATAATTATCTTTTTCTGCATGCAGCAAGGACTCGTCAAGTCGGGCAGTTGCCGAGGCAGCATGGGGAAGCGGAGACACCCACGTCCAATCAATCGCCACCGTCAAGCGGGGCCGCAGGCTGATGGGGCCCGTGGCGCTCCGCACTTTCCCTTTGGTTTCACCTCGAAGCCAAGTCCTAGTGTGCCTTGGGTCCGGGGGCTACTGTCGGCGTTCTGGGAACGGGGATCCCCTGACTTGCCTACCTGCGGTCCACAGCGTGGCTCCACCAGCGGCCCTATACGACCCATCTTCACCAGAAAACACTCGAGACCCTCGCGAGGGGCCAAGCCTCGCAAGGTGGACGACGCAAGACCTCCTCAGGGGCGACCTCACTACGCCGGCTCGCGAGGGACGGAGAGATCAAGCCAAGGGACACCTTGCGAGGTTTGTGTGACGCAAGCCATCACGACTAGAGCCAGGCAGGCGCCACTGCACGCAGTTTCCTCGTTTCCTCTTTGGTGCTAAAGGGGCAAGAGTAGGCGAGGAGTCCCGAGGCATCAGGAAAAGGTTTCCATATCAGTGCAATGAGACCAAGACTAGCAGGACGGCAGGACGGAGGTCACCACGGAGCCCAAGACGGCGTCACCACCAGAGCCTTTGGCAGGCGAAGACCACCTTTAGTCAGGATAACTTGTACTAGTTGTCTCCCTTTGAATTTGGCCATTGTGGGATCCCTTCCCGCTCAATATTTGGGAAGAGGACCAGGGCCTCTATAAATAGGACTATCCACCATCGTAGGAGCCAGCTCAGATTGGACCGGAGCCATTCCATTCATAGCCTCACGCAAGTTCACCAAGCACAAGAACACCTCTCCTCGGGAGGTTGTTCTTCCCTTGTAACTGTTCATCCTCAGCCCGAGAGGCAATCCACCAAACCACACTGGAGTAGGGTATTACACCACATCGGTGGCCCGAACCAGTATAACTCTTGTGTCTCTTGTTCTTTGGGTTTGTCGAGCTAGGCCGTCAGATCATGATGTGTGCGAGCTAGAGAGGGGGGGAGAGATCTTCATGCGCACCCCAGTGTTCGAACCTCAAGGGTTTTGCCGGAACCCGAAATCCGACACCAGCGTCAGACCGTTGAATGTCAATCTAACGGAAATCATGCTTCTTCAGTCTCTGATCTTCCTGCTCCAGCCGCCCAAACCAGTGCCGGCTGAACCACCTGCTCCCGCCTCCCGTGGCCGGCTCTGCTGCCGGACAGGCCTCACGGCCCCACCATACTCTCATCCCTGGCCTGGCTATCCCTCTACTCACCCACACCTCCTGTTATTTTCCGGCGACGGTAGCCGAACCAGTCAACCCTCGTACCTCCCCACCGCGTGGGTAGCCACTGTTGTGTCTTCCCCAGCTCCGTGTCGTTCCCTTCCTAGGCCTCACCATCATCCACCACCCTGGTGCTCTCAGCGCGCCGCGGTCAACGTGGTCAACGAACGACATCCATCGGACGTGGACTTTACGTGGAGAGGCTGACAGCTGGCTCCATGGTCGCACACAAGGAAATGCCTCCTTATTATGTGCAAAATAATGATTCCTCCACCTGACATCTGGGACCCCCTGGAAGGGCCTCTCTATTTCGTGAAAAAATGCCCCCCCCCCCCCGGTGACAGGTCGGACACACCAGCTATATCTTCGCACGTAAGGAAGTGCCTCCTTATTACGCAGAAAAAATGAATACTCCCCCTACTAGCTGGGACCCAACATAGTGGGAGGCTGACATGTGGGCCTACTAAGTTGACAGGGACGACGGGCTTTGTCAACTTAATGAATATGAACGATTCTAGCTCCAGTGACCGTACGATGTCCATCCAACGGCCGTAGTACTTCTTCAACCTCTGGTCTTCTTGCTCCAGCCTCCCAAAGCAGCGCCGGTCGTGCCGCCTGCTCCAGCCTCCCGTGGCCGGCTGTGCTGCCATGGAGGCCTCACCGCCCCCTACTACTCCCCCCGCTGGCCAGGCCCTGCGACAACGGCAGCCGAACCAGTGAACCCTCTTACTCCTCTCCGCATGGGCATCCACTGCCGCGTCTTCCCTGGCTCCGCGTCGTCCCCTTCCTAGGCCTCACCGTCGTCCATCGCCTTGGTGCTCTCGGCGCGGCATGGTAAATGTGGTCAACGAACGACTTCCACCATAAGAGTACTGTACATGGAGAGGCTGACAGCTGGGTCGACGGCCGCAGCAAGGAAGTGCCTCCTTATTACGCGCAAAATAATTATTCCTCCACCTGACAGTAGGGACCCACCGGACGGGCCACTGTATTTCGCAAAAATTAATGTTTCCCCCTGACTGCTGGGACCCACCAGCTACATCTTCGAACGCAAGGAAGGGCGTCTATATTACGGGCCAAAAATTAATGATTCCCCCTCTGACTGCTGGGACCCACCAGCTACATCTTCGCATGCAAGGAAGTGCCTCACAGTCGGGACCCACCTGGTCGAAGCGTATGTAGCGTTGTCATTCTGGTCAGGAATGTGTACGTACATACGATCGGTCTGTCTGTAGGCTGTGGCGATGAACCGTGGCCATGTAAGGAAGGGCATGTGTCATAGTAGAGGAGCGCACATGTTGTAGTAGAGGCGCACACGTAGCATGTACACGTACGTATAGTGGTCAGGGTGCAAGAAAGTAAATACGGCCACGTACGTACATACGGGCGGGGTCTCGAATGCCTACTCACGCATACATATGGCCAAGGCTGGTGTTGATGGCTGGGTCGAAGCGGAGAAGCTGCGCCGTCATCGTGATCATGGGGAGGCAACCGGATGGGTCGGAACGGAATGCGTCGTCGTGTTCATCGGGAGCCAACCGGCTTGGACGGAATAGCCGATGGAAACGAGGCATGGCATACTGTAGAATAGAGGAAACGGCCTTGTGTTCGACCGGCCACGGTCGTAACGGGATCCTGTTCATCGGGAGGGGTCTAGCATACCGCAAAACGGAGGAAACGGACCTCCTACGGTGGAAATGGGCCCTTGTTGATCGGGAGGGGTGCGACGTACCGCAAAACGGAGGAAACAGACTTGTGTTGGAGCGCTATGGTCGAAACGGGGGTCCTGTTCATCAGAAGGGGTATGGCGTACCGCAAAACGGGACTCCATGGGATACTGTTCATCTCCACCGTCGACTGCCTCCATGGGCTACTGTTCATCCACCGTCGACCTCCTTCAGCATCCACCCGCGTCTGTTCATCCATGGGCTCCTGCTCATCCATCCTCCACCGCGTGCTCCTCCATCGGCTACTATTCAACCAGCCCTCTCCACAGGGTCATGTTCAACCACCCCTCCATGGGCTACTATTCATCCAGCCCTCCACCGGCTACTATTCAACCAGCCCTCCACAGGGTCCTATTCATCCACCCCTCCACGGGGTCCTATTCATCCACCGGCTCAATCGATCGGGATACTGTTCATCCAGCGGAAACAACCTCTACTACCACGGGCTCCTGTTCTTCCAACCCCCGACCAAGAACTATTCATCCAACCCCCCCCCCCAACAATGCTCACTGTTCATCCAGAGGCAGCATCGATCAGCTTCAGTTAGCAGCACTAGCGAAGGAATCACTCAGGTTCAATTAAGAGCAAGGGATCGATCGATCGCTCGGGTTCAGTAACGCGGAGCCTGCAGTGCAATCGCTCGGGTTCAATTAGAGCCCAATGCCTCGCTCGGGTTCAGTTAGAGCGCAATGCCTCGCACACACGCGCGTACGTACGAGTGAAACGCGCGTCGCTCGGCCTCCGACCACCCACCGTAATCGGGAACTCCACAATATTTTCCTCGCCCTCGCTTCTACCATGGTTTTTTCCATCATGAACGGCCGAAAGAATGCCATGCAGCTGCGTCTCTGTCTGCCCAGGATGAAAAGCCCATTTACTGTCATGATTTTTTTTCATAGAAGTAGGACCCCAGCACATCTATGATGATACCGGGTTTTGTCATAATTATCGTCATAGAAGTGTCATAAGTATGATAGAAAAAATTTCGTTCGGTCCAAAATGTCACGGATGTGTCTTTTTTTGTAGTGCAAAGCAAGAAATTACATGCATACTAAACTAGGAGAAACGAGGATATAATAATCTACTTATTGTTGCGACGACGCTTGCCATTGCTCTGCTTCGGCTGGATCCCTGGCTGTTTTGGGGAAGGAGACACTTCCTCATGTCAACGATCCGCCTGTACATGTTGTAGCTCGTGTACGCCTCCTTGGTTGCGTACACGACGTGAGCTTTGTCGAGTTTCTGCATCCAGGCCGAGTCCTAGGCATGATTGTCCTTGTTGCAGGAATCCTTCATGTCTCTGTAGTTGGGTCGATGATGGCCTCGGCGAGGTGAACCAGTGAGTCCTTCTCATGCTCCTTGCTACCCCAGATCTTGTATTGGCCCTGGATGCCGACAAGATTCTGGCAGGCAATACCCGAATTCTTGAGCACCTTTACATCATTGGTGATGTCGACCATAGCAAACATGTAGTGGGGGCTGTTGACAAACCTGGCAAAATGCTTGCAAGGCCTTGTGCCCAGGTAGTAGTGGTAGACGAGGACGTGGTTGCACACGCACATCTGGGAAATGGCTACCTTGGGACGAGACCCGGCACGAGCGCGGGTGTATTCGAGGTCAAATCCGACCACCTTGTACTTCTCCTTGGCAAGCAACAACTCCATGATGTGGATGGAGTGCTCCACCCAGACCGAGTTGTTGGTGTACACCACTGAGAGCTCCATGAACCTTTTGTGGGTGTCCACCACGGCATGCATGGTGAACTACTACTCGTCGTCGGTAGCCGCTCGGAGCGCCATTGAAGCCGCGTAGGATACCCTCTAAGAATTTGTCGTGGTGAGTGTGCTTCTTGCAATGGTGGGGCGTGATCGAAAGGTTGAAGGGACACAAGGGTTAAATGGCCGTTGTAATAAATGGGGTCCGGCCGGCATGTAATCGTCATGTCTTATCACGACGTTCATAGTGGAGGATTCCAGTGCACTCTTGACAACACCGCACCGCACGGGTTTCGTTTGATCACGCGTGGGCTCGAAGAGGCGCCAAATGTATTCTCGGTGAGCCTGTTCTCGCGCTACCGTGCAAGCTTCCTGCCTAGCTAGTTTGGCCATGCGTCGGCTAGAAGAGGGACTAATTATGGGCGTTTGTTGGTAAAAGGCTTTGTAAAAAGGAAGTGTGTGGAATGACTTTGGTCATAAGTTTACCCATGGGTGAGGTCAAAGTTACATAGAAGGGTGATGATGGGCACTCGAGTGCGATAATTAATTTAAGAAACCAACTGTGTGCAATAATGTTGAAGATTGCAGTCGAGTTAGCTATACAGATCGTGTGCTATGAGATCGACAATGTAAACATATTCGAGAATGGTTAATAAAATTTAAGACCATTGCATATTAAGCTCAAAATAGTCCTACCAATATACGAGTCTCATATGATGCCATTTCAACGATTGTACCACAAAAACTCCAAATATTACAAGGTTCAAATTCCAGATTTATATGGCTCAAATTCAAAGATTACAAGGTTCAAACTGATATTAGAAATGAAATTCAGCTCATCAGTTGCTAATGCTCGCACTGATCTGCTGAACATGGATATCATAGAGGTTCAAACAAATATTACCACTTCGAAGTCTGGTTTCGAAACCTCATAATTTTTGCAAAGGGGTCAGCCACTGAGAAGTCGTGTATGGGGTTGACACGATGACTTCCGATTACTCTGTCATCTGAACTTCCAAAATGAAATTTAGCATTTTTAGAGCCTATTCCATTCTGTCGCAGCCACCAGCGCTGATCAACAAACCATTCATTTTTGTGAAATAAATGTAGGGCAAACCACATTACCTTCAGCACCCTTGCTCTGACAACAAAGAACCTGGTGAATATAATCTTCGATAAGGTCCCTCTGTAGGTGTTCAAAGTAATTTCTGAGAGATGCAGATCTAGGCATTCGATGTGATTGTTATATTGTATCACATTATCCACCACTGGGCCTAATCTTATCTACAAAAGAAGAAAACATGTTAGTGCCTACATGCAGTTTTCAACACTACTACACGACTATTTGGTTTGTAGGATTTGTAAAATGCACTAACATGCCATCTTTGATCTGACATGATTAACATGGGCATTTGATTACAATATAGAAAAATGTAGCCTTCTTCACAAGAGGTTGGAGTGGATAAAAAGTTCCCTAAGAAAACTAGTACAGATGAATCCAAAGGAGAAATGCTTATCGATTGTAACCATAGGATCAAGCAACCAATATGGGGGGGACATGTATGTACTGAAATCCTCGAAAAGAATCCTTCAGAAATTGTAGTACATTGTCATTGTAAACTTGGAAAAAAGTTTCACAAATTGAACTCCCTTATGGTTAACATTTAACAGGAAAGGAACATCACCTCGATATATAGCTTATCCAGGCACGGAAAGCATCTCACGAAACTGGAACCTTGCTCCGGGTTGGGTCCGATAGATTCTAGTGCCAAGAGCTTCACTGTGCGCATTTTCTGGGTCAAGCTTGTCAGAATCATTTTCTGGATGACAAACGAACATACATCTTCAAAATTAGAAATAATGTTAATTTGTAGAAGGAGAGGTAGAAGGTGGTTGTTGTACCTGAACGGGTGTGGATCCTGAACGGTACACTCCCTTGCATGGTTATCGACGACAAGCCTATATATTTGTGGGCCCGCGTGGACATCCATGATCACCTTGACAGGCAACAAGATAGGTTACCATGGAGGATTCTTCCTTCGGTTCGTGTTATCGTAGTATAGGTCATGGTCAGATTTAGACCTAATTAAGTTTGAGAGCATACTATGCACTCACGCATGCATGAATCCCCGTCATCGGCTTGAAGTGTGGTGTGACATACATATGCATCGTCAACCTAACCCTCACTCAGTGTGGAGATTTCTGGTTCGAAAGCATGGTGCCACATCAAAGTTGTTCCATTGTGTATTCAAAACACACCTCTCCATACATATGTCTGGGCCACACGCATGCAGTGGTTGTCTTCGGGGACTAGCAACTTGCGTGATTATTGGCGAGCTAGCCCATCTCAGGGCTCGCATGGATGGACATCTCTTTGACCAACAACAAGATAGAGGTTGTACGACCAAGGTGGATTATTCTTAGTCAGTTTTACGATCCATCTTGGTGAGATGCCTCTCTGGCCCGTCGACTGAAAGTGGGTGTGTGTGGGGGGGGGGGGTTGCTACTTAGCACTTTGCTAGGTGAACCTTGGTTGGGGGGTCATGCATTCATAGCTTAGGATTCCCTTCATGCTGACACGAGGGGAGCAAGAAATACCATGCGCTTTGCGAGATAGGTGCCACATCGAAGTTGCATTTGGTATTTGAACATCAAACAACAATTGTCATACATAAATTTGGTCCACATGCAAGTGTGTTCGCGTTCTGACCCTCTCCCACATCATTTTTCGCCAAATTAATGAACATTAGACAAGTCGAGTGACACAATAGACACAGTTCACTCACACTAACTGTGTGCCATGCCGGTGCCCCTGTCACGCACATCCGCACAGTACATTGGACTCCACGAGGCTTCCCCTCTCAAAAATATCTACCCGCATGCAGCTTTTTCTGTTTGATAACACACGGTTATTATGTTTCGAAAGTGTGTGAAATTTCTTATTCCCAATCCCGCATGCATCCCTCGAAAATATCCGCCCGCCTCGAGGGTTTTTCTGTTTCATAACACACGGTTGTTATCTCTGGACCGTGTGCGATGCACCATCATCCAAATTTTCAATAGCCCTGGCATTTCACTCCCAGGTTTGACTCCCGCGTAGTAAATTTTCAGTAGTCACGTCATTTCATCAAACACACCCCCCGCCGCCCCCTCCACACACACACACACACACACACACCAAAACCTCATCGGGAGCGTGTGTGTGCGTGCACACACTCACCCTCCCTTGCTCGAAACCCTAGCAAGGCCCCCGCCGTCGCTGCAAGGCCTCCATTGTCAACATCTGCCGGTTTCCCTGTGCAGCTTACCCATCGATCTCCATACCCAGGCCGCCCCGAGTTTCTTAGATGACACCTACCAAACGCCCCCTTTCCCACAGATCCCCATCCCCATCCCTATCCCTCACTCCAGGGCGTCACAACCTAAGCCCGGCTATGCTTCCCGTGGAGCTCGAAGAGTGACTAGCCCAAAATAGGTGTATCTCGGTCTCTTTGCCCGACGTCATAGAGGAAGCTGATGACCATTACTGGCCGCAGACACTCAATCAGTGGGCTAGAGTATGCAGGTATGCCGCGGACGCCGGCTACGACATCGAGGTCATCGACAACGATGGCCTAAGGCGGGCTATGTCACAGGTTTAGTGGCCCACCCCAACCCCTCGGGTTCAACTGCCATCGATCTCATCCATGGCCCCGTCTCTAATCTCCTCTGGCTCGCTGTCAGGAATTTTCCATCCTACATCGCCATCGAGCACCTTTTGTCATTTCTGAAGGACATGTTCTGTGACACTGTCTTGGAATCCACAGCTTCCAAGTCAGACCTCATCAACGGCGACCACGAGGAGGGCACCCTCTCCGGCTCGTCCAAGGGGAAAGAGCCCATCTGCTCTTCCAATGGGAAAGAGCCCATCTGCGACATCAGGGAGGGCACCCTACGGCCATGCTCTTCCAAGGGGAAGGAGCCCATCTGCGACAACATGGAGCGCATCCATGGTCCATGCTCTTCCCACGGGAACGAGCCCATCTTTGACAAGTGAGGAAACCCATGATTTGTTTTGACGTGCCTCTTCACAGGGGGGAACCCATGATTTGTTTTGTCGAGTCCCTTTCGTAGTGTAGTGAGAATATGTCTAGTTTTAATTGCTATATTTGGTTGTTTGCAGTATGCCTTGTTTATTTTAGTTGTTCACAATGTGATGCTCTATTTGTGCAATTATTTACTGTGCAGGACATTTCATCAATCCAGTTTTAAACATACCGATAGGAATGAATAAATTTGCTTGCTGTTCAGCCTATTATAGCTAGCATATGCCTCTTTTAATGTTTTATGATTGTTCGGTTGTTTGTAGTTAGCATATGTCCAGTTTCAAATGCCATCTTTGGTTGTTCGTAGTATGCCTTGTGTATTCCAGTTTTTCACAACGTGATGTTCTACATGTGCGAGTATGAACTGTGTAGTTCAATTTCATCAATACCAGTTTCAACAATACCACTATGAATGACTACATTTGGTTGCTGCATCTTGTAGTTAACACGCCTTTCCATTTTTATTTAACAATAACAAGTGTGTACTTAGACCGGCACAATACCAGTTTGACTGACTTTGTTTGCTTGTTATTAAATGTTAGGCATCTTGCGGTTAACACACCTTTCCACTTGTTTTGCTTTAGTAGTGTGCTAAAACCTGCACACTGAAGCAACTTTTGGAGATTATTTTGTCTGCCATGGATAATTTTGGTTGATGTTTAGCCTATTGTGCTTAACATGCCTCTTGATGTACCTACACAGGACAATTTTGGGAACTACTGTTGTTTCCCATCGAGGTTAGTTTCATCCCATGGCTTATATATACTCACTGTTCAGGATATCGGTAGCTGGTACCATATAGGCCGGGGGCTGATAAGGGACTAATCTGTGAATAAGACTTTTTAAATGAATATATCTGTAACCCATTTATCGTTAGGTTAACAAGGGCCATATGTAATATATCTAAGGCTACATAGCAACATGCAGTGTACTTAATGTCTAAATATGCAATCCTAGGCTACATAGCAACAAGGAAGAGTGTTACCTTAATGTTTTGATGATGTCTAGATATACTTAGAAGAGCAGCAGCAACAACAAAAACAACACAGCCCTGTTTGGACACTCAACTTAGCTAGAGGTTAGAGTTAGTTTCTAGCTCATGACTAACCTTGAACTAACTCCATTCAAAGAGGTGTTTGCATGATGCAGTTAGATTTACAATAAATGCACTAGGAGAACTAGCTCCAATTAGCACATCATGAGTGGGATAGTTTTTTTGGGTGGGTTAGATGCAACTAGCTCAAACTAGCCCGCAGGTTTGGATATACTTTAGGGCTATTTGAGCCTGAACTAGCTCAAACTAACTCTAACCCATGGATACAGTAGCAGTTAATCAACAAATAATTTGTAAGAATGCAATAAACTCCTTTCAGCCTATAATATAAGATGTTAATTCATCTAATATGTGAGTATATTGGATGTTATAAGATATTATAAAAGAGTGTAGTACTACATCATTGTGCAATTGTTGTTTAGCCTCTAATATTAACTTAGTGCTTTTAGGTACATATGTCATTGGTAAAGATTCGCGCTTCGACCCTTTCTGCGTATGGGGCAATGAGATATCGATGAACCAGCATCAAGTGAGGAAGCTGATAAAGATTGTTAGTAAAATGGGTCAAAAGATGGCAATTAAACTATATGTTTACACTTTATCCAAGACAACAACGAACTGCGGGAAGGTAAGTAAGAACTCTGCAGCCTTCTTTTTACTACCCATAATGAGTTGTGTTATATGACAATGTCTGAGTCTTTTTCCTTTGAAGTGGTTCCCAAAGCATATTACTCAAGGTTACCTCTCAAACTATATGATTGGTGGGCATGCAAAGGTTAAAGTATTTCTACCAGAACACGGTGATTATCTAGATGTTTTCATGAAGACCGTGAAGGATGGGCGATTGGCCATCACAAGGGGTTGGACTAGAGTCATGTGTGCCTTCTGCATGGATGGCACAATATGGGCATTACGATTCACCTTGTACGGCAACCAGAATGTATTTCGCCTCTTTCTTTACCATATTTAATAGTACAAGTATACAACTCTGGTTCATCAATCTTTATTTGGTTCTTATGCATAATTCTTGAACATATGTACCGATGAATCGAATAATGCATTGGTTGTTTGAACTTGATGGATATGAATAAAGTTATAGCATACATTCAAATTCAAATTCAACTCTGGTACAATTTGAAATAGCAGCAATTAAATTATGGAGAAATTACATTCTCCACGTCCTTACGGCACACATGGTTGGTAAAACACAAACGTTTGGGATATACACCATAATCCGACACAGTTCACAAAGAGGAAACGTGTGCAAGTATGCACACAATTACCGTTTGCAAAGCGTGTGCGATGTCAGACAATATCACAAATGGTGCAGGCAAACTAAACATTTCTGGTAGTTGCCTTATCGTACACGATTCGCAACCATGAACTATTTCGGATGAAGTAGCATCGTAAACGTTGCACCATAGAATAGCGTGTGCGATAGTTGTCGTGTACGATGATGTTACGACGGTCCGACGTTTCGTAATCCCGTCCGACACTCGTACGACAATTAGCTAATCTTCCTATTTAGTTATCGCATACGGTTTAGGAAAAGTTAATGTGTGTGATTGTCTTCTTATCATACATGTTCTATCATAGTGAACCGTTTGTGATGGGCCGCGCATCGTAAACGTAGCACCACAGAATATGGACTGCGATGGCAATGCAAGCACAGACGAGTAGGAGTACTGTATATGCATCTTGGCTCCCTATCCCTGATGGTTTCTGGGTCGTGTGGGAAGGAACCCCCTATCGCCCACACTCACTTGGTGACAATTCCAAATGCCGTCGCAGAAAGGGGTTAAAAACTGTTTGTATAGCACCTTCCTGTACCAGCGTTTCCTCCACTCAAACACTTCGATTCTTTTGGGATAGAGAGAGAAAGGACCGATCTACAACTTGACCAAACTGATTCATTTTCCCCGCTATATTTCTACATCAACACTTATTACTCTTGGTGCTTGGGCTCTTTGGCGGCCAGAGGTTCCTATAGAGACTTCCTTGTGTGTGGTGTGCTCTACAGACATATGTAAACATGTGGTGGTCTCCTTTAAAACCAACCCTAATTGAATTGAGGTTCATCTATTTAGGGTGACTCGAAAGGATAATACGGTGAGGCATTTGCTAGCGTTCTCGAGCTTTGGTTTCGGCACCACTCTAACGGAGATTAGCACTCCCCAAAGGAGTGTAAACTTGGGTATAAAATCCGCGTCCCCAACTCACTTGTGGTTAATCCTTTCCCACAACTTTACTTTGCTTTATATGTTTGTGGACTTGCTAATTAGTTTGTGTTCATCTAGTTTCATACCTATAGAACCTACTTTATTTGTAATTCCCTAAAAATGGTAATTAAGCATAAAACTTGTAGTCCCTTATTCACCAACCCCCCTCTAGTCAGCTGTATCGATCCTTCTATAAGTGCAACTATAGTTCTATTTTGGTGGAAGCAAATTACTATTTGGTCGGAAGCAACTCTCTAGCTAGTCTATTGAATTAAAAGAGCGATGCTCCCGGAACAACTGGAGTTATTATTAATTTAATGTAAGTAGATTACTATTTGGCTGAAAGCAATTTTACAATCAATGGAAACAAGAAATTGATGAACTAGAAATAAGTAGAAATATTTTTATATTTGATGAAAATAATATTTGGTGGGATACAATTTTAGTCAATGGAAACAAGATATGAATATTTCCAAGACAAAATATCTCTTTATGTGGGACATAAATTTATATTAAAACAAAGAAATTTTCAGTCATCACTGAAACAAATTCTCAAGTTCATGGTAGCATAAATTTGTTTCTACAAAATAAACTATTGCGCGACTTCATGCATCAGGTTCTTGGGGGTGAACCAACAACACATATGGGAATCAATGGGGCATGGAAAGCATTTATTAGAAGCACAGAGCAACATATGGTACAGATATTACCCGGAGGATATACTATGTGAAGCAATCAAGAAAGCAATTATCAACTTGGTAGCTGGCCTAACTGATCGAACGAGTAGCACAACTTTAATCTTATGACCACCGACTGGTCTGATAAGAAGCAATATAACAGAAGTGGTCTGATGCCTAGTGGTTTCCGTTATGCTTTATTATTATTACACCGGTAAATCAATGAAATTTATAGAACACGACATATAGTGAGGGTAAGGTAATGCTTCTCGAATTGTCCTAATTTGATAGTATGAAGTAGTCCATGATAACCCACAAGTATAGGGGATCGCAACAATTTTCGAGGATAGAGTATTCAACCCAAATTTATAGATTCGACACAAGGGGGGCCAAAGAATATTTGTATAGTAGCAGTTGAGTTGTCAATTCAACCACACCTAGAGATTAAATATCTGCAGCAAAGTGATCAGTAACATAGTACTATGA
The DNA here is from genome assembly GCF_003073215.2 of Triticum urartu. Classification (NCBI taxonomy): domain Eukaryota; kingdom Viridiplantae; phylum Streptophyta; class Magnoliopsida; order Poales; family Poaceae; genus Triticum; species Triticum urartu. The sequence continues at coordinate 83,470,004 of NC_053024.1, read as the reverse complement.
TAGTTTTGAAAGCAGCACTAACAATAATAGTAATGGTAACAGTGATAGCAATGGTTTTGTAGCAAGTGTAATAGTAGCAGCAACAGTAGTAACCTAGCAAGAACAATATGTGGAAAATTCGTAGGCATTGGATCGGTGAATTCGTTGGATGATATTCATCATATAACAGTCATAACCCAGGGCAATACAAAACTAGCTCCAATTCATAAATATAATGTAGGCATGTATTCTGTAAATAATGATACGTGTTTATGGAAAGAACTTGCATGACATCTTTTGTCCTACCCTCCTGTGGCAGCGGAGTCCATAAGGAAACTGAAAGCACAAGTGCTCCTTGGGCGATTTTGGTAATTAATGTCAACATATCTCTTGTTGGACTAATACTTTTATCTTGTATATTTCAGATCAGTTCAACAATGGCATGGCAAGGACAAGAGGATGTGGAACACCTTCAAATAGCTAAGGACAAAGATTGTCAAAGGCTCAAGACTCCTCATTTTCATTTTAGTGATCCAAGGTCACATTGAGTCCATAGGAAATCCAATAATATTAAAAGGGGGTGAGGTGTTGCTTAATGGTCTACTTGCTCAAAGTGCTTACACTACAAAAAAAAGACACATCCGTGACATTTTGGGCCGAACGAATTTTTTTTCTGTCATACATATGACACTTCTATGACAATAATTGTGACAATACCCGGTATCATCATAGATGTGGTGGGCTCCTACTTCTATGACAAAAAATTATGATAGAAAATGGGCTTTTCGTCCTGGGCGGGCCGGAGACGCAGCTGCATGACATTCTTTGGTCCGTCCATGACGGAAAAAACTGTGGTAGAAGCGAGGGGGAGGAAAATTTCGGGGAGTTCCCGGTTACGGTGGGAGGTCGGGGGCGGAGCGTTGCGCGTTTGTCTTGTACACGTACGCGCGTGTGTGCAAGGCGTTGGCTCTAACTGAACCCGAGCGAGGCGTTTGGCTCTAACTGAACCCGAGCGATTGCACTGTAGGCTATGCGTTACTGAACACGAGCGATCGATCGATGGATGTTAACTGAACCCGATCGAGCGATTCCTTCGCTACTTCTGCTAACTAAAGCCGATCGATGCTGCCTCTGGGATGAACATTGAGCGTTGCGGGGGGGGGGGGGGGGGGTTGGATGAACAGTGAGCGGTGGCGTTGCCTCTGGATGAACAGCACCCCGTGGTGTGGTGGAGGGCCGGATGAACAGTAGACGGTGGAGGGGTGCCCGTGGAGGGGTGGTTGAACAGGACCCCGTGGTGTGGAGGGCTGGATGAACAGTAGACGGTGGAGGGGTGCCCGTGGAGGGGTGGTTCAATAGGACCCCATGGTGTGGAGGGCTGGATGAACAGTAGACGGTGGAGGGGTGCCCGTGGAGGGGTGGTTGAACAGGACCCCGTGGCGTGGAGGGCTGGATGAACAGTAGACGGTGGAGGGGTGGTTGAACAGTAGCCGGTGGAGTAGCGCACGGTGGAGGCTGGATGAACAGGAGCCCGTGGAGGTTGGATGAATAGGAGCCCGTGGAGGCTGGATGAACAGGAGCCCATGGAGGCTATAGGAGGTCGATGGTGGAGATGAACAGTATCCTGTGGAGCCCCGATTTGCGGTACGCCAAACCCCTCCCGATGAACAGGACCCCCGTTTCGACCGTAGCGCTCCAACACAAGTCCGTTTCCTCCGTTTTGCGGTACGCCACACCCCTCTCGATCAACAGAACCCCCGTTTCGACCGTAGGAGGTCCGTTTCCTCCGTTTTGCGGCACGCCACACCCCTCCCGATCAACAGGACCCCCGTTTCGACAATAGGAGGTGTGTTTCCTCCGTTTTGCGGTACGCCACACCCCTCCCGATGAACAGGATCCCGTTTCGAACATGGCCAGTCGAACACAAGGCCATTTCCTCCATTCTGCGGTATGCCAGGCCTCATTTCCGTCGCCTATTCTGTCCAAGCCCTCCCGATGAACACGACGCATTCCGTTGCCTCCCAATGAACACGACACATTCTGTTGCCTCCCCATGAACACGACGCATTCCGTTGCCTCCCCATGAACACGATGACGACGCTGTTTCTCTGTTCCGACCCAAACATGTACACGAGCCCTTGCCGTATGTATGTGCGAGTAGGCGTTCGAGACCCCGCCCGTATGTACACATACGTGGCCATATTTTCTTTTTGCACCCTGACCGCTGTATGTACGTGTACATGCTACGTGCGCGCCTCTACTACGACACGTGCACGCCTCTACATCGACCAGTATATATATACGTACACATCCGCGACCAGAATGACAACGCTACGTACGCTTCGACCAGGTGGGTCCCGACTGTCAGGCACTTCCTTGCGTGCGAAGATGTAGCTGGTGGGTCCCAGCAGTCAGGGGCCGAATTGTTTTGTTTTTTTTACCGGACGCACTTCCTTGCGTGCGAAGGTGTAGCTGGTGGGTCCCAGTAGTCAGAGGGGAAACGTTTTTTTTGCAAAATACGGTGGCCCGTCCGGTGGGTCCCCTATGTCAGGTGGAGGAATAATTATTTTGCTCGTAATAAGGAGGCACTTCCTTGCTGCGGCCATGGACTCAGCTGTCGGCCTCTCCACGTACAGTCCATGTCCGATGGAAGTCGTTCCTTGACCACGTTGACCATGCCGCACCGAGAGCACCAGGGCGGTGGATGAGGGCGAGGCCTAGGAAGGGGATGGCAGGGAATCGGGGAAGACGCAGGAGTGGAAGCCCGCGCGGAGAGGAGTACGAGGGTTCACTGGTTCGGCTGTGGTGTGAGGCTGCCGTCGCCGCAGGGCCTGGCCAGCGGTGGGAATAGTAGGGGGCGGTGAGGCCTCCGCCGCAGCACAGCCGGCCATGGGAGGCAGGAGCATGCGGCACGACCGGCGCTGCTTTCGGCGGCTGGAGCAAGAAGACCAGAGGTTGAAGAAGCACTACGGCCGTTGGATGGACATCGTACGGTCATTGGAGCTAGAATAGTTCATATTGACTGAAGTTCACAAAGGCCCCCGTCCCAGTCAACTTAGTAGGCCCACAAGTCAGCCTCCCACCATGGTGGGTCCCAGCTAGCAGGGGGAGTATTCATTTTTTTGTGCATAATAAGGAGGCACTTCCGGTGGGTCCGAGCTGACAGCGGGGGGAACGTTTTTTTTCGCGAAATACACTGGCCCATCCGGTGGGTCTGAGCAGTCAGAGGGGAAACGTTTTTTTTCGCGAAATAAGGTGGCCCGTCCGGTGGGTCCCTACTGTAAGGTGGAGGAATAATTATTTTGCACGTAATAAGGAGGCACTTCCTTGCGGCCGCCTGGACCCCGTTGTCAGCCTCTCCACGTACATTACTCTTCTGATGGAAGTCGGTCGTTGACCATGTTGACCAAGCCGCGCCGAGAGCACTAGGGCGGTGGTCTGGACAACGGTGAGGCCTAGGAAGGGGACGACGCGGAGCCGAGGAAGATGCAGTAGTGGAAGCCCGCGCGAGAGGAGTACGAGGGTTCACTGGTTCGGCTGCGGTGTGAGGCTGCCGTCGCCGCAGAATAACAGGGGGTGTGGGTGAGTGGAGGGATGACCTGGCCAGCGGTAGGAGTAGTATGGGGGCGGTGAGGCCTCCATGGCAGCACAGCCGGCCACGGGAGGCAGGAGCAGGCGGCACGACCAGCGCTGCTTTGGGCGGCTGGACCAAGAAGACCAGAGGTTGAAGAAGCACTACAGCCATTGGATGGACATCGTACGGTCACTGGAGCTAGAATTGTGCATATATTCACTAACTTGACAAAGCCCTCCATCCCCGTCAACTTAGTAGGCCCACAAGTCAGCTTGCCACTATACTGGGTCCCAGCTAACAGGGGGAGTATTCATTTTTTTGTGCGTAATAAGGAGGCACTTCCTTGCGTGCAAAGATATAGCTGGTGGGTCCGAGCTGTCAGCGGCGGTAACGTTTTTTTCGCGAAGTACAGAAGCCCTTTCGGTGGGTCCCTGATGTCAGGTGGAGGAATCATTATTTTGGGCATAATAAGGAGGCATTTCCTTGCGTGCGGCCGTGGACCCAACTGTCGGCCTCTCCACGTACAGTCCACTTCAGATGCATGTCGGTCGTTGACCACATTGACCAGGCCACGCCGAGAGCACCAGGGCGGTGGACGACGGCGAGGCCTAGGAAGGGAACGACACGGAGGCAGGGAAGACCCGACAGTTGTTTCCCACGCGGAGGGGAGTACGACTGTATGAGGGTTTACTGGTTCGTCTACCGTCGCCGGAGAATAACAGCAAGTGTGGGTGAGTAGAGGGATGGCTAGGCCAGCGATGGGAGTACGGTGGGGTGGTGAGGCCTGCGCGGCAGCACAACCGGCCACGGGGAGGAGGGAGCAGGCAGTCCTCCCACCGGCGCTTGTTTGAGCGGCTAGAGCAGGAAGAGCAGAGATTGAAGAAGCACGACGGCCGTTCGATGGACATCCAACAGTCACTGCTTGTGCGTCAACATTTTTTTAGGAAAGCCTCAAATCTGTGGAAAACAGCAAACATCCCATTTGCTAATTCTTAAGGTTTTTTTTGGAGCCCATATTCTTTTTGTTAGCATTACAACCCATATTGTGGCCACGGTTAAAAAATTATACGAAATTTTGCATATTTCGGTGCGGTCTGAACTGTTTTTAATCCTGAAATTTCGACTCGCATTCAAACTAATTTTAAAAATAAATGTATATCAATATAAAATCCAACAAATTCTCCATGCATAAAAATTAATGTAATTTAAAATCTCGAAATGAAAAAAAAAGATATTTGAAACTAATTGCCGGTTTGATGTGTTTTAAAAATGTACAGCCCATTTCTCATTACTGATGGGCCATTTTCTCGGCCAGCCGAATGAAAGCACTCCTCGTCTTGAAAGATTTGCAGCCCAACAGGCCTAACAAAGCGACTTAGTTGGCAAATCAGAAAAAAAAACTAGGCTGTGGCCGTGGACCTAGCTGTCAGTCCATTTGTTTTTTTAGTCCATTTGGTGGGCTGGGTGAAACAATGATGTAGCATCTATGCGGCCCGTTTAAATCCAATTTGCATTTTTCTCGAAATCCGCGGACTTGCTGAGCTAGGTGAAAATATCATGTTGGGCTAAACAGAGAAATGTTCTAAAAACATAAACACATGATTGCACGTCAGTAAAATCTTTGCAAGCTTATGTACGCAATCACTAGGAGTTAACTTGCCAAGTTATATTTAAACAATTATTGTTATTATTTTGTAAGAACTTTCAACTTATGAAATAAAATATCATTTTAATTTGATGAGTTAATAGTACATGGGATATTATTATTTTTTAGGCTAGACGTGGGACAGTTGAGTTGGTTCTAGGGGAAAGTACTGGGAGAAAACTCAGTTTACATCGAAAAAGAAAGTGGGAAAAAATTCAGAGACCTGCTGGGTCCACCTGAGGAGGGGAATATGTTGGGAGGAAGGAAATTCAAAGCACGGCAGGCGAGTGAACTAGTTTTTTTACGAATAAGTGTACTAGTTTAGATACATAAGCAAATAGCCACTAAAAAAGAAATCAGGTGAATGGGTTCTTAAAAGAAATATTTCGGACAAAACAGATAATTACGACACATAGGCTAACGCATGAAACACTCAGATGATAAAGGTGCTTATAAACAGATAAAGTACAACATCTAGACCTTCCTGGCATGCTTGATCATGACGTTGCGGCTGTCCGTGTACTCATCGGTTACGGGAAGCAGACACGCCCTCATGTCCAAGATCTGCATGTACATGTCGTAGCATGCGTATGCGTCCTTGGCCGCGTAGTTTATGTAGGCTAGATTCAGAGGTACGTCCCACGTGTTCAGGACATCTTCTTTCATGTTGGCGTATCAGGGGTCGATGATGGTCTCAACGAGGTCAACCACGGAGTCCTTCTCCTGCCCGTTGCTAATGATCTTGTATTGCTTCTGGATGTCGACAAGCTTGTTGCACCAGATGGCCAAATCGTCGCATTCTTCCTTCTCTCCACCGTAGCGAAGGTGTAGGCGGCGCTGCCGATGAAACGGGCGAATGCTCCAGAACCTGGTGCAGCCATAGGACTGAGGCGAGGCAGAGCTTCACCAAGTCCGTATCATCGGTGTACATCACATTCAACTTGGGGCAGCCATAGGACTGAATGGCAAACTCAAAGGGGAACTCCTTGCTGAAGTCCATATCCAGCAGGCTCACCCCTCGGATCGCCATTGGAGTCTCTTCGAGTGAACGAGTGTGTAGCCGGCAACAGCAGTTCGTTTTTCAGCTCTTGGGGAACTGGATTCAACAGTAAGCTAAGTGTGTACAGGCGACAACAGGTACTACCCCTCCCTCGTCCGCTGCATGCCCGGCAGAAGATGCACCCTCGGCCACACGTCGGTTCACGAGCGGGTCTGTATTGGTACTATAATAACAGGAGTTAGTGGTCACTTTACTTAAATTTAATTAGCTTTAATAGAAATTTGTACTTAAAAGAAGCAATGCATTTGCTCATTCTATCAGTGCCACAGGATCAACATGCACAACAATTAGAATTATTATTCTCAGGATGCACACGATCAACACATTTGTCGCACTTTCACAAAGATAATACTACCAAGTTTGAACTGTTTTTTATGGTTGTTGTCCTCTGCATCATCATGCCGTGTTTCCCAGCTTGCAAGATTCAGAACCAACAAATAAGATCCAAATAATAAGTACAACAAAGATGCCTACACATCTCACTGATTCCCAGCTTGCAAGATTCAGAACCAACCCATTAGAGCCTTTTGATAAAGTGAATATCGGGATTAAATCCATCTTGGCTAGCCATGTCATACAATCGAAGAACTTGGTGAATGCTCTTGACCATCACAACATCTGTAGTTGAGTATTCCTGTTTGCACAGCATGTTTGCACAGCACAAACAAGGAGACAGGAGAGCATGATTTTGCTTTAATAGCGGCCTCCTTGAACTCAACCTCCAGGTCTACTTGGGTGAGGTCTGCCTGGAGTTCCATGATTCAATTCACGCACCTTTTTCTACAGTTCACTAGAAATGAAGCAAATCATTCAGCTAGCAAGAAGTACTTGCTCTTGTGAGCTGGCAGGTTCTTCTTTAGTAGTTGCACTAAAATTGAGGAACATTAAGGTTGGTTGTCCGGCTCATGTAAGGTGCAACTATAATTTTCTTATCCTTTTGTGCAGTTCCACTAAAATAAAGTGCCATTGTGGTGACAGTGACGGCTCCATCTTGCAAAGGCTAATAAAATGTTGCACGATATTACCAGTAGAACATGACAGAGATTTTGGAAACTCCAATCACCATTTTGTGCAGTTCCACCAAAATTGAGAGATGTTGCCCACGTGACATTTTAGTTGAACTGCACAAGACACTCATTCCAAAAAAGTGTTTTGTGCAGTTCACCAAAAGGTCACAATAGCAACAAGGTGAAATGGATATCCCTATCTGCACAAAAAGATAGAAAGTAAACAGTTGCTGGTCAATAAGAATATACGAAACATGTACAAAATGAAAAGAAGCATCTTAATTATGTTCATGGCAATCACGCAAGGACAGTTGAAATTTTAAAACGTCAACAATGCTTCATGTTACCAGAAGCATTACGATCAACAATGAGATTCCTCAAATATTGGATTACTTTAATGGTGGCATTGCTTGTTTACCAGACACAATAAATCAACAGCAGCTAAAGAGTTGGTTTAAGGGCATGGGATCGTGGGGACACCAGGACACTCAACAGCGTAAAGGAGCAACTTACTTATCATACTAGGGAAAACAGCAGGAGTGACATTGTATTATGTGAGGGCAGCAAATCTAATCTTGGAGACCTTTTACTATGTGAGGGAAGCATATCTAATCCTGGAGACCTTTTACTATGTGAGGGAAGCAAATCTAATCCTGGAGACCTTTTACTATGTGAGGGCAGCAAATATAATCCTGAGACCTTTTACTATGTGAGGGCAGCAAATCTAATCCTGGAGACCTTTTACTATGTGATGGCAGCAAATCTAATCCTGGACATACTCTGTTGACTTGTCCACCAGCCACCACTTTCTATCCTTTTTCAACCAATAATAGATCTGTTCCTTATCCAGTTTGTACTGTGTTTTCCCATTATTTCCCTTTTCAACCAAGAGACCGGTTGGGTATCCGATCTCTACTACTTTCACCATATTATTTCCTCTTTGAATCAAGTCCAAGATTCATGCTACAACTTTCCCCCCTTTCTTCGTTGTTTGAACAAAGCCCTAGATTCGAATGCATGAAGTAGCTTTACCTCTAATAATACTAAAAATTTAGGTAGCTTTGGAAGAGCTGATGGGAGTAGAAAAAGATGCACATGCAGACACATGGGGAGCTGGGGCAGTAGAGCAAGGCCGCTTTCGAAGAACTTATACCTAAGGGTCGCCGGGATGTCGGCGGCGGCAGGTCGGATCTGCGAACAATATGCCAGGGAGGAAGAAAGGTTGGAGGACCTCCCGAGCCGGCCATGTGTCGGAGAGAACGGCACGGGCAGAAGATCGGGCCCCTCCGGCAGCTGTGGGTTTCCTCCCTCAGCGACGATGACCGCGTGAATGATGCACCTTTATTCCTCTACACACACCGGCCGAAGGGATCCGACCGGATCTGTGACCAGCGGTGAGCAGAGAGAAAATGTCGCTACCGCTGTCTTGTTTATATCTGGAGAGGATGAGAGAATGAAGAGAGCAACCCTAGTAAAGCAAGCGCTCAGGCCCCTGCGTCCATATATAGTGGAGTGATTATCTTTTTTCTCTCCACAACAAGCGTTTCAATTTGTGTACGTGGCATTAAAGAAAAGAAACTCTCTATTTAAGGTGACTACTGTACGACTCCTACTTACTACTAGTAGTACTACAGTAATGTTCACTTGTGCTCCCCGCCCCTCCATTCATTGAACAACCCCACGGGTGAACAAACATACAGTAAGTATTGTATTTATATAGAACGAACAAGCTCAAACTATTTTCACGTAGTTAAAAGTTGAGGGCGGGGCTTTTCCTGGGAAGTACGCGCGCCAGTTTTCGGGTAGGGCTAGAAGACTATTTTAACTTTTTTAAACTTCGAGACGACCACATAGCATGGAGCCGACCCCAACGATTTTAAGCTTACAGGCACGGTACACGCTATCCTAGACTACTATACACATGAAACTGCCACACGAGCGTCCGGGCTGTGCTTGGCTCTTCGCCTCTTCGGGAAGTCGAACAATAATGGAATACTACTGCACTGGAGGAGTACTACAGTACGCTTATGGCCATCTGACACTGATTGAAATGCTGCATGTCCACCGTGTGCGGGAGGGAGAGCGTGTAGCGAAAGCTTCTCCTAGTCTTGCCAGCCACCACGCTCATGGGCGAGGGAGGGACGCTCCTGCCTTTGCGTGTATGACAGGTGGTCCCTACAGGTGTGTGGCCAACCTGTCATACAGCCAAAGGCAGGTGCAGTTAAGTCAGCGAGGGAGAGGATAATCAAACTTCTCGTTGATGTACGATTTGACGCAACACATCAAAGCACTGCACTCGATATATTTCAATAATTTGCGTGTGTGACTCCCAGATGCAGAGGCCGGGGGTCATCATCCTCCTTTTCGAGAAAAAACAGACGCGTGTGTGAGAGGATGAGTGCGTGCGTGCACCTCTTCTCTTCCTGTATAACGTACTACTAAACTCAGAGTACAACTTTTTGTGGGTAGCACGATGGTGCGTGCGAGAAGTCCCGAGAGATAGGTTTAATGCATTAATTGCAATGCATGCATGCATAAAGTACATGCATTGGTCAATTTTCTCTTAATACTTGCATGCAATGATTTAATACACCTTGGAATCTAAACATGTGTTGGGGACAACCAAATTGAGATTTATAAAATGCAAAAACTAAAATTTTGAGATAAGCCCTATAATACCGGAAAGGAGGGAGTAGAAAAAGAAGTACTCCATCCGGGAATAGTGCCGCACTTCGAAACTAGAACTGTCAATAAATTTTGAGCTTGCATCTCGTCACATTCCAAATTACTCGACGCTATATTGAATTGCAAACCTGTTCACACCGATCAGAACCTAAAAAGTTTCCCACTTAGGAGCGTATTAGTACTCGGTTATAAATACTAGTATGCCAATATGACTGCTCATTCCTCCTCAACTCCTCATCCACAAGAACAAACAAGTCATTCAACATCCTTCCCTTGCGTCTGCCATGGCCAGCGTGAGTTCTGGGTCGAGAGATTGCCACCAGGGAGAGGCGAGCATGGAAGCGGAAGCACGAGAGATGTCCCGCCTCGCTGCGAGAGTAGCCGACATGTCCCGCCGCGTGGAAGTAGCAGCACAGAGGTCCCGCTGCATCGCTGAAGCAGCACGGAGGTCCCGCCGCGCCATCGATGCAGCAGACTGGTCCGACCATGCCGCCAAAGCAGCAGAGATGTCCCGCCGCGCCATGAATGTAGTAGAGATGTCCCGCCGCGCCACGACGGCCTGGGAAAATTTCTCGCAGGCATGCGAAGACTGTTACAGGCGCACGCATGCGATCGTCCATAGCCAGATGGATCAGATCTCCGGCTTGGCGAGGTTGTAGGACCACATGATAGCCTCGTTTGAACAGGCTACCGGCATCATCCGACAACTAAGGGAGGGCAATGAGAGGCTCCGGGCCGAGCGCAACCTACTGAGGGAGAAGATCGTCCGTTATGTAGACTTGCAGGAGGAGACCAGTGCCTTATTGAAGAAATTTATGGACGAGAATGACATGCTCCGCAACGAGCGCCAACGGCTGGGGGAGGAATCCATGGATGTTCTCAAGCAGCGTCTTGAGGGCACGAAAGAGCTCATCGCCGCTCGCCGCGGAGACTAGTTTCCTGGTTTCTTTTGATGTAATAATCGGTTTAGGATGTGGATTGTGTCGTCGGTTGTGAAATGTTGGGTTCTAGCACGGACGTTTGGCCTTTGTTGGCCTCTTGGGAATTTGCGATTTCAATATGGTAGCTTTTAGTCCTTCGTGTTAGGCTGGAGTTGTGCTGAACTTCTTGTGAATTGTGGTGGTTTTCAGTAATGAAAATCGGAAGGGGCAAGCCCTTCTTTGATCCAAAAAAATTAATCGTCCTTATATATTCATCAGTCTTGCTATAAGTCGCAGTAGATGCTATATAGGTCCGTCGGATCTTACATCAAGATCCGTGCTTTCAGATTTTCTTTTTTCTCTCTTAAATCTCAGTCGAGGGAGATATAGCCACGCCATTAAACAGAGGCTCGGGCGCCATTAATGGAGACCTTGGGAGAGAGGTGGACGGCAGATGGAGGTCAAAGGGCTCTCCTCCCGATAAGCACGCGCAGGGGTCTGATCGCACGCCTCTTGTACTCAAATAGCTACCCTGCACGGCGCCTCCTAGCTAATAAAAAATGGGGACGCATGGCGGCACGTAAATGGTAATAGTAAGTAGAATGCCCACAGTTTCAATAATACATGTGTTTCCGATTGTAACATGACAACACTTGTTCCAAAATGACTTTGTTGATTGTTAATGTGTGCACCTTCGCAAATCGGACTGCAAATTTACCACAGCATGTTGGTGCCATGTCATGGCACCAAGCCAAGTTTCATTATTTTCATGTGTGTTTTGGATTTACAGGAATTAAGAAACTAAGTTTCTCAATGTTTCCAACCCAGCCACGACGCCCAGAATTTTGAATTTCATTCCCATTTCTTGCATGGAACCTAGAAATTTACCTGAGGACACACATGTGATTTTTCAACCAACTTTGGTGCACTGGAACATGTGCTTGTATTTCAAATTTGAATTATGCACACAAAGGTGACACGTTCCCTCCCAGAACCACGAGCCTTCTTGAGAGAAGCTTTGATTTGCAAGAAGCTTATACCAAAATTTGTTCCTATTCGGCCAATTGTTTTTACCACGGCATGGTACTACCATGACATGACACCATGCCAAGTTTCGTGATTTTAAAACCAAGTTTCTCAATGTTCTCGACCGAGCCACGATGCCCAGATGTTTGAATTTTATTCTCATTTTTTGCATGGGACCTACTCCCTCCTTCCATCTATATAGGGCCAAATGTGTTTTTCAAGACAGCCTTTGACTATTGACAAGATTAAAAGAACATGAGATGTATACTATGAAAATTATATTATTGGAAGGTCCTTTGACATACAAAATTGAAGGTATGCTTTGTGTAAGTTACGTGTCATATATTATTGCTCTAATGTTTGGTCAAAGTTAGCCTCGAAAAACACATTAGGACCTATATAGATGAAAGGAGGGAGTAGAAATTCACCCGAGGACACAAATGTGATTTTTCCGCCAACTATGGTGCACGGGAGCATGTGCTTGTAGTTCAAATTTGAATTATGCACATTAAATGACCAAAAACTCAATTAATGTGTAAATAAGGCCAAATGAAGCCGGAATAATTCCAAAATTTAACAGGGCACTCATGTAGTTCTATGTTGCCTTTGTAAATAAGCTCAAGGGGGACAATGTATATCGTTTCGCACTCAAAGGTGGCACGTTCCCTCTCAAAACCACGAGCCTTCTTGAGAGAAGCTTCGGTTTGCAAAAGCTTATACCAAAATCTGTTCCTATTTGGCCAATTTTTTACCACAACATGGTAGTACCATGACATGACATCCATGCCAAGTTTCATGATTTTCAGACGTGTTTTGGATTTACAAGAATTTTAAAACTAAGTTTCTCAATGTTCTCGGCCGAGCCACGATGCCCAGATGTTTTAATTTTATTCTCATTTCTTGCATGGGACCTAGAAATTGACCCGAGGACAAAAATGTGATTTTTCAACCAACTTTGGTGCACGAGAGCATGTGCTTGTAGTTCAAATTTGACTTATGCACATTAAATGACCAGAAACTCAATTAATGTATAAAAACGACAAATGAACCCGAAATAATTACAAAATTTAACAGGGCACTAATGTAGTTCTGTGTTGCCTTTGTTAAGAAACTCAAGGGGGGCAGCGTATATCATTTCACACTCAAAGGTGGCACGTTCCCTCTTAGAACCACGAGCTTCCAAATCGGCCCAATTTTTTACCACAACATGTTAGTGCCATGACATGACACCATGCCAAGTTTCATGATTTCCAGGCGAGTTTGATTTACATGAATTTAAAATCAAAGTTTCTCGATGTTCTCGGCCGAGTCATGACGCCCAGATGTTTGAATTTCATTCTCATTTCTTCCATGGGACCTAGAAATTCAACCAGGGACACACATGTGACTTTTCAACCCACTTTGTCGCACCGGAGCATGTGCATGCAATTCATATTTAGATTATGCACATTAAAAGTCCAAAAACTCAATTAATGTATAAAAAGGCCAAATTAACCCGAAATAATTCCAAATTTTAACAGGGCACTCATATAGTTCAATGTTGCCTCTGTAAATAAAATCAGGGGAGGCAGCGTATATCGTTTCGCACACAAAGGTGACACGTTCCCTCTCAAAACCACGAGGCTTGTTGAGAGAATATCCAGTTTTGCAAGAGGCTTATACCAAAACTTGTCCCAATTCAGCCAAAAATTATATGTATGAAAACAGGGTTTAGATTATCCCAAACATCTCGCTACCTAGACCAATAATGTACTATGATTTGAATTCAACATAAAATGGATACAAATATTTGAATTGGAGAGCGTATGGTACATGTAGTTCATAGTGAAATATGATTACTGCTATATGTATGTTTTTTGTTATCAAGATAATATTTAAATTATTGTATAACTTGACAACAATCGTATTCAAGTAAGGAAAATTGATTCAAATTTAGTCCATATGGTAGACAACAATATATATGTTCACATGGTGGAGTAAAATGTTCATATATGATGGAAGATCAAAATGTACGACTACATCAATTATAAACCGCAAGGTCACCTAACGATATATTCGAATTCAACATAACATGGATTCAAAAATTGAAATTCGAGATCATGGCATCTGTAATCATATAAAAAGGGACATTACTCTTTCTTTGGTGGGAATTGATTTGTTTTTTGTTGTTGTTGAGGGAAGTGCGAATCGATTTGGTACTGTGCAGGGTAATCTTGTTCTCCCGATTTTTTTTACATTTTTCTTGTAGTTTTTTCAATGGCATCTATAGCAATATAGTAAAAGGGGACATGACTCTCTTGTGTCTTGTATGAATTGTTTTTTTACACGTTAAGTTTGTTCTGCCGAACAAGGAATCCGCACCTTGTTATCCCGAAATTTTCAAGCTCGAGTATCTTTTGTCTCACCTGCTTTGAAACTCCCGCTTCTTCAACCCGTGCCGCGCCTTGTTATCCCGAGATTTGGATGCGCGCGAGAACTCCCTCCTCATACGAAATCGCTCCCCTAGCCCAGACATGCGAAATCCCCCTTCTACCCTTCAATCGGAAAACAAGTTCAACGTCGCGATGTCAAAACCGGTGGGGGTACGCTGGTAACTTACCCTACATTTCGGACAAGCGCGTCCCTAAGCTTGGCTCACCCCTCCCCCTTCGCCCCCCCATTCATACACCGAGGCCACCAAAACCCACGAAACCCCATGCTCCTCCATCGGCCTCCCGACCGCCGCCCAGCCGGAGACTCTTCCCCGACTACGTCGTCCACCGCAACAGCTCGTCGTCCCTCATCCACCGTGCCAGATGAGGATCCATTGTCAATCTCGTCGTCCCGCTGGATCAGCTGCCCCGTCCTCCACCTCCAAGGAGCTGCCCCAACGTTTGCCTCGTCGATCGCGCCACCTCAATCCCCACAGCGCCGTCTTGACCTGCCCCACCGGAACCGCAACAACCTCACCAATTCCTCTGATGAAGCAGAGGCCAACTCGACGCCACCAAGGAGGTTCTGCACTCACCGCTGCATTTTATCTTTTATTCGATCTCACGGGGCTGCCGGTGCTCGATACCGAGCATACATGGTGTGTCTCCATCGACGGCACCATCGCCGGCCACATCATCCACGGCATCTCTCCCCCATGTCGTTGCTTCCTCGGCGGCGACTTCCACTACGGCACTAGCTGCAACTGCTCCGGCTCTTGCTCGCGCTGCGGCTCTGTTCTTGTTGTCGGTCGCGCTGCTGCACTGCTCCTACTTTCGTTCGTGCTGCTGCTCTGCTCTTGCTCTCGCTTGCGCTGCTGCTGCTGCTGCACGACCTCTGGCAGCTAAAGGAGTTGCTGCTTTAGCACTCGCTCGCGGTGCTACTGCACGACTTGCTCTCTGCTAGTGTGTTCCCTGCTCGAGTGTCTGCTTCTTAGATCACTACTTCTCTGCTACTAGTGCTCAAACGCCCTAAACATCTATTGCAATGCTCTGTTACTAGTTCAATCAGTTTCGACAGTAAAATTCAGTTTTGACTGTGAAGTTCATTTTCTTCAGTTAAGTTCAGAGTGAACAGTACTTACAACATCTGTCGGAGTAGCCGTGGCGCGGCTGATGCGTTTTACATCTAGCACTTTTTGGTGATGTATTTTACATCATCTATTGCAGATGATATTAGGGTCCCACTTCAGATTAACGTTGTCTGTCTTGTCATGCTTCAGCGTCGTCGCCGTACACCTTAGCGTTGCTGCTCCAACGACGGAACCGTCCATCACAGTGGAGCAGTACCCTCGGCGCCATTTCCAGAGGCCTCGGATCTTCTTCCCCGCCTCCGACAGTCACACCAGCATCATCACCATCCTCCACATCCAACCCAATGATGCTGAGGTCCACAAGGCTATGCTAAAGAGGTTGTACACTCGTCGCATCACTTTGTTTCTCCATTCCTTTGTTTTTCCAATTCATGTGAGCCAAACACCCAGGTTGACTGAAATCCTATGTTTCCAAATGCTTTGTTTTGCACGTGCATTCCTATCCTATTCCTGTATTTTTCCTGTCCCCGCTTTTATAGAATCCTCCAATTCTAAGGAGCCCTTACAGATTTACTTCATTTTCAGATAGGCGTCAAAGAAAACTCTGTGTGTTATGTCCTGCTCCTGCCATGCCGTCATCCACCCCACCTGAGGTGCACCATCGACAGAAGCGTTCACTGCAGCAGAGATCCCCCTACAGGCTTCCTTTCGCCGCCTCAGATCATCTTCCCAGTTGCCGGCAGCCACGCCAACTGCATTACCATCATCGACTGAGCAGATGAACCTGAGGACTACACAGTTCCGAAACAGAGGTCGCAGTCTTTCGTGTTTGCTTACGTTATACATCGGTTATTATTACCTGCTACTTTACCATTCAATCTTGAGTTTTGAATTGCCCATGGGTCTCATATCGAGCCAGCAACGAATAGTATCTGTCTACTATCTGGTTCATCTAGGTCTTCTATGTGGTTCATGTTGGGTGGGCAACAAACAATAGATGATCCATTGTCTATCTTTTTAAATTGAAGCTATAATTTACCAGCTATCATTAGTTTTGGATCCATCTACTCGTTTGCTACCATCAGTCTTGATTTTTGCATGCACCCCTTAGGCCTTACAAAATCTAACTATTTTTTATTATACATGTCAGATATTGTACACAATCGTACTGAACATGTAGAGAAAAAGAGAAGACTGTTGCGTGCGAATATAATGTCATGCAGATGCCGCTCCATGGTGGGCGAAGTGCCCCCCTCCTGCATTTCCAGATTGTATTCCAGAGGAAGATAACTATTCAGATGGAGATTCAGAAGGAGCCGACCACGCCTGTTTACCACCTGAGGTGTTTGCTCTAACCTGGCATGCTGATGTTGGTCATATCATGCATATGGCGCCTTGCATTGCTTACATTATACATCTTATATGTCATCAGCATAGTTTAGATTTTCTTTGTGTGAATGCCACCTGTTTGGTTTCTATATCATACTCCCACCATTCCTAAATATTTGTATTTTTAGAGATTTCAACAAGTGACTACATAAGGAACAAAATGAGCGAATCTACACTCTAAAATGTGTCTATATACATCCGTATGTGGTAGTCCATTTGAAATCTCTAAAAAGACAAATATTTAGGAACGGAGGGCGTATATGGGAATTATGCAATGCCATCTTCTTTAGCCAGGCATCATATACGTGAATCATGCAATGCCATCCTATTTAGCCAGTCATCGTATATGTGAATTGTATCGTGCCATATTTTTTCCATAATGTATTCCATTTGTCAACAATGTTTATACATTCATCTACTCTTCTTGTGCATCAGCCATTTGAGTCGGTCATGGGAAAATCTGGAGTGAAAACAAGGTCTTCTGAGCAGTCAGTGCTACCTGTCGATGCAGATTTCTTGCTGGTTACAGATAGCTCCTCAGAGGAGGATTCAAAGAGAGATGACTAGTCGTATTCCCCCCCCCCCCCGAGGTGCATGCTCTAACTTGGCTGGGTTATATTGCTCATATCATGCATATGGTGTCTTGCATTGCCATGCCATCTTCTTAGATTAGACATGCTTTGTGTGAATGCCTCCTGTTTGCTTTCTATATCAGATATGTGAATTATGCAATGCCATGTTTTTTAGCCAGTTATCATATATGTGAATTATGCACCGCCATGGAGCCAGGCATCATATATGTGAATTATCTCATGCCATCTTTTTTTCATTACGTATTCCATTTGTCGACAATCTGTGTATATTGAACTACTCTTCATGTGTATCAGCCATTTGAGCCGGTTATGGAAAAATCTGGAGTGAAAACAAGGTCTTCAGAGCAGGCAATGGTACCTGTTGAAGCATATATCTCGATGGTTACAGGGAGCTCCTCGGAGGAGGATTCAGAGACAGATGACCAGTCCTATATCCCACCTATGGTGTATGCTCTAAGTTGCAATGTTTATATTTCTCATATGATGCATATGGTATCTTGCATTGCTTAGTTTAGACATCATATGCACAATATTGAATTATATCTGCTTAGTTTCGAGATCATATATGCAAGTGCCAGCTGCTTAGTATATGAATCAATTATGTCAATTATATCATGTCATCCTGTATACTTAGAAAACATGTATGTGAATTATTTCATCCCAACCTATTTTAGAAAGACATCATATAGTTGTGGCATGTCATCCTGTTTAGGTACTCATCATATGTTGAATTATGCCCTTATATCCTGTTAAGTTATTCATCATATATCTGAAACTGTGTCATGCTATCCTGTTTAGTTAGGCATCATATATGTGAAACTGTGTCATGTTGTCCTGTTTGGTTAGACAACATATATGTGAATTACCACATCTGTCTATCATACAATGTCTGTACGTTCAATTTCTTTTCTTGTTTATCAGCCATTTGAATTGGAGGGGGTGATGGCAGTATCTAAGGGAGCAAAACCCCATTCTTCACAAAAGACAGTGCTACCCGTCGATGCAGATTGAACCATGGTTGTACTGGCCCACAAACTAGCCCCACCACACATAATCGAGACTCTTCCAGATTGCACACTTACACCGTTGGGTAGAGAACCAGCTACAACCCATCTAACCGCAACCCCAGCAGATAGTAACCCACTTATAGTTGACAAAGCACCATGTCCACCACAGAGTACCCCCACACGAGCAGTTGTAAAGCTAATACAATGCCCAAAGCACGAAGACCACCACAGCTAACCCAAACTCCATGTTTAGAACAGAAGAGCAACTGTTCTCAGGTCAGATTCCGTAGCTATGGTCCATACTCCTTTGCTATTGCATCACTGTATTTACTCATACCAACTACTTTCGAATTTGAAGGATCCAATTGAAACTCCAATGGTGCAACAGGTATGTTTTAAACCTATTTCTTTAACTAGATTGCTATTCTAACTTCTTGCTCTATGTTGATTTCAGTTTAAGTTGTATAAATAGTTATGTTCTCATGTGATGCACATTACAAGTGCTGCCAATGTTGTGTAGTTTCTCACACTTATATTTTGTCTATGCTGTTGTGACTTAAAAATATATGAGTTGAACTGTATCTCTATCTTGATTAGGGAACATAAACTAGAATGATATGGACAATACAGTGACCATAGTACATAGATATATGTTTGTTTCATGCTGTTATCCTGTCCACCTTACTATTGAACCGGTTTACCAAAATGAGTTTCATATACTACAAGTTAAACCTGTGATGTGTCTGCTTGTTTCTCTTGTAGTATGCAAACACAATATTGGAGAAGAGCACCCCACTATGCAATGGTAGAGAAAGTAATGCAGATAAGGTTCAAGATAGTGAGACAACCCTGTTGGCCTCAAAGAAAGGTGATAAAAACGATCTTGTAGACAGTGAGAAAACCCCACAGTTCTGCGTTGATGTAGTGTTCGAGTTACTAGCCAGTACCGCTGGCACAAGCTCTTCAAACTCGCTACCTGAATCACTTCGGCTTCTTCAGTCTCAGCTACAAGCTGAAAGGCATCAGTCAGTTGTGCTGCGGCAAGAAGCCAAAGGACTGAGGAAGTCCCTGTAGAATTCAGATGCGCACTTTCTTGTGCAACAGCGAGCGCTGGAGGATTTAAGCGCCAAACAAGAGAAAGTTAATAATCTGCTAAGCATCTTGCCAGCATTATGAGTACCCAGGATATTGTTTCTTGAACTCTTCTGAAGTGGTTTCAGTTCTGGACTTGTTTTGCTACGGCGTTTATATGCTGCTTTGTTCCCTATATTTGCACTGGTGGCGAAATTTGATGCCCAGTGGATGTAATATGTGTAATAGCCGTGATAGCCTAGCATAAGTTGCTTGCTTATTTATTTCCTTGTTGTCTTGTTTATTAGTTTGCTTGTAGTCAGTGCAGTTCTTTTTCCGCGGTTTGCCAGTGGCTGCAATAACCTATTTTTTAAAACTAGGCCACAATAACCATGGGCAAATATTTACTGTAGTGACACTGGGCCTCCTACGGGCCATAGAAACAATGGGCCTTCTACGGGCCGTAGAAACAGTAGGCCTTCTACAGGCCGTAGAAACAATGGGCTTTCTATGGGCTGTAGAAACAATGGGCCTTCTACAGGTTGTATCATCAATGGGCCTTATACGAGACGTATGATCGATTGGCCAAACATGGGCCAATAACAGGCCACATTATGGCCGTAAACAGGCCATCGTTAATAGGCCGTATTTGATGATGCTATGAAAATGGCCCAACGTATTAACGGAGCACGAACGGGCCGACTATAACCACGGGCTGAATTTGGCCCACAAGTAGAAAATGACAGTAACGGGCCGTAAGTAAACGAATGCTGGAAATGAGCCAAAGAATAAATGGGCTCTAAGAAGGCCGAAAGATAACATGGGCTGGAAACGGCCCAACGGAATAACGGGCCGTTAATGGGTATAAAGTGATACACTGTTCATTACGGGCCAGTTTCACCAAGGGCCGTTAATGGGTGTAAAGTGATACCCTGTTCATTACGGGCCAGTTTCACCACGGGTCGTTAATAGGCCAAGAGTTACATAGGGCCTCATATGGGTGGAAAGACGTCATGGGCCATACATGGGCCAGAAGTGAAAACGGGATGGAATCATATTGGATGGCCCAGATGACGCTACTGGGCCTAATTCAGATAGGGCGTAACGGGCCCTGGGTTAGCGGGCTGTAAATGGGCTATATGCGAACATGCCGTTAACAGGCTTTCCATGGGCCGGCCCGCCACCTTTTGACCAAGTCAAACGGGCCGACCTTTTCACATGAATGGGTCTCTGTTGGGCCGTGCCACGTGTCGACGTATCATAGGCGCCTTCTGTCCAATGAGTGGATGACATCTGTCCCAACGATGAGCCGACACGTGTTTCCTCCAGCTAATGATGATTTTACACGTGGAAAATCCCCATTGGTCAGGGCTATTAACGGGTCATCGGATCCAAAACCCGACCCGATAGCTTAACGGCGTTCCGTTACGATGGATGCCACGTGCCGGTCACCCTTGACGAAAGCACTTCTGTGACGCGCGATTTATCGTCATGGAAGTGCACACTTCCGTGATGATAATTTTGGTAATGTCATGGAACACTTCTACGACAACACATGTATGACTATCTTGATTCTGTCATAAAATCGTCATGGATGTACATGCATGAAAAAAACGCGACCTACTATGACAAACACGTATCATCACGGAAGTGTATTTTTTTTGTAGTGTTAGTGATATTGCTCCAAAACCCTCAGCCACTTTCTCATTTCCAAATATGACCAAAACTTAAATCAAACTCAGCCCCACGGCTTTGCTCTATCCGGCGCCACCGAGTTCACTAGACATAGCCACTACCACAAACGCTAGACAATTCGGTCTCACCAATATGGATCTTGGTCTCACCAAGATGGCCTTGCAAACTCTCAGTTACCTGTTGTAATTATTTCGGTCTCATCGAAATGTGCAATCAGTCGCACCAAGTTTGCCTGACCAACTCTCTGTTTGCTCATTGCTGAAATTAGTCTCACCGAGTTCACGCAATCGGTCTCATAGAGATGAGGTTTTTCCCTAGCCCTAGCACATCGGTCCCACCGAGTTGATCATGTCGGTCCCACCGAGATTCCTAATGTCCACATTTTGAGCTAAATCGGTCTCACTGAGTTCTTCTATTCGGTCTGACCGAGTTGGGTCAAATGTGTGTAACGGTTGGATTTTGTGTGTAGGCTATATATACCCACCCACCCCTTCTCCATTAGTGAGAGAGACATCAGAACATGCCTACACTTCCACTACTCATTTTCTGAGAGAACCACCTACTCATCTGTTGAGACCAACACATTCCAATCCAACCACAATAATCTTGATCTCTACCCTTCCCAAAGTTGCTTTCCACTCAAATCATCTTTCCACCATAGCCAAATATGCGAGAGAGAGTTGAGTGTTGGGGATACTATCATTTGAAGCACAAGATCAAGGAGTTCATCATCATCACACCATCTATTACCTTTTGGAGAGTGGTGTCTCCTAGATTGGTTAGTTGTCACTTGGGAGCCTCCAACAAGATTGTGGAGTTGAACCAAGGAGTTTGTAAGGGCAAGGAGATCACCTACTTCATGAAGATCTACCCGAGTGAGGCAAGTCCTTCGTGGGCGATGTCCATGGTGGGATAGACAACGTTCTTCTTCGTGGACCCTTCATGGGTGGAGCCCTCCATGGACTCGTGCAACCGTTACCCTTCGTGGGTTGAAGTATCCATCAACGTGGATGTATGATAGCACCACCTATCAGAATCACGCCAAAAATCTTCGTGTCTTCATTGTGTTTCCACACTCCAATCCCATCCCTTTTACTTTCTTGCAATGAGCATGCATTACTCTTTTCGCTGCTTATACTCCTGGCATGCTTGCTTGAAATGTATTGTGTATGCTTAAAATTGTGCTAAAACTCCACCTCAACTTGAAGAATTTAAAAATTGCCACTTTTGCTTGTTGAGTGTCTAATCCCCCGTCTAGACACCTCTTCTCGATCCTATAATTGGTATCAGAGCATTGGTCTCCATTGATTTGGTTTAATCACCACTCACTACCAAAAAGACACATTCGTGACATTCTGGGCCGAACGAATTTTTTTCCTGTCATACTTATGACACTTCTATCACGATAATTGTGACAAAACCTGGTATCATCATAGATGTGGTGGGCTCCTACTTCTATGACAAAAAATCATGACAGAAAATGGGCTTTTCGTCCTGGGCGGGCCGGAGACGCAGCTGCATGACATTCTTTGGGCCGTCCATGATGGAAAAAACCGTGGTAGAAGCAAGGGCGAGGAAAATATCAGGGTGTTCCCGGTTACGGTGGGTGGTCGGGGCCAAGCGATGCGCGTTTCTCTCGCACACGCACACGCGTGGGTGCGAGGCGTTGGGCTCTAACTGAACCTGAGCGAGGCGTTTGCCTACTGAACCCGAGTGATTGCACTGCAGGCTACGCGTTACTGAACCCAAGCGATCGATCGATGGCTATTAAGACTACTAGGAAAAGGGCTATATATAGGATTGACACTAATGGCGCACCAGGGAAGTAGTGTGCCACTACTATATATTAATGGCGCACCAGTTGGTGATGCGCCATTAGTGTGGAAGACACTAATGGCGCACCAGAAAACTGGTGCGCCACTAGTGATAATTTTTTTTTCATTTTTACATACATACTAATGGCGCATCCTACCGAAGTGCGCCATTACTAGTTCTAACTAGTAATGGCGCACCAGACATGGAGTGCGCCAGTACTGAAATTTTTTTATTCTTTTTTTTGCAAAACTACTAATGGCGCACCGCCTCACAGTGCGCCATTACTAGTTTAAACTACTAATGGTGCACCCTGTAAAAGTGTGCCATTAGTATATATATATATATTTTACTTTTCTGCAAAACTACTAATGGAGCACTACCTGCAGGTGCGCCATTAGTAACCAGGGTTACTAATGGCGCATTTGCAGGTGGTGCGCCATTAGTAACCTGGGACCCCAACAAGATATTTTGGACAGCCCCACACCTACCCACTCGCTTTCCCCACTACATTCCCTCCACCTCCTTCTCCAAGCTTTCGGCTGCCTCCTCCTCCTCACCTCATTTCCACCATAGATTCATCAAAATTAAGTGGTGAAATTACCTTTTTTGATAGGTAAGTAAGGGGAAAGCTATCTTCATGATGTAGATCTACTTTTTTTCTCCCTAGCTCGCTCCAACAACGTGCACATGCACTTTTTGTGGCCCAGCTAGATCTATGTATGTTTGTGGTGTTGCATATATGTTTGTGTTTGCAGGTACCGATATTGAAAATGCGATAGTTGCCAATATTTTGCCGGAATGTTGATTCATTTCTGTTTCGGCGAGAATTTTGGCACTATGCATTCTTTTTGGTCCTATTTTTAGGGAAGGTCATGCCAAATTTTTTCTTGGTTCTAAAATATCGTTTTGCTCTACCCCGCAGACGACCATGGTCCGCACGATGACCGAAGGCATCGTGAATAGGTTTTTGAGCTCCGTGAAGGCCGAGATGCTTCAAAAGAACGAGACAGAGATAAGATGTCCGTGTCGAAGATGCAAGTTGAAGAGCCTTATTGTGGACACGGATTCTGGGCAGGTGCGGGACCACCTACTCTTGCGTGGTTTCATGGATGGCTATCGGTGGCAAGGTGATGAAGATGACTATGAAGTCGTCCATGGGGGCCGGGCAAGAAATGAGGAAGGGCAACAAGACAAGTACCACCGCGGCGAGGGCGGGCGAGAAGACGAAGAATCTCCAGGACATGATCAAGACGGTGATGCTGTACACAGTCATCATGTAGAAGATGTCGTACATGATGATGATGAAGATCAAGACGAAGGGCATGATCATGAAGATGAAGATGCCGGAGCAGACGACGATGGAGGCTGGGTGCAGGACCCTCATATTCAAGAGCTGCTTCTCAAGCAGACGGATAACACAAGAGCTGCCGCCCGAGAGAAAGCCAAGCTGGATCAACTGGAGATAGACGCGGTTACTCCATTGTATGAAGGATGCAGGCCCGAGGATACCCGCATGCTTCGACGAGAACATGTCATTCTGGCACGAACGTCTTCCCAAGGGGAACAAGTGCCCGACCAGTTTCGAGGAGGCGAAGAAAATTGTGTGTCCTCTGGATTTACCGCACGTGAAATACCATGTGTGCATGAACAATTGCATCATTTATTGGGACAAGCACGCGGAGTCTACCATATGTCCGGTGTGCGGTGTCACTCGATACAAGAAGAGGAAGAAATCTCCTCGAAAATCGGTGTGGTACTTTCCGATCACTCCTCGTCTGCAGCGGTATTTTGCGGACCCTAAGGTAGCAAAGCTCCTGCGTTGGCACGCGGATAGGGAGGAGAAGAAGCGGGAAGATGGCGGAAATGATCCGGAGATAAATAAAAAAGACAAGATGCTGAGTCACCCTAAGGATGAGAGCCAGTGGCAAGCGTTGAACTTCGAATACCCAGAATTTGGGAAGGATCCAAGGAACATCGTGCTGGGCACGAGCACCAATGGAGTCAATTCGTTTGGCAGCCAGAGAAGCACACATAGCACGTGGCCTGTGTTTGTGTGGATGTACAACCTTCCCCCCTGGTTGTGCATGAAGAGGAAGTACATTCACATGAGTATGCTAATTGAATGGCCGAAACAACCAGGGAACGACATCAATCTGTATCTGGGGCTGCTGAAAGAGGAGCTAGACACGCTGTGGAAAACGCCAGCCAATACAGAGAAAGAATATTTCCCTATGAGAGCCGCACTACTCACGACGGTGCACGACTATCTCGGTAACGGATATCTCGCGGGGCAGGTAGTCCATGGATTTTCTGGATGCGTAAGGTGCATGGATGACACAATGTATCGCCAGCTAGATAGAGATCCCGGATCTTCGAAAACCGTGTTCATGGGACATCGAAGGTGGCTTCGCGATGATGACCCGTGGAGGAAATGCAAGGGTCTGTTCGATGGTGAAACCGAACCCCGAAAACGCCCGCGTACGAGGAGCGGCGAGGAAATAGACGAGCTGTTGAAAAATTGGAAAGATTGCTGTCGGTGTCAAAACCGGCGGATCTCGGGTAGGGGGTCCCGAACTGTGCGTCTAGGCCGGATGGTAACAGGAGACAAGCGACACGATGTTTTTTACCCAGGTTCGGGCCCTCTCGATGGAGGTAATACCCTACTCCTGCTTGATTAATATTGATGAGATGGGTAGTACAAGAGTAGATCTACCACGACATCAAGGAGGCTAAACCCTAGAAGCTAGCCTATGGTATGTAGTCTAACGACTTCAATGCAGGAACTGCGACAGGTGGTAAAGGATATAAATAACCACCCTCCATAGCCCGAGGACCCAGAACGGTCCCTCGATCCGGACTCCGAAGAGGATCCGGACATATCGGTGGAGCTTATCGACGGGGTGTTCCATCAGCTAAGCAAGGACAATACCTTGGTAGCCATCACGGCTAATTACCCAGGGTTAATCCCGGCCTCCCAGGTGACAGAAACCGGAGTCTCATTCCATTGAGAGAGATTCCACTCTCACGTACTGCAGTGTTTCTGACGACAACCGTGTTTTGCAGGGGAGATTTCCGAGGCAGGAGGCCGAACCTGCGGCGGCTAGCCAACGAGGGGCCGCAGGGCCCCATGGGCAAAAAGGAATGTAGTCCGGACTGAGATGCCGGCGCAAAGGTATAGTGCACCCTCTGTTTCCCTGGTGTTATTCTGTCAGGGCATATTAACGTTCGTGCTATCTTCAGAACGAAGAGACCTCGCCGGACTACATCCGGAGAGGTTGCCAATCGCGCCTCCACCAGTCAGGCTCCAACGACTGGCCAGGAAGCGGAGGCGAGCACAAGGCGCGCACCGGACGCTCCTCCAACAGAGGATGCGGACAGGTTGTCTGCCACAAATTCTAAAGTGGAGAGTGCCATGAACCACAGGCGTCGCCGGACAGTTCTACGTGATGCTTGTTTCTCCCAAGAGGCTTTAGATGCCTTTAATTCGGGAGATGCGTACCTCCGTGCCGCTCAAAATGGTTTAGCCAGGGCCACGGAGCAGTATGTAAAAGACATACGGGTAAGAAAATTTTGGTCAAATATATATATACCAGTAGCCCCCGAGACTTGAAACAGTTAGAGCAACTGATTTAAGGATCATTTAATATGCAGGTTCTTACAGAGAAGAATACTGTACTGTCCCAGGAGCTGGAAAAGTGCAAGGCCCAACTAGAGGCTGCACTAGCCGTAGCAGGGGAGCCCAAAGAGACCCCCTCAGGTAAGATACACTTCGAAAGATTAGTATTGTGCGGTGTGGGTGCAAATCTGACAAATCATGTTGCAGATGGCGCTGGACTCGATCCGGACAAGCAACAACTCTTACGCCGGCTAAAGGCCGGTGAGAGTACGTTGACAAAGGTGGGGCGAGAGAAAAATGATCTTCAGGATGCCAACACCAGGCTGGACGTCGAACTTAAAGATGTTCATGGCCAGCTGTCGGACTCCACGAAGGAGAATCAGCGGCTTCGACGCGGCATATTTAGTAAGTGCTTGAACGAACTTTGAAAAAAGAGTTCGGCGAGGAAGTCGACTAACAGAGTAATGTCTGTAGGTATGCTCACAGGTTGTCCTGCAGAGGAGATGCCCGGTTCTACGGGTGACCTTCTTCCCAAACTCATACAACTGCACGAGCAAATTCGGCAGGCAATGCGAGGTGTTGCCCAAGCCTTATGGCCTGCCCACTCCATGCCCGAGGGCCTTGGAGAGCTTGCGGAGAAGTTGAAGGGAGCCCGGCGGCGCTTCCGATTGTGGAAGATATCGGCCTGCCGACAAGGTGCTAGGGAAGCCTGGGCCATGGTGAAGACCCGTTTTACAAAGTCTGACCCAAACCACATGGCCGAGGTCGGACCAGTGGGGCCTGACGGGAAAGAGATCCCTGTGAGCTTAGTATATGGCCAAGTAGAGTTGGCCGCGAAGTATTCCCAGCAGGACTGTAAATTAGACAGCCTGTTAGATGGTATAGAAGAGGAATAGAATCAGTCAGAATGACTATGTAATTTTGAATTGACATGTGTAATGCCTTCTAGCCGGATTGTAGATCGTTTGTCGTTGCCGACCTTTTCGCTTCAACCTCGGGACCTGACAGTCCGGAGTGTGTCCGAATACCATAGCGGTTATATAAGAACCGTGGTATGCGTGGAGACCAGTCGTAGGGGTCATTAGTGCTTTATCAGACAAGTGCCCAACTAGTTATGTTATATTACATGGTTAGTAAGAAACATCTTCCAGAGAGAATAGTTCCGTTAGGGGTTCCTTTCGCTGGGAGGCATGCCCCAAAGTGCATGTCCCGACTGCGTAAAAAGACGCAGAAAAAAGCATCTGGGGGCGCATAAAACAAGTAAAAAGATCATCTTTTATCTCACCAACCGAATATTCCCTTAAGAATGCTAGCTTTCGGCTTCACCCAGTCTAAGGTACACATCGGGCTGACCCGGCAGTACCACTCGCACAGGTGCTCCCTTTACTGCCTAGCCGAACAATCGGGAACGTAGGAGTAAGCACAGGAGCCAGGCAACCCAGCTTGGCCAAAACTTAAGTCATATCGATGCATATAATGGTGAAGAAAAAGGTACATGCGGAAGTTTGACGCATGTGTTGGGCGTGAAGCCCGTATAAATAAGCTTCTGTTAAAGAAGCCCCCAGGTTTAATGAGCGCGAGTGGCGCGTCACTAGATGAGCCTTTAAGGGCTATAAAAGAAAAGAGGGGAAGGAGAGAAATGTAAGGCAAAAATGCAAAAAATGGAGAGAGGAAGGAGACGAACACAGAGTCCGGCGCTAGGCATAGAATCTTCGGAGACGAGTGGCGTTCCATGGGTTCGGCTCGAGTCGGTTATCCGACGCATCTCGCAGGCGGTACGCCCCACCTGTCAGGACTTCGTCAATTATGAATGGACCTTCCCACTTGGGCTTGAGTTTGTCCTTTTTCTTATCCGGCAGGCGTAGAACTAGTTCGCCAACATTGTAATTTTTGGCCCATACTTCTCTGCTTTGATATCTTCGGGCCTGCTGTTGATAAAATGCGGAACGGGCTTTTGCCACGTCACGCTCCTCCTCCAGGGCGTCCAAGTTGTCCTGCCGATCGAGCTCGGCTTTTCTTTCTTCGTACATGCGCACTCTAGGTGAGTCATGAATTATGTCGCAGGGCAGAACTGCCTCTGCGCCGTACACCATAAAAATGGTGTGTATCCTGTGGTGCGATTTGGCATGGTCCGCAGCCCCCATAGCACGGAGTCGAGCTCCTCTACCCAGTGCGTGTTAGATTCCTTGAGGGACCGCACCAGTCTGGGTTTAATGCCGCTCATGATAAGACCATTTGCACGTTCGACCTGGCCGTTGGTTTGTGGCTGATAGACGGAAGCATAATCAAGCTTGATGCCCATGTTTTTGCACCAGAGTTTTACCTCGTCAGCGGTAAAGTTTGTACCGTTATCGGTTATGATGCTGTGGGGGACGCCATAACGGTGTACAACCCCGGATATGAAGTCTATCACAGGTCCGGATTCGGCCGTTTTAACAGGCTTGGCTTCTATCCATTTGGTGAATTTATCCACCATGACCAGTAAGTATTTTTTCCTATCGGTCCCACCTTTAAGGGGTCCGACCATGTCAAGCCCCCAGACCGCAAAAGGCCAGGTGATGGGTATAGTTTGGAGTGCGGTGGGTGGCATATGGCTTTTGTTGGCAAAAAGTTGGCAACCAGCGCATCGTTGGACTAGGTCCTGAGCGTCTACTCGGGCCGTCGGCCAATAAAAGCCTGTACGGAAAGCCTTGCTAACAAGGGACCGAGCAGCGGCGTGGTGACCACCGAGTCCGGCATGAATTTCAGCCAGAAGGTTCCGCCCTTCTTCTTTGGAGATGCACCTTTGAAGGACTCCGGTAGTGCTTTTCTTATAAAGCTCTCCCTCATGGACTCTATAGGCTTTAGATCGCCGCACTATGCAGCGGGCCTCGTTTTGGTCCTCCGGGAGTTCCTGCCTAGTAAGGTAGGCTAGGAATGGTTCTGTCCACGGGGCGATAACCGCCATTATTACGTGGGCTAAAGGTGTAATTTCATTGGCAGAGCCTCCAACTGTGTCAGATTGTTCGGCGTCGAGTGGTGCGGCTGGGTCCGGGCTGGTATTTGCGGGTTCCCCCTCCCATGCTACGGATGGCTTGAACAATCTTTCCAAAAATATGTTGGGGGGACTGCATCGCATTTTGCTCCGATGCGTGCCAGGACGTCCGCTGCTTGATTGTTTTCTCGGGCTATATGGTGAAACTCCAGCCCTTCGAACCGAGCTGACATTTTTAGGACGGCGTTGCGGTAAGCTGCCATTTTTGGGTTCTTGGCGTTGAAGTCTCCATTTATTTGGGATATCGCAAGGTTTGAATCCCCGCGTACCTGTAGGCGCTGGATACCCATGGATACTGCTATCCGGAGACCATGTAGGAGGGCCTCATATTCGGCTGCATTGTTGGAATCCGTGTACATGATCTAGAGCACATATTGGACTATGTCTCCTGTGGGGGACGTCAGGACGACGCCAGCCCCCAGTCCGGCCAACATTTTGGAGCCGTCGAAATGCATAATCCAGTTTGAATATGTGTCGTACTCTTTAGGGAGCTCGGCCTCCGTCCATTCTGCGACGAAGTCGGCCAAAACTTGCGATTTAATAGCTCGCCGTGGCTTATAGGTTATATCGAACGGGAGAAGCTCGATGGCCCATTTTGCAATCCGGCCCGTTGCATCGCGGTTGTTGATAATATCGTTTAGTGGCACTTCCGAGGCTACTGTTATGGAACACTCTTGGAAGTAGCGCCGTAGCTTGCGGGATGCCATGAATACCGCATATGCAATCTTTTGATAATGCAGGTACCGTGATTTGCACGGAGTGAGGACAGTGGACACGTAGTAGACTGGCCTTTGAAGGGGGAATTTGTGTCCGTCCGTTTCCCGCTCGACAACGTGCACTGCGCTGACAACTTGGTGCGTTGCTGCAATGTACAATAACATTGGTTCGCCGGTGATTGGCGCGGCCAGGACTGGGTTTATTGCCAATATGACTTTTATTTCATCAAGTCCGGCCGTGGCGGCATCCGTCCACTCGAAGTGTTCGGTGCGCCGAAGGAGGCAATAAAGGGGTAGTGCCTTTTCTCCCAAGCGGGAGATGAAGCGGCTTAAAGCCGCTACACATCCGGTTAATTTTTGTATTTGTTTGAGGTCCTTTGGGATATCCAATTGTGACTAAGATCGGATCTTGGCTGGATTTGCTTCAATTCCTCTACCAGATACAATGAAGCCCAAGAGCTTTCCGGCTGGAACGCCGAAGACGCATTTTTGCGGGTTGAGCTTGATGTCATATTTTCGGAGGTTATCGAATGTAAGCCTCAAGTCGTCTACTAGAGATTCGACATGTCTTGATTTGACGACCACATCATCCACATACACCTCCACTGTTTTGCCGATCTGATTTGCCAGACATGTCTGGATCATGCGCTGATATGTTGCGCTGGCGTTTTTCAGCCCGAAGGGCATTGTGTTGAAGCAGAATGGGCCGTATGGTGTGATGAATGTTGTTGCGGCTTGGTCTGATTCTGCCATGTTGATTTGATGGTATCCGGAGTATGCGTTGAGGAAACACAAGGAGTCGTGTCCTGCGGTGGCATCGATAATTTGATCGATACGGGGGAGGGGGAAGGGATCCTTTGGGCAAGCCTTGTTAAGGTCTTTAAAATCGACACACAAGCGCCAGGATTTGTCCTTCTTTGGTACCATCACCAAGTTTGCTAGCCAGTCCGGATGTTTTATGTCTCTAATGAATCTGGCCTCCAATAGCTTGGCTAGCTCCTCTCCCATAGCCTGTCTCTTGGGTTCGGAAAAATGCCGAAGGGCTTGTTTGACAGGTTTGAATCCTTTTAGGATATTTAAGCTGTGTTCGGCCAGCCTGCGTGGGATCCCTGGCATGTCTGAAGGGTGCCAGGCGAAAATGTCCCAGTTCTCTCGTAGGAACTCTTGCAGTGCAGCGTCTACATCAGGGTTCAGTCGTGCCCCGATGGAATATGTTTTATTGGGGTCCGTTGGATGGACCTGGAATTTGACTATTTTGTCAGCTGGCTTGAAGGATGTGGATTTGGATCTCTTATCGAGTATCACATCATCCCTGTTAACTGTGGAGCGCAGCGCAGTCAGTTCCTCGGCCGCTAAGGCTTCGGATAGTGCCTCAAGGGCTAATGCGGCCGTCTTGTTTTCGGCGCGGAGTGCTATGTCCAGATCACTAGCTAGAGTGATAATTCCATTCGGCCCGGGCATCTTAAGCTTCATGTACCCGTAATGGGGTATTGCTTGGAAGATTGTGAATGCTTCCCGCCCTAGTAAAGCGTGATGTCCGCTCTTAAACGGGGCCACCTGAAACGTGACTTCTTCAGACCTGTAATTATCCGGCGTGCCGAACACCAGATCTAGTGTGATTTTTCCTATGCAGCGCGCTTCCCGACTGGGATTATTCCTCTAAAGGTTGTGCTGTTTCGCTCGACGCGGTTCCAGTCTATTTCCATTTTTTGAAGGGTTTCCTCATAAATGAGGTTCGGTCCGCTGCCTCCATCCATGAGCACCTTGGTGAGGCAAAAGCCGTCCACTATGGGACTGAGGACCAATGCGGCTGGTGCTCGGGCTGTTCGGAATCTAGGTTCATCACTTTTGAAGGTAATGGCAGTGTCGCTCCATGGATTTATTGTTGCAACTTGATAGACTTCGGCGAGGCTGCGGAGTGTTCTTTTTCGCACATTGTTTGATGCGAAAGTCTCGAAGACTGTGAGAACGGTACTGGTGTCCTCGAGCTGGCTTTCTGCGGCCTCCAGAATTAAGAGGTCCTCGCCAATTTTGGCCACCTTCCGGAGTATCCAACATGCTCTAAGGTTGTGAGTTGGTGTGGCGTCCTCTGTACTGTGAATTCTATAGGGTCCATCAAGCCACCTTTCCAGTATGGTTCCATGCCCTGTAGAGGGTTTTGGCTTTTTGGTGTTTATCCCGGGTGTCCTATGATGATGCACCCTCTTAGTTCGGACGGGATTACTATTCAAGGCCGGATTATCCCAAAATTTTATTTCGGTTTTCCAGGCGCTTTCCATCGCACGGTATTTTTGTACTATGGACGCCAAGTCAGCGAAGCGTGTAATATCACGACGACTTGCGGCGTTAAGGATTCCCTCGTCCGTGCAGTTACTACAGAAAATTGAGATTGCGTCTTCCTCGCGGCAATCCTTTATCATGTTCATAATTAGGAGGAATCTGGCCCAGTAATGATGTACTGTTTCCTCGAGCCTCTGCCTGATTTGGGAGAGATCGCTTATGTTCGGGTGGGCGGGTGTCGTTGAATATGAAACCTCACCCAATCCAAGATTCGGAGGCCGAAGAGTCTCCGAACTCTGAAGTTCGGATTCTTGGATGTTGTCCAACGAATCTAGCCCATTGCCTGATCCTAATCTCAGGTCTTGAGTTACATCCTCCTCTCCGTGGGTATCCGGCTTGGAGGAGTCGGGAATTCGGACATAGCTAGTCCTTAAAATAGATGAAGGGTCGCCGCACTGCGCCTCTACCACGGCAACGTGGTGGGTGACTTGGGGAGAGTTAATTTCTCTTAGATCGGGTTTAAGCCCAACCTAGTCGTAATCCGTAGCGACCCCCACGGCGGCGATGCGATCCAAGAGCTCGTTTACGGAAGAGAGCTCCATTGGATCTAGCTGCTCGACGAGCTCCGAGCTGACGTGTAGGTTGCTTTTGATGACCCGAGGGGTCACCGTCGGCGCAACAGCCGAACAGGCGGTCATGAGGAAACCACCTAGCCGGAGGGTTTGGCCGACAGCCAAGGCTCCCTTAGCAACGGTGCCGTCTTTAAAGATGGGAGGAGGCATCCTACCTGATTGTGACGGCACAGAGGAACTCTCAATGAAAGCACCAATGTCGGTGTCAAAACCGGTGGATCTCAGGTAGGGGGTCCCGAACTGTGCGTCTAGGCCGGATGGTAACAGGAGACAAGGGACACAATGTTTTTTACCCAGGTTTGGGCCCTCTCGATGGAGGTAATACCCTACTCCTGCTTGATTAATATTGATGATATGGGTAGTACAAGAGTAGATCTACCACGAGTTGATTGTTGTGTATGGAGTTGATTGCCTACGGACTACAACCCTCTGGTTTATATAGGCACCGGATAGGGTTAGGGTTACATAGAGTCGGTTACAATGGTAGGAGATCTTGAATATCCGCATCGCTAAGCTTGCCTTCCACGCCAAGGAAAGTCCCAACCGGACACGGGACGAAGTCTTCAATCCTGTATCTTCATAGTCTTGGAGTCCGGCTGAAGGTATAGTCCGGCTACCCGAACACCCCCTAATCCAGGACTCCCTCAATTGCCCACTGCCGGGAAAGAAGCAAAAGGCGCCAGAGCCGGGAAAGAAGCGAAAGGCGCCAGAGCCGCTGCTGAAGGTATTGAAAACGAGGTCTGTTTTCTGGGACTTGCCATACTGGAAGATCCACCGTGTGCCTCACAGCCTTGATGCCATGCATATCACGAAGAACGTGTGCGAGAGTCTGCTTGGTACCCTGCTCAACATGCCAGAGGACCAAAGATGGGTCGAAAGCAAGGGCAGACTTGAAATCAATGGGCATCAGGCAGGAGCTTCACGCTAATGATGATGATGATGAGGCGAAGCAGGACACAGAAACTCGTCGCAAAGGCAAAAAGGCCAAGAAGACCGGAAGTGACTACCCTCCCGCGTGCTTCACTCTAAGTCAGGAGGAGATCGAGCAGTTTTTCACCTGCCTCGTAGGAGTAAAACTTCCTTACGGTTACGCGGGGAAGATAAGCAAATACCTAGACCCAGCGAAGCAGAAGTTCAGCGGGATGAAGTCTCACGCCTGTCACGTGCTGATGACGCAGATACTTCCAGTTGCAATCCGTGGGATCATGGACGCGCACGTCCGTGAAACGCTATTTGGCCTATGCAACTTTTTCGACGTCATCTCTCGGAACTTGATTGGTGTGAGGCAACTCAGAAGGCTACATGAAGAGATCGTGGTGATACTATGCGAGCTTGAGATGACATCCCGCCCGCATTCTTCGACGTTATGGTGCATCTGCTGGTCCATATCGTGGATGATATCATCCAACTCGGGCCGACATTCCTGCACAGCATGATGCCGTTCGAAAGGATGAATGGTGTCATCAAAGGATACGTTTGCAACATGTCACGTCCAGAGGGAAGTATAGCTAGGGGCTTTCTGACCGAAGAGTGCATCTCCTAATGCACGAATTATCTAGGCATCGAGAACCCCGTTGGTCTGCCCGTCAACAGGCACCTCGGCAGGCTCGTTGGATGGGGTCACCGTGAGGGTCGCCGCGAAATGCATGTCGACTTCGAGGGTCGACTCACCGACTTTGAAAGAGCAAACCTAGTCGCGCTACAACACATAGACGTGGTCGATCCTTGGGTGGTAGAGCACAAAACCTTTATTGAGAAGACGTACAATGACCGAGGCCAACAGAGGACGGACGGAGATATAATCAAAGAGCACAACTCATGTTTCACGCGTTGGTTGAAGCAGAAGCTTCTGTCGTACCCTTTACATGAGGATTCTTCCGCTGAAGAACATCTCATATTCTCCTTGTCACAGGGCACCGAGCACAACCTGATGACCTATGTGAGGCGTACGATATCAACGGCTACACATTCTGCACCGAGGACAAGGACATGAAGAGCGATGGTTATCAGAACTCCGGGGTAACGATGGAATCCTACACCGGTAATGACAAGGATAGATACTACGGAAGGATCGAGGAGATCTGGGAGTTGAGCTACGCTAGAGAGAAGGTCCCGATGTTCCGTGTTAGATGGGCCAAGAGCGTCCTAAAAGAAGACCGGTATTTCGCCACCATGGTTATACCCGAAGCCAAATCCAAGACCGCGGGCGCAAACGTCACCGCGAAAAATGAGCCATGGGTACTGGCTTCCCAAGTGGACCAATGCTTCTTCATTACCGACCCGTCAAAGCCCAGTCGTGTTGTCGTGAGGAGAGGCAAAAGGAAGATCATCGGAATGGATGGAGTAGCCAATGAACAAGAGTTCGACAAGTACGGCGACCCGAAGATCGAACATGACGACGACGATGAAGTAGCAGCACACACCACAAGAAGAAGCAGGACCAACCTACCTAAAGGACGTCCGTTCCACAGAAAAACTCCATTTGTGAAAAAGAAGGGCAAGAAGATTGTGAACAGATAGCTAGCTAAGATCGATTGTATTTAAATCGTATTCTTCATTTCTCGATTGTATTTCATGGGCACTTTTTGATATCATGAATATTTTTAAATTTCACGGGCACTATTTGAATTCATGAGGACACTTGATCTCGATCCCCCTCCACCGCCGCCGACGAGCACCCGGCCCCCCCCCCCCTCCCCCGCTCCACCGCCGCCAACGGGCACCCCCCGCACCCTCCCCCGCTCCACCGCTGCTGCCGATGATATTATCAAGTAACAAATTTGAATATATTTTTAAAAAAATTATTACTGCTTTTATAAAAAAATATTACTGTTATGATTTAAACAAGTTTGAACATATTTAAACACAAATAAATATCAAACAACATTTAAAATGCAAAAAAAATATTGCAGAGCCTGGGAATCGAACCCAGGACCTCCTGGTGTGTGTGCTGCGTGCTGACCAGTCGGGCTAGTGGGCAAGTTCTGATGTGGATTGGGTTAGGTGCAATATAACCTGTGCTCGAACTGTAATAAAAAAATTCTAATGGCGCACCGCTTCGGGGTGCGCCATTGCTATCTAAAAAAAGATTTCTAATGGCGCACCGCTGCGGGGTGCTCCATTGCTATCTAAAAAAAGATTTCTAATGGCGCACCGCTGCGGGGTGCGCCATTGCTATCTAAAAAAAGATTTCTAATGGCGCACCGAGGTGTGGTGCGCCATTAGTAAGCTTCCCCCTAGCTATCTCCCTCTCCCTCGCCAGATCCCCTTCGACCCTCTCTCCCTCGCCACCAGATCCACCCGCGCGCTACCCCGACCCACGACGTCGCCGCCCCGACCCTCACAGGACTCCACCCCCGCCGCCCCTGCGCCCCTACCCCCGCCGCCCCGACCCTCGCCGGACTCCACACCCCTGCCGCCCCCGCGCCCCCGTGCCCCCACCCCCACCGGAGCATGTCTTCTTCCTCCGACCGACCCCATCTCGCCGTCGCCACCGCCATCTGTTTTGCCGAGCGGCTTTGCCTCCACCGTCCGTCGCCCGTGCAACCTGGCCGCCGTCCGTCACTACCCAGCCCCTGCGGAGGTGCCCCTCCCCTCTCCTCTTCCCCTTGCTTCGCCACATGCCTGATTGAGCCGACGCGCCAAATACTAGGTTATGTTATGAATTTTGGGGCGGTAGTGTGTGAAAGCGAGTGAGCAGTGTTATGCATCGGCGTCTGATGCTTCCTGGTTAGACTTGGGAGTTTGCATTTGCCAACATTTCTATATAAGCAAAGTTGCCTTCTGTTCTTGTTTGCATTATCTAACGCAATACACAGTCATGGATTGTCTAAGGTGAATATTTTAAGTACAACTTGCTGCAAAACCTGGAGTGCATTAGCATGTTCCTTTCTTTATGCCATTCCTGTAGTCTATTTGCTAGGCACTTACAAGGGCGCAATTAGTCAACCTTAAAACTCAACTGAATTGTTTTGGTTAAAGAAAACCAGTCCATGATAGATAGAAGCAATGACATGAGCTACTTCAGTGACCAGTTACACTTGCCTATACTTATCATTGTTTTGGTTTCTGAATATGCATCTGTGTGCCTGACAAGACTCCTCTAGTACACATAGTACTATTTTACTAGCATGTTTTGGGAATTGTCTTTATTTATTTATTGCAGAAGCTTTTGATATTTGAGCATGTGTTTCTCCCAGGGTTGTTGTTCTTGCTGTAGGAGTAAAATCCATGCCCTGTTAACAATTTATTACAAGAATTGTTTTCTTTTGTGTGTTTCCCTGAAATATTGTGTTATAATAGAACTGTTCCTGGATGTGGTCATGGCGGATAAATTTGTCATCAGTTTGTAGGTTGTCGAATCAGCAACTCGTAGTTGAATTGATTAGAGTTGGGTGAATTGATTAGAGTTGGGTGAATTATTTAAACAAGTTTTAGAGTGGCTAGTATGTATGTAGTGGAACTAGCAGTAGCAGCTGCTTCTACGGCACCTTCTTTGCTGTTCAGCTGTGTCAAACAAAATTCCAATGTACTATCGTGTGGATGATGCTAAACAGAGATAGGAGTAGTAGTGGTGGCCATCTAGTTGGACTACTACTGCTAGGACTTGCTCTAGATTTTAGGATTTCTTTTCTTTTAGGATTTATTTTCTTCTAGGAGTAGGTTTTTATTATTTTTCTGTTG
The DNA here is from genome assembly GCF_003073215.2 of Triticum urartu. Lineage (NCBI taxonomy): Eukaryota > Viridiplantae > Streptophyta > Magnoliopsida > Poales > Poaceae > Triticum > Triticum urartu. The sequence continues at coordinate 83,432,075 of NC_053024.1, read as the reverse complement.
TGATTGTTTTTTGAGATCTTTCTTTTTCATTTCCTACTATCCTTATCCTAATTATCTTAAATTGTTATGATGTGTGTAACAGGATTAGATCTTGGATTTGCTAGTGGACTTTGGAAGTTTCTTAGCTAGCTTGGTGACTCCATATTTTTCACTATTTCAGCAAGTCTTTTGTAAGCATTAAACTTTCAGCACTACATTTCTATCTTATGTGTACAAAAAAATTGTATAGAAATATGCTGAATTTTCTTCTCTAATTGTTGCTCAAAGAAATTTAGGAAAAAATGGGGTCCTGGGAGACGCCGCTGCTACTTGAGGCCCTTGAGAGGCTCTTCGTGTCGTGATGATTTTGAAGGTACCCCGAGAGGCCCTTGAGTTTGCCGGAATGTTGATTAACTTCCGTTCCGGCAAATTCGGGTACTCCATATGTCCTATTTTCAGCAAAGGTCATGCTGAAATTTTCCGTGAATTTTAGCATGACTTTGCTAAAAATTGGACATATGAGGTACTTGCTACTAATGCATGGGCCGGGGTATCTTAGTACTTAATTAAGTAGGATCAACTGCCCCTTTATTCTTGCTGCATTAAACCATAGGTGGCAATAGAGCCAAGTGATTAGGCCCAACTTAGAAATTCTCCTCAGCATCGATAAACCCTAGATGATAAACCCAACATAGGTGGCAATAGAGCCAACTGATTAGTGCCAAGTGATTAGGCCCAACCTAGGGTGCCTCGGCATTGATAAACCCTAAATGATGAAAACTTAGCATTTAGGGTGCCTCAGCGTCGACAAACCCTAAATGATGAAACCTTGGCTTTTAGGGTGCCTCGGTGTCGATGAGAACCTAAATGATGTACGCTTAGGCTTTTAGGGTGCCTCGGCGTCGACAAACCCTAAATGATAAAAGCTTAGCTTTTAGGATGCCTCGGTGTCGACAAACCCTAAATTATGAGACCATGATCTTGTTCCTTGACAATAACCAACTTTTTGACCAAACTTTTTTCCTATTTAGAGCGAAACATGGCCCACAACAATGAGGCCGGCGGTTCGGGCGGCAAGCAATTCTGGGAGCTGTCCCAGGAGTTGGAGGAAGAACCTCACCGCTATGAGGACACCGCGGAAGACACCGATCCTGACTACACAACCCCTAGTGGCGTCGGGGATGACACCACTGATGATGGCGCCACGGATGCCACCACTGATGATGGCGGCTCACGCACAGATGGGAGCCAACCGAAGAGGCAACGGAAGGACCAGCGCCCGAACGTGCTCGGCACTGTCAGGGAGGAATTTACTGAAGTGAACTCCGATGGGCATGGGCGCCCAAACACGTAGTCAAGGGGTACTCGATTCACTTCGGGTGCATTCTCCGGAGCACCGCCTCGATCAACACCGATAACCTAAGGCATAAGGACCGAGGGAATTTGCGTAGCCTCCTCTTCACGAAGCTGCACGAACGATACAAGTTCCCCGCCGAGTTCGCAAACACACACCTCTCAGGTAATAAAGTGAACGGTGCCGCCCTCATGACGATGAGCACGGCCCTGTCTACTTGGAAAAGCATGGTGAAGGCAATGATTGACAAAGGTGATAGTTATGCGAAGATCAAGGCGAAATATCCTTTGATGAGCGAAGATGACTACAAGGAGTTCAAGATCAAGTGCGAGAGCCCCGCAACCTCCGAATCAAGTCAGTGGGGGAATGAAATGAGGCAGTTGAACATAGGGGTCCGCCAACTCGGTCCCGGCGGTTACAGAGTGGCGGAGCCTGTATGGGACAAGGAGGACGCGGAGCATGCCGAGCAAGGCCTACCGCCCCGCTTCAAGAAATACAGTGACAAGCAGACGAGGAACTTTCTCAGGGCCCGGTACAAGGAGGACCCGGTAACAAAGGAGCTTACCATGGATCCGAAGACCAAGGAGCTTGAGCTTGTTCTGGTTAGGAATACACCCCCGCATAATTAGCTCCACATGGTTGCATTCTATTTAATCCCCAATATTTCTAAATGGTTCATGTTCCTTCCGCACGACAAAGAAAGCAGTAGCGCGGGGTCATCTCAGAGCTCCCCTTTCGACACCCCTTTGAATAGGGCATTGAACGTAATGAAAAACAGGGATAAGCTCAATAAGCCGACGTCACCTGGTCGTGTGGCCGGCAAAGGCTTGTCCACAAAATGGTCGTCATACTATGGCGCTGGTGGGCGAAAGGAGAAAAAGACCAGCTCGGAAAGCCAGTCGCGCGAGGTTGAAGCACTCAAGGCGCAAGTGGCGCGGATTCCAGAGATGGTCCAAGAGCAAGTGCAACAACAACTGGGATTGACGCTTACCGGCATTATGCCTACCTTGATTCATGGGATAACGACGTGGATTGCGGGTGGCCAACAGGGGCCGCCCCTGATTCCCAGCTTCACGGCCAGCAACTCACACAACATGCAGGCGGCGCCATTGGTGTCTCCAGCGGTGGCGGTATTGGTGTCTACGGCGGCGGCGCCATTGGTGTCTCCGGCGGCGGCGGTATTGGTGTCTCCGACGCCGGCATTGGAGCTTAATGCACCCGGGTGTACGCCGGCCGGCACCTCGCCAGCAAGCGGCCCCTCCGTCAGTTGCACGCCTGCCGTTGGCGGTGCCTCGACATTAGCCGAGCTCGACGGCATCACGGTAACTAAGCCTCTCGGCCGAGGACTTCATCTCCTTGCCTTTGACTGGGCATCCCTAACGCCCTACATGTTTTCGCAGGGTGCCGCCAACGTTCCTTGCACTCTCCTGCACTTCGTGGGCGGCGAGTTGGTCGATGTCGCCAAGGGCAGAATCGTTCAACCGGGCAACCCCGTGTTCCACGGTAATCCGATGCCACCCACAATGTAGAGGGTTGAAGTGGTTCGGGTGCTGCCAGGCTGCGACGAGCTGTTACCTCCGATTCGACCCGCTGGGGCTGACGAAGAAGATGAGATGACCCTTAGCGCCTGCGTAAGCTGGCCCCTGCTTTGGCCGAAGAGCCAGATTCGTTTGGGGGCAGGGGACACCACCCCACAGACAAGACCGCCAGTCGTGCCGGTGCCAAGCCATGGCAAGAACGCCGCAACGCTACCGGACATGCCGTACATCCCTATGGCACAGGATCCGGACATGCATATGGCATAGGATCCGGACGACAACAACAACGATGATGGTACATTTACCAACTTCGATAAGTACTTTGCCGAACATGGGTACGGTGACGAGTTCTGCGGGCCTCCTTCTCAAGAATCCAAACAAGACGACCGCGATCTAGCTGGTACGACGGAGAAACCCAATTGCAACAGGCGTCGTCTGGCGTTCAGTTCTTAGGAGACGCCTCCAGCTGCCGCCTTCACCGAGCCTCAGATAGCGGAGGTGCCAAATATTATCAGCCCCAACACGCTCAAGAAGGCGGTCTATGAGCAGAACTCGGTCCCATTACAGCAGATCAAGAAGAAGGGCCGGAAACGGCCGACTAAAAAGGCCGCCGGTGCGAGCCAGCCGGCACCAAGTACGATCCGTGCTCAGGACGGGCCACCTTCACCTAAGGATATATCGAGGAGGGTGCATGTGGCAGGTAGGGCGATGCTACTGACAAATATGCTCAGTGCTGCAACCGGTGCTATGCGGAGTCTGCACGACAGTGTTCTTTCTTTGGAGAAGCGGCGTCTCAGAGAGAATGATGTGGCATACCCGGTTTTCGTGGCCAAGGTGCCAGAGGGCAAGGGCTTTGTGGATGGCGCCATCGGGGGTACGATCGTCCTGCGGTTTGATGACATCTTTGCTATGTTCAACCTTCATCCGCTGCACTACACCTTCGTTCGGCTGTTTTCGCTGAGTGCGGATCATTAGAGACAAGACCCCGGACATCGTGATCGTCGACCCCTTCTACATGCGTGCCAAGCTCTCGAGCAGCGCTGGGGACCGCCAAGTCGCAAGTTCACACCTCGAAGACGTCATTCTGGCAAACCCAGATAAGGATAACTTCGTTGTGCCTTACTTTCCCGAGTAAGTCATCCCTTAACCGCCCCGTAACATATGATTTCTTAGATTTCGATCGTTCTCTTTTTTCTAACATTTCGTGTTCTGTGCAGTGAAGCACATTGCACACTCATCCTCTTAAGCCCAAAATATTCCATGGCCACGTATTTAGACCTGAACCGTAACTCCAAGATAGACTACACAAATATCAAGAAAGTTCTTGATGATGTTCTCCCTGGCTACGCCAAATCTGGAGGCACCTTCATCAGGGTAGTTCGTAAGTACGGCAAGCACGTGTTCGCCCACAATACGACATTCTGCTGCGTCAAGCAGCCGCCTGGCGGTCGGAAGGATGCCTACTACGCCCTCCATCACATCCGGGCGATCGTAAGGGACCATCATCACCTTCTGCTACCAAATAATCTCAAAGATTGGGCCGCGAGCTTGTCGGCAATCCAGGACGCGGACATCAGACAAGAATTCTTTCGCATCCAGTCGGAGTTTGCGAACAGCATCCATCAAGATGTCCTTCATACCTCGGGGCAGTTCTTCCTTAGATATCAACCGTCCAACATTGAGATAGACGGAATGCTACAAATGCAGGCTGACAACGCCCGCGATTTCATGACCATCATGACAGACGGCGGCTTCATCCACGCTCCTGTCCCTGAGTCGAGTCGAAAGTAGTGATGTGTAGTTCTGAAACATTGATTGGCTCATGTTGTAATTAAACTTTAATGAATTGTATGTCTCTTTGGTTTGGACAGTCGTTCAACTTAGATGTAATCGATGCTATTTATTAGTAGGACCATGAATCATGCTATTAATGTCTTGCTTTTCTCTTCCGATCCTTTAGTTGCATACTTATATATTGCTTATGTATGTATTGTCTGTTGTTTGGCTTGTGCCTAGAGATGCTGTCGTATGTCGTGTACAAGGGTAAGGTTCCCGGAGTCTACGACGACTGGGAGGAGTGTCAGAGACAGGTTCACCGTTTCAGCGGTAACAGTTACAAAGGGTACACCACTAGGGCGGAGGCCGAATCTAGATACGCCCGGTATCTAGCGGGAGAGAGGAGGGAGCGTTGGAGGAACCGCATGAAGACCAGTTTGATCGCGATGATGCTCATCGTGATGACCGCAGCTCTCTTCTATGTGATGGTAGTTTAGATGATTGATATCGACTTGTAATGTGAAGACAAACTCGATACTCGTGGTCTCGAGACTTGTAATGTTTTATCTTTGTTCGGTCTTTTGAATTCGGAGACTAATATGATGAATTGTATTCAGAGAATAATCTTCTATTGTATTCGATGAATCTGCTGTTGCTGTGTGCTACTGTCTATATTCTGTCAAATAATATATTTTGTAACCTGTGCAAAAATTAGAAAAGTAAAAAAACCAAATATTCATACTAATGGCGCATCACCACAAGGTGCGCCATTAGTATGCCAAAGGATACTAATGGCGCATCAATACAGAGTGCGCCATTAGTATGCCAAAGGATACTAATGGCGCATCGAGATAGAGTGCGCCATTAGTATGCCAGGTATACTAATGGCGCATCTATCCGCAGTGCGCCATTAGTGTGCCAAAGCACATGGTTAAATATGGCCCCTGGGAGGCACACTAATGGTGCATGGTATCATATACTAATGGTGCACTGGATGGTGCGCCATTAGTATACCAGATACTAATGGCGCACCAGTGGTGCGCCATTAGTAAAAATTACTAGTGGCATGCTACTAATAGCGCACCGGTGATGCGCCATTAGTAGGCAAAACTGGTGCGCCATTAGTAGGCCTTTTCCTAGTAGTGTAACTGAACCCGATCAAGCGATTCCTTCGCTACTGCTGCTAACTGAAGCCGATCGATGTTGCCTCTGGATGAACAGTGAGCGTTGCTGGGGGGTGGTTGAATAGTTCCCGGTGGGGGTGGATGAACAGGACCCCATGGTGTTGCCTCTGGATGAACAGGACCCCGGTCGATCGAGCCGGTTGGGGCTGGATGAACAGGACCCCGTGGAGGGCTGGATGGACAGGACCACCCCGTGGAGGGCTGGATGAACAGTAGATGGTAGAGGGCTGGATGAACAGTAGCCCGTGGAGGGGTGGTGATAACCCACAAGTATAGGGGATCGCAACAGTTTTCGAGGATAGAGTATTAAACCCAAATTTATTGATTCGACACAAGGGGAGCCAAAGAATATTCTCAAGTATTAGCAGCTGAGTTGTCAATTCAACCACACCTGGAAACATAATATCTGCAGCAAAGTGTTTAGTAGCAAAGTAATATGATAGTAGTGGTAACGATAGTAAAAGGTAACGGTAGCAAAAGTATTATTTTTGGTGTTTTATAGTGATGATAACTGTAGCAACGGAAAAGTAAATAAGAGAAGAACAATATATGGAAAGCTCATAGGCATTGGATCGGTGATGGAGAATTATGCCAGATGCAGTTCATCATGTAACAGTCATAACATAGGGTGACATAGAACTAGCTCCAATTCATCAGTGTAATGTAGGCATGTATTCCTAATATAGTCATACATGCTTATGGAAAAGAACTTGCATGGCATCTTTTGTCCTACCCTCCCGTGGCAGCGGGGTCCTATTTGAAACTAAGGGATATTAAGGCCTCCTTTTAATAGAGTACCGGACCAAAGCATTAACACATAGTGAATATATGAACTCCTCAAACTACGGTCATCAACGGTAAGTATCCCGATTATTGTCACTTCGGGGTTAACGGATCATAACACGTAATAGGTGACTATAGACTTGCAAGATAGGATCAAGAACTCTCATATATTGATGAAAACATAATAGGTTCAGATCTGAAATCATGGCACTCGGGCCCTAGTGACAAGCATTAAGCATAGAAAAGTCATAGCAACATCAATCTCAGAACATAGTGGATACTAGGGATCAAACCCTAACAAAACTAACTCGATTACATGATAAATCTCATCCAACCCATCACCATCCAACAAGCCTATGATGGAATTACGCACGCACGGCGGTGAGCATCATGAAATTGCTGATGGAGGAAGGTTGATGATGACGATGGCGATCGATTCCCCTCTCCGGAGCCCCGAACGGACTCCAAATCAGCCCTCCCGAGAGAGTTTAGGGCTTGGCTGCGGCTCCGTATCGTAAAACATGATAAATCCTTCTCTCGCGGTTTTTTCTCCCCGAAAGTGAATATATGGAGTCTAGGTTGAGGTCGGTGGAGCGTCAGGGGGCCCACGAGGCAGGGCGGCGCGCCCCCCACCCTCGTGGACAGGTGGGACACCCCCTGACATGGATCTTCCTTCCAATATTCATTATATGTTCCAGAATAATGCGCCGTTGTTTTTCAGGTCATTCCGACAACTTTTATTTCTACACAAAAATAACACCATGGCAATTCTGCTGAAAACAGCGTCAGTCCGGGTTAGTTCCATTCAAATCATGCAAGTTTGAGTCCAAAACAAGGGAAAAGTGTTTGGAAAAGTAGATATGACGAAGACGTATCAACTCCCCCAAGCTTAAACCTTTGCTTGTCCTCAAGCAAAGGTTGATAAACTGAAACTGATAAAGAAAAACTTCTACAAACTCTGTTTGCTCGTGTTGTTGTAAATATGTAAAGCCAGCATTCATGTTTTCAGCAAAGATTATGAACTAACCATATTCACAATAACATTTAGGTCTCATGTTTACTCATATCAATGGCATAATCAACTAGCGAGCAATAATAATAAATCTCGGATGACAACACTTTCTCAAAACAATCATGATATGATATAACAAGATGGTATCTCGCTAGCCCTTTCTGAGACCGCAAAACATAAATGCAGAGCACCTTTAAAGATCAAGGACTGACTAGACATTGTAATTCATGATAAAAGAGATCCAGTCAAGTCATACTCAATGTCAACTAACAGTAATGGATGCAAATGACAGCGGTGCTCTCCAACTGGTGGTTTTTAATAAGAGGAAGATGACTCAACATAAAAGTAAATAGATAGGCCCTTCACAGAGGGAAGCAGGGATTTGTAGAGGTGCCAGAGCTCGGTTTTGAAATAGATATGAATAATATTTTGATCGGTATACTTTCATTGTCAACATAACAACCGAGAGATGGCGATATCTCCCATGCTACACACATTATAGGTGGTTCCCAAACAGAATGGTAAAGTTTATACTCCCCCTCCACCAACAAGCATCAATCCCGGGGGAGTCCCTCCGAAACAACGAGTGCCTCCAACTAACAAGAGTCCCGGGGGAGTTTTGTTTGCAGTTATTTGATTTGATTTGCATAAAGCATGGGACTGGGCATCCCGGTGACCAGCCATTTTCTCGTGAGTGAGGAGCGGAGTCCACTCTTCTTGAGAATAACCCACCTAACATGGAAGATACAGACAGCCCTAGTTGATACATGAGCTATTCGAGCATACAAAACATGATATTTATTTGAAGGTTTAGAGTTTGGCACATACAAATTTACTTGGAAGATACACGTATATAGGTAGGTATGGTGGACTCATGTGGAATAACTTTGGGGTCTATGGAATTGGATGCACAAGCATTATTCCCGCTTAGTACAGGTGAAGACTAGCAAAAGACTGGGAAGCGACCAGCTAGAGAGCGACAACAGTCATGAACATGCATTAAAATTAATCAACATCGAATGCAAGCATGAGTAGGATATAATGCACCATTAACATAAATATCGTAGAGGCTATGTTGATTTTGTTTCAACTACATGTGTGAACATGTGCCAAGTCAAGCCACTCGAATCATTCAAAAGAGGATACCACCCTATCATACCACATCACAACCATTTTAATATCATGTTGGCATGCAAGGTAAATGTAGGATCGAAAGTATGTTTAGAGGGGTGGTGATTAGACTACTTGACCAAATAAAAATCTAGCATTTTCCCAATTTTAGTTCTAGGAAGATTTTAGCAACTTAGCACAGGTCAAGCAATCAACCTACACATGCAATTCTAAGAGTATAGCAGCGGAAAGTAAAACAATTGCATATGAAGGTAAATGGAGGAGTTTGGAGTGTGCAAACGCAATTGGAGACATGGAGATTTTTGGTGTGGTTCCGATAGGTGGTGCTATCGTACATCCACATTGATGGAGACTTCAACCCATGAAGGGTAACGGTTGCGCGAGTCCACGGAGGGCTCCACCCACGAAGGTTCCACAAAGAAGCAACCTTGTCTACTCCACCATGGTCGTCGCCCACGAAGGACTTGCCTCACTCGGGTAGATCTTCATGAAGTAGGCGATCTCCTTTCCCTTACAAACTCCTTGGTTCAACTCCACAATCTTGACGGAGGCTCCCAAGTGACACATAACCAATCTAGGAGACACCACTCTCCAAGAGGTAACAAATGGTGTGTCGATGATGAACTCCTTGCTCTTGTGCTTCAAATGATAGTCTCCCAAGCACTCAACTCTCTCTCACAATATTTGGATTTGGTGGAAAGGAGATTTGAGTGGAAAGCAACTTAGGAAGGCAAGAGATCAAGATTTATGTGGTCGGAGTGGGATATCTTAACCTCAATACAAGTGTATGTGGTTCTCTCAGAAAATATATGTTGGAAGTGTAGGCATCTTCTGATGGCTCTCTCCATAGATGAAGAGTGGGTGGAGGGGTATAAATAGCCTCCACACAAAATCTAACCGTTACACACAAATCACCAAACTCGGTGGGACTGAATCATGAAACTTGGTCTGACCGATTTAGTTCAAAATGTGAACGTTAGGATTTTCGATGGGACCGACATGTCAACTCGGTGGGACCGATTTTGTTAGGGTTAGGGCATAACGTAATATCGATGAGACCGATTACACAAACTCCATGAGACCGATTTTGGTAATGGACTAATAGAGAGTTGGTCAGGCAAACTCGGTGGGACCGATTCGCTCATCTCGGTTGGACCGAAACGTTACGAAAGGGAAACAGAGAGTTTGCATTGCAATCTCGATGGGGCCGATCGCTCATCTCGGTTTGACCAAAATGTTACGAAGGGAAACGGAGAGATTACAATCCCATCTCAGTGAGACCAAGATGCTTATCGGTGAGACCGAATGGATTAGGGTTTCTGGTAGTGGCTATGTTAACTGAACTCCATGGCGCTGGATAGAAGTTTCGGTGGGGCCAAGTTTGACTTTTAGTTTGGGACATATGTGGATGTGAGAAAGTAGTTGAGGGCTTTGGAGCATATCACTAAGCACTTTGAGCAAGCAAGCCATTAGGCAACACCTCGTCCCCTCTTAATAGTATTGGCTTTTCCTATGGACTCAATGTGATCTTGGATCACTTAAAATGAAAAGATGTAGAGTCCTGAGCTTTGAGCTTGAGCCAATTCTTTGTCCTTAGAGTTTTGAGGGATCCAATTTTCTCATCCATGCCATGTCAATCATTGAGCTTTCCTGAAATGTTTATCTTTAAGTAGCATTAGCTCAATGAGTTATATGTTGTTAGGAATTACCAAAACCACCCAGGGATAGTTGCACTTTCAATCTCCCCCTTTTTGGTAATTGATGAAAACATATAGATCAAAGCTTCGAGAAATGATAAATAAGATTGAAAAACATCGTCGCTTTGAGAAGTATGTGATAAGCAAGAGCTCCCCCTAAATTTGTGCATTATTTAAAATTTTCTTTTGAATGCAAATTCACAATCGATTAGGATCATGGGTTACTCTTCCATGTCACATGCATCTTGGTGGAGCGCTCAAAATGATAGAGATTAAAAGCATGCACTCATCACAAAGCAAGTGGATGATCATATATGGAATATAAAGGATAGCATCATTCAACCAAACATTAAGGGTAGCATATGATCAACCACATGATCAACAAGTATCTCACAAGGACATAATAAAGTATCTCACACAAGCACTCAATAAAGAAGTTCAACCAAAATAGCAAGAGATATAAAAAGAACCACACTCTCTCTCGAAGCCTATGATCTATACATTTTTCTCCCCCTTTGGCAACAAGTTACCAAAAAGTTCAAAAATGCATAGTGCTAAACGACTCTTAGGCTTGATCTTCGGGAGGTGGTGTAGACAGAACTCCAAGGACGAAGGCTTCCGATGAAATAGTTGGAGCTGATGGAGTGGGTGCTGGAGGTGGCACTAGAGCTGTGGCTGCTGGTGCTGACATTGAAGCTCTAGTATCTGTGACTGGCACTGTAGCAGACCTTGGACCTCGTGGCACTCGCTTGAAAGCATCAGTGGTAGACTTGCCCTTCTTCTCCTCTACTTCCTCCTGTAGCTTCTCAACTGCAGTTTGGATCTCAGTTACCTTGACATCCAGATCATAGAACTTCTGCTCAACAATCCTCTCCAAACTCTCCTGGTTTCGAGTCGGGGTGGCCAAGCCCTTCTCAATCCTCAAGGTGGATTGGATCAGATATCCAAGTTGATCTTGTTTGGATTTCAAGAACACCGGAGATGCCTCTTCAACAGTTGGCATCTTTGCAGCTTTCTCTGCCTTTGCCTTCTCTCTCTTCTCATCTGCTTGAGCTGAAGATGGTTCATTTTCATCCATCACCACAATGTCGTCTTCAAATTCAGGGTATATGGGCAGGTGCTCCTTATCCAAAAGATATGTGCATGTGCCCATCTTTGAGTTGATGAGCTCCTGAATTTGTGGGGCATACCCACAACTTCTCTTCTGGTCAGCAGCAGTCCTCTTGATTGTCTCTACAATCAAACTCATGGCCTTGAACTTCTGTGGGACATAAAATATGTGCAGCAAGTTTATAGCATGTCCTCTGATCATCTTGTGATCACCTGACTTGGGTAGCAGTGTGTGCCTTAGATTCCAGTTTATGGTAGGCAGACCAGACAACAAGTAGTAGACAGATCCAAACTTATGTGTATCCAAAGCAGCATCTGGGATCTCTTTGTACATGTTGGCCATTGTGTTCTGGTCTTTCTTCTTCTCAGCATATACATCCAAGTCATCCTCACTTTCTTTTGGGGTATTGATCAACTGAGCCCATTCATCAACAGAAGATTGGTACCTAGTACCCTCAGACATCCAAACTATCCTTCCATCTGGATAGAAGTGGGCAGTGGAGTAAAACTGCATGATCAGCTCATCGTTCCACTTGGTGAGCTTCTGGGCAACAAATTCATCAACTCCACATGCCTTGAAGCTGTCATATACACCTGGATAGTGATCTTCATTCTCTTGGATGTATTCCTAGTCAACCCATTTCATGTCACACACAATGGGCTTCTTGTCAAGCAACACTGTCTCATAAAAATCTTTCCGTTCCTTGGTGTGAAACCTGTAGTGCATAGTAGTTCTCCTCCTGACAGCATATGTATCAGAGTGTCTCCATAGTTTCAGTCCTGCATCCTTCCTAATTTTCATGTTTTCTGCAACTGGATGTTCATCATTGTGGCTAGGGATCTTGGGTTTCAGCTTCCTTAGCACTTGAGTTTCATCTTCTTCTGCAGCTTCAGGCACTGGGGCCTTGTTCTTTTCCTCAGCATGAATGTTTCTAGTTCTTCTCTTGGGTTTAGGCTTCTGAGCTAGAGCAGTAGCCTTGGGAGCAACTTTGGGCTTAGATGGAGCAGCCCCTGACCTGATTGCATCTCCCATGAGCTTTTGAGCTTTGGGTGCTGGTGCAGCATCCTCTTCCTCTTCACCACCTTCTCTCATAATTGATGATCTGCCAAGCACTCTGGTAGTGGTCTTCTTGACCCTTTCCTTCCTTTTCTTCCCTTCTCCAACTGCCTCTTTAGATGGCTTGGAGTTTTCAGCAGTGGATGCTCTGGCCTTAGACATGGGAACTCTCTTTGCTGGTGCTTTCTTATGCATCCCTGGCTTCACTGTAGCAGCTGAGCCATACTCCTTTTTCAGCACCTTTTTCTTTGAAGTGGCCTCATCCTCAACAACCACATAATCTTCATCCTTTGAATCAGAAGTTCTCTTCTTCCTCGTCCTGGTAGCTGCCTTTGGCAAGTTACTTGGTGTGCTCTTGCTGCCCTCATCAGAAGAACTGAAGGGACTAGTGCCCTCACTCAGTTGAACCTGCTCCTCAGACTTGTTCTGGCTATCACTTTGGTCAGACATCATGCAGGCAAACTGTAAGCAAACCCTGTGAATAGATTATAGATAAGGTAGAGAAGATTATCATCACAAATTACAAGAGTTTTTCAAAACAATTGACTCAAAAACTTAGTTTTAGTTCTTCACAGAGAGCATTTCGGATCTACCGATTTGTAAACTCGCCGATACCGAAGCAGTTTTTGGAACCTAAACTAGTGAACTCAGTCAGACCGAGTCACAGTTTGGTGGCACTGAGACTGCTAGGGTTTCACAGAGAATTGAACTCAGTCACAGCGATTTGCAAATTTCGGTCAGACCAAAAACACATGTGCAATGTCCTAAGCCAAATCGGTGAGACCGATTTCTACAACTCGGTCGGTCCGAGATGAATTCGGCGGAGACCTAACCCTAAATTTTCAAATGAAAACTAATCTACGGGACGTTTTCGCTGGACAGGATGGTTTTATTCGTGGCAATAATCATGGCAAAGCAATGTGCTAAGAATCAGAGTTATGGATTAGCACAAAGATCAAGTTCGTAGCCTAGTTCGGCGGTGAACTTGCTATGGAGGCAACGGTGGGGCAGATTGCCATTGACGGTAGGGGAGACCAGCGGTGGGAGCTCGCTGGCGACGAGAGGATGATCCGGAGACCCGAAGAGGCACAGTAGGTTATGCGCGGGCAAAGAGGCTTCAGAAACATTTCCAAAATTTGACCCATCGGTATATATAACCTGACCCTGTCGGTGTGACCGAGTGGAACAACTCGGTGGCACTGAGATGCAAAACTGCAGGCAGTTACTGCAACTCGGTGTGATAAAAAGGTTCAAATCGGTTGCACCGAGATTGAAAACCTAGATCAACTAAATGATCTCGGTAGGACCGAAAAGGATGAATCGGTCAGACCGAAATACACAAAGAGGTTTTGGAAGTTTATGTCTATGACGAATTGGGAACTCCGAGTGCTCCTCACACAGAGTGGTTTGAATCTGACTTAATCAAACTTTGTGATGTAGCATGAATATAGTTTGAGACGAGAAAAGCATAGATAGCTAGAGGGAGTTCTTAGGCATTCTTGTCCATCCATTTGGTAAAAGAGAAAAGGCCAAACAATGAAAGAAACAAATGGATGTCCTCGAATGAGTAAAGTATGCAACCAACATGCTCACACAATAAGATGGCAAAAGAAATATGTGACCAAGCATGCACAAACACTCTAGCATCTATCAAGCAATTGGTGATGACTAGGTCATCTATATATGAGCATATTGACTTAGGAGTCAAATGAGAACATTTGATCATAGGTCATACTCATCGTTTAAGCACAAGTGGGGTTACCACTTTTACATAAAGCATTGTTGTGTTCACACCATTAGAGTTGTTGTAACTCAATTGATTAGAGTAAATCTCCCCCTAGAGTAAACCTTAGGTTTTTTCGATGATGACTTCATGTAGGTGTTGAAGATGTGGATGCTCAATGTTGATGTAGATCATTCGGAGAAATCATTTGTAGCGAGTTGCACTTTCAATACCTACATGGGTTAGTCCCACAAGGAACAAACAAGGATATCCATAGACATAGAGTGATGTGTACACAAGATGATGTCCATGGAAGTATTAGGTTACCTTGTCCCTTGTCTTACCAACAAGAGGGTTGGTGACTCCTTGAACAAGTGCAAGATATGAAAGTTGTTTGCACTTGTCCTCGCCAAGATGATATGAGTGAAGTATGTTGGCGGAGTCACCCTCAAGAACTCTCTAGTTCTTCTTCGGGATCCACACCATCTTGATGGGAATCCTTGGAGTTGTAGTAGAACTTGATGTAGTCTTGGGAACCCACTTGACCAAGGCCTTAGGTGCTTCTTCAAATGCATCAATCTCCTCTTAAAGCTTGTCCTTGCCATTTAGCTTGTGGTCTTGTGGTGGAAGATCATCTTGAGATTGTGTTACTTTGAAAGAAGTGGGATCATACTTCTCTTGTTGAGGAACAAACTTCGTCTTGGGGTGTTGATCTTCTTCCCACTCAACTCCATTTGCATTGAACTTTCGTTCAAAACCAACACCTTGATTCTTCTGGTGTCTTCCTTGCTTGCGTACAATTTCCTCAAATTGCTTACTTCCGACAAGGCTCTTGTAAACACCTTTCTCTATAATTCCCTTCAATAAGGTATTTTCTTGCTCAATAGTAACTTGGCTAAGAGAATCATTAGTGGAATCAATATAACTACTAGAGGCAACAACATTGGATTTAGCATGATTGTTGTTACTACTAGATGAAGAATATTTCTTGTTCTTGTTGCTAGATTTAACTTGTGGCATGTAAGTAGACAAGAGTAAACGCGTGTCGATGTAAGAAGAACTTTTCTTGTGAAGATCATCATTGATTGCCTTTAAAAAATCATGTTCTTGCTCAAGGGTGAGCTTTTCAAAGCGTAGCTTATCATGATTCTTTAAAAGTTCTTGATGATCTTCCAAGGTAGTTTCATGAGCTAACTTAAGAGTGTTTAGTTCTTTAGTTAGACGCTCAATCTCCTTCTTATCATCGTCATTCGTTTTATCTTGATTATCATGATTAATAGGAAGCTCATCATAGTTTTCATAACTAGAGTTGTCAACAAGTAAATCATCATCTCCTAGCAAGTCATCTTCATCACTAATGAAATCAACATACTCGGGGTGTGTTACCTTTGGACCTTTAGCCATGAAGCATCTCCCAATTCCTTCATTTGGTGAGTCAAATATGCCGAAGGAGTTGGTTGTCACAAGTGCTAGTCCGGCAGCACCTTCATCTAGAGTATATTCGGAGTTGGAGTGATAACTTCTTTCGGAGTGATTGTCAGAGTCAGAACTGTATACCCATTCAACAACATGAGCTTGATGTCTTCTTTGTCTGTAGCTCCTTGATGACTTGTCCTTCCTTTCCGAGTCCTTGCTTCTCCGAGAGGGTCTTCGTTCATAATGATCATCTCTACTCCTTCTCTCTCTTGATGGTTATTCTTCTCTTCTACTTCTTCTTTTGGGAGAATCTTCTCTTCTTTTGTAGGGGGGCGTACATTCATTGGAGTAGTGTCCAGGTCTTCCACAATTGTAGCAATTACGCTCACGACTCGAAGATCTTTTGTCATTGTAGGACCTTGAGTTGGAACTTCTTTGCTTGCTTCTACTCTTGTAGAACTTGTTGAAGTTCTTCACCATTAGACTCAATTCTTCATTGAAGGTTTGCTTCTCACTTGATGATGTGGGAGCATCACACGAGGCTTTGTAAGCACCACTTGACTTGTCATGAAGCTCTTCCTTATCCTTGAGTGACATCTCATGAGCAACAATTATTCCAATAACTTCCGTTGGCTTGAGATCTTTGTAATTGGGCATCATTTGGATCAATGTGCACATGGTAACATATTTTCCATCTAAGGCTCTTAGGATCTTCTTGATGATGAATCTATCAGTCATCTCTTCACTTCCTAAGCTGGCAATCTCATTTGTGATGAGAGCAAGCCTGGAGTACATTTCAGTGACGCCTTCACCATCCATCATTTTGAACTTGTCAAGCTGACTTTGAAGCACATCCAATTTGGATTTCTTTACAGATTCGGTACCTTCATGCATATCAATCGAAGTAGCCTAAATTTCCTTTACATTCTCAAGACGGCTGATTTTGTTGAATTCTTCGTGGCATAATCCGTTGAAGAGAATATCACAAGCTTGAGCATTGTATTGTAGCATCTTCAACTCTTCTGTGATAGCTTCACGGTTTGGTTCTCTCCCATCGAAGAATTCACCTTGCAAGCCAATACACACAATAGCCCAAACGGCGGGGTTATGTCCAAGAATATACGTTTTCATCTTATGCTTCCAACTAGCAAAATTTGTACCATCAAAGTAAGGACCTCTACGGTGGTAATTTCCCTCGCTAGAGGCCATACTCTCCTAGGTTGTGAAACCAAGGCTATGACCACCAAAAGCTATGGAAAGCAAAGCAAATGGAGACCAAAGCTCTGATACCACTTGTAGGATCGAAAGTATGTCTAGAGGGGGGTGATTAGACTACTTGACCAAATAAAAATCTAGCCTTTTCCCAATTTTAGTTCTAGGCAGATTTTAGCAACTTAACACAAGTCAAGAAATCAACCTACACATGTAATTCTAAGAGTATAACAGCGGAAAGTAAAACAATTGCATATGAAGGTAAAGGGAGGAGTTTGGAGTGTGCAAACGCAAATGGAGACGCGGAGATTTTTGGCGTGGTTCCAATAGGTGGTGCTATCGTACATCCACGTTGATGGAGACTTCAACCCACGAAGGGTAACGGTTGCGCGAGTCCATGGAGGGCTCCACCAACGAAGGGTCCATGAAGAAGCAACCTTGCCTAACCCACCATGGACGTCTCCCACGAAGGACTTGCCTCACTCGGGTAGATCTTCACGAAGTAGGCGATCTCCTTGCCCTTACAAACTCCTTGGTTCAACACCACAATCTTGACGGAGGCTCCAAAGTGACACCTAACCAATCTAGGAGACACCACTCTCCAAGAGGTAACAAATGGTGTGTTGATGATGAACTCCTTGCTCTTGTGCTTCAAATGATAGTCTCCCCAACACTCAACTCTCTCTCACAGGATTTGGATTTGGTGGAAAGGAGATTTGAGTGGAAAGCAACTTGGGAAGGCTAGAGATCAAGATTTATGTGGTTGGAGTGGGATATCTTGACGTCAACACAAGTTGTAACACCCCAGATGTAACTTTCCCAATTTGTACTCCAACTCTTGCCGTTTCCGGCGTTAAGTTATAATTATTTCCTCGGGTTCGGTTCTTTGTCTCCGTGTGTTGTTGTCGTTGTCATGCATTTCATATCATGTCATCATGTGCATTGCATTTGCATATGTGTTTATCTCATGCATTCGAGCATTTTCCCCGTTGTACGTTTTGCATTCCGGCGTTTCGTTTCTCCTCCGGTGGGCTTTTCTACCTTTCTTTCGTGTGTGGGGATTAAACATTTCCGGATTGGACCGAGACTTGCCAAGCGGCCTTGGTTTACTACCGGTAGACCGCATGTCAAGTTTCGTACCATTTGGACATCGTTTGGTACTCCAACGGTTAACCGAGGGACCGAGGAGGCCTCGTGTGTGTTGCAGCCCAACACCCCTCCAATTTTTCCCAAAACCCACCAAACTCTACTCCATGTCCTAGAGCGTTTGATCACGATCGCGTGGCCGAAAACCGCACCTCATTTGGACTCTCCTAGCTCCCTCTATGCCTATATATACACCCCTCCGTTTTCGGGTCTTCTTCCTCCCCGAAACCCTAAAAACTGCAGCTCCGCGCGCCGGACATTGTCCGTCCGGGCCGGACGCACCGCTGCCGCCACTCCCACGCCGCCACGTGGCGCGCAGCCGCCGCCTCCCGCCGAAGCCCGCGCAGCCCGGGGCAGGCCCCCGCGGCCCGAAGGCCTCCGCCGCCGCCTGCCTCCCGGCCCGTGCCCGCCGCCTCCCGTGCCGCCCAGTGCCGCCGCACTCCGCCCGCCACCTCCAGCCTCCGCCCACCGCATCCCGCCGCACCGGCCGGCGACCGCCGCCTCGCCACTCGCCGCCCCGCCGCCAAGTTCGTCGCCGGGCCGCCCCACGGCCGCCGCCCCGCCTCCGTGAGCTCCGCCGCCCCACCTCCTCGTCGCCGGCGGCCTCTCCGGCGAGAGCTCCGGCCGCCGCGGCTCTCTTCTTCCGGCGGTCCTCGAACAGCTACAGTGCCTGATCCGGAGCTACAGTGCCCCGAAACCCTAGATCCGATCCGGGGTAGTTTTTTTCACTAAGTCCCAGAATTTTTAGTTCATATGCCCATGTTCGCGGCCCTGTAACTTGGCATCCGTAGCTCCGATTCGTGCATATAGCATATCAAAATGTTCATCTCAGAGAGTAAATCATTTCATTCCATTGCATCATTTTCATTTGAGTTTATCTTGATGCCCGAAATGCTGTTAGAAGAGGCCTTCGTGAGTTAATTGTCAGATCTGCTAGTTCCTCTTAGACTTTTGTCATTTTTGCCATGATTGTTGTGTGCATGATATGCCCATGAGTCCTATAGATGTTTTGTTAAGGATTTTGTTATCTTTCAAGAGGTGAAACCCATGCATTTTTGTGATGTGTGTGGTGACTTGTGCAAGCTTGCAAAGTGAGGCACCCGGTAAATCTGTTTTCAGGGACTTTGTAGTTTTCACCAAGTCTGGGATTGTTTAGTTCATGATGCCATATGTTCATGTTGTTTGCTAGTGATCCGTGCCTCTTTTGAGGATGATCAGTAAAGTAGTTTTGTTAATCTTGTTATGCTATATCCATCCATTTCTTTGTTTTCATTTATGGAGCACCCTAGCTTGAGTCAATCGAGCTCTACTTTTGCTTCGTTGTGAATCTGGGCAGATCGTCAACTTGTTTGCGATTTTGCCGATGTTATTGTAGTTGATCCGTGCATGCTATGCCATTGTTCTTGCCATTTATAGCTTGTATTTTGTGCCTTCTTTATGGGTGTATGCTTGTATTGCCATGACTTGCACCGTAGTGAGTGCATCGAGCTCGTAAACATGCCTTCGTGAGTTATATTTCAGCATGTCCCAGTTTTCACTGTCTGAAAACTGATTATGTTTTTGCTATGTTTGTGTGCTTGTTAGTATATTTTGTGATCCGTTTTGGCTCAAGGTCACTAAGGGACTTTTGTTAAGCTTGTTGAGTAGCTCCATGCGATGTCTTTCTTTGTCATGTTCAGGTCCTGTAGCTTGTTGTTTTGTTACTCCGAAGAGGGCTATATGATCTGAAATTCCAGACAAGTGTTAATTTCACTAAGTCTGAGATCTGTTTTCCATTTGCGTTTTTTCCATACTTGTTTGAACCTCCTAATGGATGAATTGGCCATAGCTCAGTGCAAGACTTTTGTTAAGCATCTTGTGTGCATCCCTGCCATGTATTTTGTTGTCATGTTTGGGTGCTGTAGCATGTTCATTTCATTGCATTTAGATGCCTACTTGCTGTAAATCGCAGACCGGTGTCATATTTGAATCGCTTGCCATTTCCAAACCGTAACTCCGATTCCGGCGTTCTTTATATCGTTTTCAAGCGATTTCATCTCATCTTTCCAGTGGCACCCTTGGAATTCCAAGTTGAGGCTAGGTTCATGCATTTCCTGTCATATCTTGCATTTTGCATCCCGCATCGCATCCCGCATAGCATATCATCATTTCATCATATTGCTTGTTCTTGCACGTGGTTGATTGTGTACTTGTTGCTTGTTTGCCTTGTTTGGGTAGAGCCGGGAGACGAGTTCGCTAACGAGGAGCCCGTTGAGTTTGCTCTTGAGGATCCAGTCAACTCTAACAACTGTGCAGGCAAGATGATCATACCCTCGAAATCACTACTATCTTTGCTATGCTAGTTTGCTCGCTCTTTTGCTATGCCATTGCTACGGTGCCTACCACTTTCTTGAAAGCCTCCCAAATTGCCATGTCAAACCTCTAACCCACCATTGTCCTAGCAAACCGTTGATTGGCTATGTTACCGCTTTGCTCAGCCCCTCTTATAGCGTTGCTAGTTGCAGGTGAAGATTGGAGGCCGTTCCTTGTTGGAACATCTTTTATTTTACTTGTTGGGATACCATTATATTGCTATGTTATCTTAATGCATCTATATACTTGGTAAAGGGTGGAAGGCTCGGCCTCTCACCTAGTGTTTTGTTCCACTCTTGCCGCCCTAGTTTCCGTCATATCGGTGTTATGTTCTCGGATTTTTGCGTTCCTTACGCGGTTGGGTTATAATGGGAACCCCTTGATATTTCGCCTTGATTAAAGCTTTTCCAGCAATGCCCAACATTGGTCTTACCATTTGCCACCTAGCCTTTTCTTTCCCTTGGGTTCTGCAGACTCAAGGGTCATCTTATTTTAACCCCCCCCCCCCCGGGCCAGTGCTCCTCTGAGTGTTGGTCCAAACTAGAGCCCCTTGCAGCGCCACCTCGGGGAAACTCGAGCGCTGGTTTTAGTTGTACGGATTGCTTATCTGAGTGTGCCCTGAGAAAGAGATATGTGCAGCTCCTATCGGGATTTGTCGGCACATTCGGGCGGTGTTGCTGGTCTTGTTTTAACATGTCGAAGTGTCTTGAGTTACCGAGATACTGAGTCTGATCGGAACGTCTTGGGAGGAGGTCTATTCCTTCGTTGACCGTGAGAGCTTGTCATGGGCTAAGTTGGGACTCCCCTGCAGTTATGGGCAGATGGGAATTTGTTAATGTCCGGTTGTAGATAACTTGAACCTTAATTAATTAAAATGAATCAACTGAGTGTGTTACCGTGATGGCCTCTTCTCGGCGGAGTCCGGGAAGTGGACACGGTGTTGGAGTAATGTTTGCGCAGGTTGTACTCTAGTTTCTCGCTCGTGCTTTGCCTCCTCTTCTCGCTCTCCTTTGCGAATAAGGTAGCCACCATACTTGCTAGTCGCTTGCTGCAACTCCACTCATATTTCTCCTTGCCTTACCTTTAAGCTTAAATAGTCTTGATCGTGAGGGTGCGAGATTGCTGAGTCCATGTGGCTCACAGATTACTATTACACCAGATGCAGGGCCTGATGATTCCGCTCCAGGAGACGCGTATGAGCTCAAGTGGGAGTTCGACGAAGACTCTCAATGATATTACGTTTCCTTTCCCGATGATCAGTAGTGGTGCCCAGTTGGGGGTGATTGGGACCGTGTCGCATGTTGGGTTCTCTTTCATTTTGGCGCCGTAGTCGGGCCTTGAGTGTATGGATGATGTAATGTTATTTATGTACTTGATTGACGTGGCGAGTGTAAGCCAACTATGTTATCTCCCCTTTTATTATTATTACATGGGATGTTGTGAAGACTGCCTAACTTGCGGCATATGCCTTCAATGCGATTATGTCTCTAAGTCGTGCCTCGACACGTGGGAGCTATAGTCGCATCGAGGGTGTTACACAAGTGTTGGTGGTTCTCTCTCAGAAAATATATGTTGGAAGTGTAGGCATGTTCTGATGGCTCTCTCCATAGATGAAGAGCAGGTGGAGGGGTATAAATAGCCTCCACACAAAATCTAACCGTTACACACAAATCACCAAACTCGGTGGGACCGAATCATGAAACTCGGTCAGATCGATTTAGTTCAAAATGTGAACGTCAGGATTTTCGATGGGACCGACATGTCAACTCGGTGGGACTGATTTTGTTAGGGTTAGGTCATAACGTAATCTCGGCAAGACCAATTACACAAACTCGGTGAGACCGATTTTGGTAATGGACTAACAGAGAGTTGGTCAGGCAAACTCGGTGGGACCGATTCGCTCATCTCGGTTGGGCCGAAACGTTATGAAAGGGAAACAGAGAGTTTGCATTAAAATCTCGGTGGGACCGATCGCTCATGTCGGTTTGACCGAAACGTTATGAAGGGAAACAAAGAGATTACAATCCCATCTCGGTGAGACCGAGATCCCTATCGGTGACACCGAGATCCCTATCGGTGAGACCGAATGGATTAGGGTTTCTGGTAGTGGCTATGTTAACTGAACTCGGTGGCGCCAGATAGAAGTTTCGGTGGGGCCGAGTTTGACTTTTGGTTTGGGACATATGTGGATGTGAGAAAGTAGTTGAGGGATTTGGAGCATATCACTAAACACTTTGAGCAAGAAAGCCATTAGGCAACACCTCATCCCCTCTTAATAGTATTGGCTTTTCCTATGGACTCAATGTGATCTTGGATCACTTAAATGAAAAGATGTAGAGTCCTAAGCTTTGAGCTTGAGCCAATTCTCTGTCCTTAGATTTTTGAGGGATCCACTTTTCTCATCCATGCCATCCCAATCATTGAGCTTTCCTGAAATGTTTATCTTTAAGTAGCATTAGCTCAATGAGTTATATGTTGTTAGGAATTACCAAAACCACCCAGGGATAGTTGCACTTTCAGCAAACCATTATAAGCTCCTAGCTAATTAAGCATGACATAAGCAAGTATAATCTCTAATTGTCATCGCAAACATGTTTATTCATAATAGGCTGAATCAGGAACGATGAACTAATCATATTTACAAAAACAAGAAAGGTCGAGTTCATACGAGCTTTTCTCATCTCAATAGGTTCATCATATAAACATCATTATTGCCTTTCACTTGCACGACCGAATAGTGTGGATAATAATAATTGTGCATGTGCATTGGACTAAGCTGGAATCTGCAAGCATTCAATTCAAGATAGAAGACAAGGTAATATGGGCTCTTTGTTAGATCAACAATAATGCATATAAGAGCCACTTTAACATTTTCATTATGGTCTTCTCCTATCGACCCCCAAAGGAAAGAAAAGAAATAAAATTATTTACACGGGAAAGTTTCCAACAAGCAAAAGAAGAACGAGAAATATTTTTGAGTTTTCTTTTTAATTACTAATACATGCATGGAAAGTAAACTAACTAAAAGTTACAACTAATTTTTTTTGGTTTATCTTAAGGTTTATTAAAAACACAAGAAGAAAGCATAAAAAGGAAAATAAACTAGCATGGATGATATAATGAAAAAGTATGAGCACCGACAACTAGCAATGAGTGTGTGAACATGAATGTAATGTCAGTGAGAAATACGTACTCCCCCAAGCTTAGGCTTTTGGCAGAAGTTGGTCTATGGCCACGGCTGGCCTGGCGGATATCCAAAGTTGTAGCTGGGGTCATACTGAGATGCAAAAGCTATTGCCTCATGAGCTGCCGCTTGGAGACGGGCCGTCTCCGTACTCCTCTTATACTCGTCCGCCTCCTCCCTGGTTATAACATATTTCCCTTTGCCTGAAAGTCAAAGAAAGTAGGAGCAGGGAGAGCGACGTGATACGTGCGTCGTCTGTCAAAGATTAGTCGGTACTGGAGGAACTGATCGTTCCTATCAACATACTGATGACGAACCATGGCCTCATAATCCAAATAAACAGGAGGCAACTCAATATCATACCCACGTATGGGTATACCAAGAAAATTCGCTACACGAGTTGCATAAATTCCACCAAAGAAATCTCCACTAAATCTATTATTATGCAACCTACGTGCAACAATGGCTCCCAAATTATAATGTCTATCTTCTAATACAGCACTCCTGAGAACACTAAGGTCAGGGACACACATGTGACATGCTTCATCCTTACCGTTTATGCATCTACCTATGAAGAGAGCAAAATAATGTATATCAGGAAAAATGTATGCTCCCTATGGTAGCTTGTGTTATGTCTCTAGATTCCCCCACAGCTATAGTAGCAAGAAAATCTCTAAATTCAGATTTGCGAGGTTCATTAGGACTACCCCATTGTGGAAGTTTGCAAGCAGTGTTAAAATCCTCTAAGTCCATGGTATAAGAATTTTCATAAAGATCAAATAGGACAGTTTGAGAATTGCGTGATGATGAAAATTCAAACCTCCTCACAAAGGAATCAGTGAGATAGTGGTACTGGCGGCATTTGTCTGCGTCGAAGGTCTCAAGATTGGCATTACACACATAGGCGTTAAATTCTTCATTGATTCCTGCTGGATCCATAAAGTCCTCTAAAGGCCATTCACAAGCCCGCACTTGAGCTTCCCTCGGTGGTTCTTCATCCGCATCTCGCATTGCGAGCTTGGGTCCTTGCTTCCTTGAAGGACAACCTTGGTACATTTTCCTAAACATATTTCTTCCTCTCAAAAATTTCTATAATTGTAGTAACTTCAAAATAAAAGTGAACCAAACTCAACAATATTGATAGCAATTACTCCTACAAGTGCCTAGAGGCAACACCATGCATCAAAACTACTTTTTGACATGCAAGCTCAAGAACAGGGTCACCTAAGCAGCAAAAATATTCAATGAATAAAGCACTAGAAAAAAAGTAATTGGACCATTGGAGGAGTCACATACCAAGGAACAATCCCCCAAAGCAGTTTTTTGAATGGAGCTTTGAGCAAGGAGATCGAAAATGGCAGCAAAATGAGCTTGGACTTGGGTTTGAGCCGATTAGAGGTATTTGTGGGAGGAAGAAGGAATGTGTGGTAGCTGGAATAAGTGGAGGGGAGCCACCGTGGGCCCACGAAGCAAGGGGGGCGCCAAGGGGGTAGGGCACGCCCTCCACCCTCGTGGCCAGGTGCTTGCTCCCCCTGTTGTGTTCTCAGTGCTAGATATTCTCAAATATTCCAAAAAAACAAATTTAATTTTTAGAGCATTTGGATAACTTTTATTTTCGGGGTATTTTTTTATTACCTGGATAATTCAGAAAACAGACAGAAATTACTATTTTTGCTATATTTAACATAAATAACAGAAAGTAAAAAAGGGTACAGAGAGTTGTGTTTTCTAAATTCATCCATCTCATGCTCATCAAAAGGAATCCACTAACAAGGTTGGTCAGGTCTTGTTAACAAACTCATTCCGAATAACATGGACCCGGAGAATTTTCGAATAACACTAGGTTACCTCAATGGGGATATGCACATCCCCAACAATAAGAATGTCATATTTCTTCTTGACAGTAGGAAGAGGAAATGCAAAACCTCCAAAAATAATTGATGGAATTTTTCCAATAGAGTTTATACTATGAACTTGAGGTTGTTTCCTCGGAAAGTGTACCGTATGCTCATTACCATTAACATGAAAAGTGACATTGCCTTTGGTGCAATCAATAACAGCCCCTGCAGTATTCAAAAAGGGTCTTCCAAGAATAATAGACATACTATCATGGTCGGGAATATCAAGGATAACAAAGTCCGTTAAAATAGTAATGTTTGCAACCACAACAGGCACATCCTCACAAATACCGACAGGTATAGCAGTTGATTTATCAGCCATTTGCAAAGATATTTCAGTAGGTGTCAACTTATTCAAATCAAGTCTACGATATAAAGAGAGAGGCATAACACTAACACTGGCTCCAAGATCACATAAAGCAGTTTTAACACAGTTTCTTTTAATGGAGCATGGTATAGTTGGTACTCCGGGATCTCCTAGTTTCTTAGGTATTCCACCTTTAAAAGTATAATTAGCAAGCATGGTGGAAATTTCAGCTTCCGTTATCTTTATTTTATTTGTAACAATTTCTTTCATATCCTTAGCATAAGGATTCATTTTGAGCATATCCGTCAAACGCATACGTAAGAAGATAGGTCTAATCATTTCAATAAAGCGCTCAAAATCCTCATCATCCTTTTTCTTGGATGGTTTAGGAGGAAAAGGCATGGGTTTCTGAACCCATGGTTCTCTTTCCATACCGTGCTTCCTAGCAACAAAGTCTCTCTTATCATAACGTTGATTCTTTGATTGTGGGTTATCAAGATCAACATCAGGTTCAATCTCTACTTCATTGCCATTACTAGGTTGAGCATCAATATGAACATCATCATTAACATTATTACTAGGTTCATGTTCATTACCAGATTGTGTTTCAACATCAGAAATAGAGATATCATTAGGATTCTCAGGTGTGTCAATAACAGGTTCACTAGAAGCATGCAAAGTCCTATCATTTTTATTTTTCTTCCTCTTAGAAGGACTAGGTGCATCAATAGTATTTCTCTGAGAATCTTGCTCAATTCTCTTGGGATGGCCTTCAGGATACAAATGTTCCTGAGTCATTTTAGCACCTCTAGTCATAACTCTAACAGCATTATCATTTTTCTTACTATTCAATTCATTGAGCAAATCATTCTAAGCTTTAAGTACTTGTTCTACTTGAGTAGTAACCATAGAAGCATGTTTACTAATAAGATTAAGTTCACCTTTAATATTAGCCATATAATCACCCAAGTGTTCAAGCATATCAGCATTGTGTTTTAATTCTCTACCAAAATAAGCATTGAAGTTTTCTTGTTTGATCATAAAGTCATCAAACTCATCCAAGCATGGTCTAGCAAACTTAGTAAATGGGATTTCAGCTTTATCATATCTATAGAGAGAATTTACCTTTACTACCTGTGTCAGGTTATCAAGACCATGTATTTCTTCAACAGGTGATGGATTAAGACCATGTATTTCTTCAACAGGCGGTAAATTAAGACCATGTATCTCTTCATTAGGAGGTAAATTCTTAACATCTTCAGCTTTAATACCTTTTTCCTTCATAGATTTCTTTGCCTCTTGCATATCTTCAGGACTAAGAAATAGAATACCCTTCTTCTTTGGAGTTGGCTTAGGAGTTGGTTCAGGAATTGGATCAGGAAGTGTCCAATTGTTTTCATTAGTCAACATACTATTCAATAGAATTTCAGCTTCATATGGTGTTCTTTCCCTGAAAACACAACCAGCACAACTATCCAGGTGGTCTCTGGAAGCATCGGTTAGTCCATTATAAAGATATCAAGTATTTCATTTTTCTTAAGAGGATGATCAGGCAAAGCATTAAGTAATTGGAGAAGCCTCCCCCAAGCTTGTGGGATACTCTCTTCTTCAATTTGCACAAAATTATATATTTCCCTTAAAGCAGCTTGTTTCTTATGAGCGGGGAAATATTTAGCAGAGAAGTAATAAATCATATCCTGGGGACTACGCACACAACCAGGATCAGGAGAATTAAACCATATCTTAGCATCACCCTTTAATGAGAACGGAAATATCTTAAGGATATAATAGTAACGAGTTTTCTCATCTTTAGTGAATAGGGTGGCTATATCATTTAATTTAGTAAGATGTGCCACAAAAGTTTCAGATTCATAACCATAGAAAGGATCAGATTCAACTAAAGTAATTATCTCAGGATCAACAGAGAAATCATAATCCTTATCAGTAACAAAGATAGGTGAAGTAGCATAAGCAGGATCATATTTCATTCTAGCATTCAAAGTTTTTTGTTTCAGCTTAGCTAATAATTTTTGAAGATCACTCCTATCATTGAAAGCAAGAAAATCTCTAGCAGTTTCTCAATCCATAACATAGCCCTCAGGCACAACAGGTAATTCATATCTAGGGGGAGTGTCTTCATCTTCACTTTCATCAATATTATCAGTTTCAATAATTTCATTCTCTCTAGCCCTAGCAAGTTGTTCATCAATAAATTCACCAAGTGGCACACTAGTATCAAGCATAGAAGTAGTTTCATCATAAGTATCATGCATAGCAGAAGTGGTATCATCAATAACATGCGACATATCATAATTAATAGCAGAAGCAGGTTTAGGTGTCGCAAGCTTACTTAAAATAGAAGGTGAATCAAGTGTAGAGCTAGATGACAGTTCCTTACCTCCCCTCGTAGTTGAGGGATAAATTTTTGTTTTAGCATCTTTCAAGTTCTTCATAATGATAAGCAAATATAAATCCCAAGTGACTCAAAGAATAGAGCTATGCTCCCCGGCAACAGCGCCAGAAAATAGTCTTGATAACCCACAAGCATAGGGGATCACAACAGTTTTCGAGGGTAGAGTATTCAACCCAAATTTATTGATTCGGCACAAGGGGAGCCAGATAATATTCTCAAGTATTAGCAGCTGAGTTGTCAATTCAACCACACCTGGAAACTTAATATCTGCAGCAAAGTGTTTAGTAGCAAAGTAATATGATAGTAGTGGTAACGATAGTAAAAGGTAACGGTAGTAAAAGCAATGTTTTTGGTATTTTGTAGTGATGATAATAGTAGCAACGGAAAAGTAAATAAGCGAAGAACAATATATGGAAAGCTCGTAGGCATTGGATCGGTGATGGTGAATTATGCCAGATGCGGTTCATCATGTAACAGTCATACCATAGGGTGACTCAGAACTAGCTCCAATTCATCAATGTAATGTAGGCATGTATTCCAAATATAGTCATACGTGCTTATGGAAAAGAACTCGCATGACATCTTTTGTCCTACCCTCCCGTGGCAGTGGGGTCCTATTGGAATCTAAGGGATATTAAGGCCTCCTTTTAATAGAGTACAAGACCAAAGCATTAACACATAGTGAATACATGAAGTCCTCAAACTACGGTCATCACCAGTAAGTATCCCGATTATTGTCACTTCGGGGTTAAAGAATCATAACACATAATAGGTGACTATAGACTTGCAAGATAGGATCAAGAACTCTCATATATTGATGAAAACATAATAGGTTCAGATCTGAAATCATGGCACTCGGGCCCTACTGACAAGCATTAAGCATAGCAAAGTCATAGCAACATCAATCTTAGAACATAGTGGATACTAGGGATCAAACCCTAACAAAACTAACTTTATTACATGATAAATCTCATCCAACCCATCACCGTACAGCAAGCCTATGATGGGAGGAAGGTTGATGATGACGATGGCGACGGATTCCCCTCTCCGGAGCCCCGAACGTACTCCAGATCAGCCCTCCCGAGAGAGTTTAGGGCTTGGCGGCGGCTCCATATCGTAAAACGTGATGAATCCTTCTCTCCCGGTTTTTTCTCCCCGAAAGTGAATATATGGAGTCCAGGTTGAGGTCAGTGGAGCGTCAGGAGGCCCACGAGGCAGGGGGCGCACCCAGGGGGCAAGCGCGCCCCCCACCCTCGTGGACAGGTGGGACACCCCCTGACGTGGATCTTACTTCCAATATTCATTATTTGTTCCAGAATAATGCTTCATTGATTTTCATGTCATTCCGAGACCTTTTATTTCTGCACAAAAATAACACCATGGCAATTCTGCTGAAAACAACGTCAGTCCGGGTTAGTTCCATTCAAATCACGCAAGTTAGAGTCCAAAACAAGGGCAAAAGTGTTTGGAAAAGTAGATACGACAGAGACGTATCAGGTGGTTGAAAATGAGCCCATGGAGAGGGCTGGTTGAATAGTAGCCGGTGGAGTAGCGCGGTGGAGGCTAGATGCACAGGAGCCCGTGGATGAACAGTCCCAGGTGGAGGCTGGAGGAGGTCGACGGTGGATGAACAGTAGCCAATGGAGGCTGGAGGGGGTCGACGGTGGAGATGAACAGTATCTCGTGGAGTCCCGTTTTGCGGTACGCCACACCCCTCCAGATGAACAAGACCCCCGTTTCGACCGTAGCGGCTCCAACACAAGTCCGTTTCCTCTGTTTTGCGGTACGCCACACCCCTCCAGATGAACATGACCCCCGTTTCGACCATAGCGGCTCCAACACAAGTCCGTTTCCTCCGTTTTGCGATACGCCACACCCCTCCTGATGAACAGGACCCCTGTTTCGACTGTAGGAGGTCCATTTCCTCCGTTTTGTGGTACACCAGACCCCTCCCGGTGAACAGGAACCCGTTTCGAACGTGGTCGTTCGAACACAAGGCCATTTCCTCCATTTTGCGGTACGCCATGCCTCGTTTCCATCGGCTGTTCCGTCCAAGCCGTCCCGATGAACACGACGACGTATTCCATTCCGACCCAGCCGGTTGGCGCCCCATGAACGCGACAACGACTCAATTTCTCCATTCCGACCTAGCCATGTACACGAGCCCTGGCCGTACGTATGCGCGAATAGGCGTTCGAGACCCACCCTTATGTACGTATGTGGCCGTATTTTCTTTCTTGCACACTGGCCGCTGTACGTACGTGTACATGCTACGTGCGTGCCTCTACTACGACATGTGCGTGCCTCTACATCGACCAGTATGTACGTACACGTTCGCGACCAGAATGACAACGCTACGTACACTTCGACCAGGTGGGTCCCGACTGTCAGGCACTTCCTTGCATGCAAAGATGTAGCTGATGGGTTCCAGCAGTCAGGGGGGCGAATCGTTTTTTTCCCAGATGCACTTCCTTGCATGCGAAGATGTAGCTGGTAGGTCCCAGCAGTCAGCGGGAAACGTTTTTTCGTGAAATATGGTTGCCCGTCCGGTGGGTCCCTGCTGTCAGGTGGAGGAATCATTATTTTCCGCGTAATAAGGAGGCTGTCGGTGTCAAAACCAGCGGATCTCGGGTAGGGGGTCCCGAACTGTGCGTCTAGGCCGGATGGTAACAGGAGGCAGGGGACACAATGTTTTACCCAGGTTCGGGCCCTCTTGATGGAGGTAAAACCCTATGTCCTGCTTGATTAATATTGATGATATGGGTAATACAAGAGTAGATCTACCACGAGATCAGAGAGGCTAAACCCTAGAAGCTAGCCTATGGTATGATTGTATGCTGTGGTTGTTGTGTCCTACGGACTAAAACCCTCCGGTTTATATAGACACTGGAGAGGGTTAGGGTTACAGAAGGTCGGTTACAAAGGAGGAGATATCCATATCCGTATTGCCTAGCTTGCCTTCCACGCCAAGTAGAGTCCTGTCCGGACACGAGACGAAGTCTTCAATCTTGTATCTTCATAGTCCGGCTGTCCGGAGACCCCCTAATCCCGGACTCCCTCAGTAGCCCCTAAACCAGGCTTCAATGACGATGAGTCCAGCGCGCAGTATTGTCTTCGGCATTGCAAGGTGGGTTCCTTCTCCGAATACATCACAGAAGAATTTGAATACGAGGATAGTGTCTGACCCTGCAAAATAAGTTCCACATACCACCGTAGAGAGAATAATATTTTCGCAAATCTAATTTGCTAACTTGTCTTGACAGTATGACGTTATGTCATGGCCCGGTGATTATTCGAACCGTTTCCTTTAACTAGCCCCGCACATAACGCGAGGCAGTTTTTTGACACGTCTTTGTCAAAGTAGAGATCGTGTCCCCTTATTACGGGATTCTCATCAATATGGGCATGGGTAACCCAACCGCGCCATCGATTACGGCGCTTGGGGTATAAGCAAGTTTTACCAGGCAAGTGGGGACGCTTAGTTTCGTCCGCCCATATAAAGGGATAAGGATTCACCTTTCTATCCACGCCTTCTTCCTCCTTTGCTCATCCGTTTTCGCACACTCAAGCTCTAGCGCCCGAGTCCGCACTTCCCACCTCAACCTTCTCCAACCATGTCCGGAGCGGGAGGCAGGTGGATGGTCTCCTCCGTCACAGATGGACACATCAAGAAACTGAGGAGAGCCGGATACCTGCCCGACGACATCGCGCACCGGCTCCCAGATGAGGGGCAGCTCATCCCCATCCCCAGGCCCCATGAGAGGGTAGTGTTCCTCACCCATTTCCTCCATGGACTGGGATTCCCTCTCGGCCCATTCATCCCGGGGCTCATGTTCTATTACGGCCTGGATTTCCACGATCTGGCCCCGAACTTCATCCTCAACATCTCGGCGTTTATCGTTGTGTGCGAGGCCTTCCTCCGCATCAAGCCCCACGTCGGCTTATGGTTGAAGACCTTCAATGTCAAGCCGAAGGTTGTGGGCGGCCGCCAGGCAGAGTGCGGAGGCGCCATGGTGGGCAAGATGCCCAACGTAACATGGCTCGAAGGCTCCTTTGTGGAAACCATAAAGGGGTGGCAATCGGGGTGGTTCTATGTCACCGAGCCGCGCGACCCTGCATGGGCAGCGGCCCCCGAGTTCCGATCTGGCATCCCCACGCGGCTCACCTCTTGGAAAGAGAAGGTCCTGTCCTGGGGTAGCTCGGGAGAGCTGACCGGACTCCAAACATGTATTCAAAACATGGTGAACAAGAAGCTCAAACTTGTCAACGTGGTCCAGGTCATGCTCCACCGCTGGATCCTCCCGTGCCAACAACGGGAGTTCAACTTGTGGGAGTTCGACCCGGCGCAGCACCGAACTCTGAACAGGCTCTTCGACACAACTCACGAAGATGCCTGGAGGGTGATGTTCAAAAGCGCCGAGGTCCCCCCTCCCATTACTGAGGATCGCGGATTCTGCGCGAAGCGCCAAGCCAGTGTCGTAAGCTGCTTTACCTTTCACATGATACTTATTTTTTATAGATTGACTCCATGCGGGATCTAAACTCCCGTCCCTTTGACAGGACTGGCAGGAGACGGCCGGACAGATCGACTGCCCGGCTCCTTTTCCCTAAGGCCCAGCAGACGCTCTTCTGGCAAAGATGCTGACTCTGGCTCCTTATACAGTGCCAGAGAAGACCGAGAAGGCCAAGGGAACCCGAAAGAGTTCCCCACGCCAGGCGTCGTCGGACTCACCGTCCGATGACTCTGCAGCGCACTCCTCCCCCGAAGACGAGGAAGAAGAAGAAGATGCTCCCCCTCCGGCTGGGGGAGATAAGAAAAGGAAGGCCGCCCCAACTAGGGGGCCGAAGGGTCCAAGAAGGGAAGGACTCTCCTTCCGGACAGTTCCACCACCGCCGACGAAGGCAAAGACGAGTGGTTGCCCAGGGCCAAGCCCCTGGGGAGATCGTAAGTATTCGGACGCCAGAGTAACTCATAGCATTCCTTTGTCGCACTGCTTTCACTAACGCCGAACATAATTATGCAGGCCGCCACGAGCTAGTATCGATGTATCATCGGACGGCTCCCTGGGCTCGTCGGACATAGATAGCGATCCAGTCCCGACCGCCACCTCCCCTCATCCTGCCGACGATGCCGAGGTGATGTCTCAAGAGGCACCGGATCGAGAGGAGACCGTCCCGGAGGCGCCTCAAGGTGACCTTCCAGACTCCGGGAGCCGAGGGGACGGGGCCCCTGAGAGCTCCGAGTTCGGCCCTCAGCCGAACACCACGCCGGAACCTCCAGTGGTTCCGGGCTCGGGCAGGCGGCCTCCTTCTAAGAGAGGCAAGACGCCTGTGCCGGTGACCTCTGTCCATCCAGAGGCGCCGGACAATCTGCTGGAAGCGCTTCGCAGCGCTTCCATCGACGAGGAGCACCGTACTATTATGAGTGTGGAGGTCCAGAAGCTTCAGTCCGCCAAGAGCGGGTTGACTGAAGCCTGTGCTAGCCTTCTAACAGGCTTTGAGGTAAGTGTTTTAAAATGTAGTAGAAATATTACCGCATAGACAGTAGCCCCTGATGCTTTGTTCGGTGTTCATAAAGAAAAGCCGAACAGAGGATCAAATAATATCGCAGGAGTCTAATATAAGTATGTCAATATGCATATGCAGGCTTTGCTGCTGTGGTCGGCCGCACTGACTGCGGAGGTCGCCGTACTGAAGCAGGACCTCGAGGGGTCCAGGAAAGAGATCGGCCTTGCCAAGAGGCAGCTCGAGGAGAACAAGGGCAAGTAATACCCTGTCTATAGATATGTATATATAAAAGAAGATGCGATTGCAAAATAATAGGATCATCGTATATTTTCCAGGGGCCACGCCCGAGGTGGCGACCCTGAAGCAAGAGCTAACGAAGGCCGAAGATGAAGCGGCCAAGGAGCACACCGAGCGAGAGAAGCACGAGGCTCGGGTGGGCGAGGTGCAGCAAGAGCTCCAGGCTCTCGTGGCGAAGCACCAGGCGTTGGAGCTTGACTCAAAGACGCGAGAGTCTGAGCTTGTCGCGGCCCTCGAGAGCGCAAAAAGTGCCAAGGCCGAAGCCCAAAAGGCCCTCCAGGAGATCGACGCAATGAAGAAGATAGCGGCGGGGAAGGCTTTCTATATGCATAGCAAGCATGTAAAAGTAAATTACCGATTACTTACCCGAATCCGGAGCTCTCCAGGAGCATTCGCAGATTTGCCCCGCAGCGTGTCCGATGCCGCACAATTTTACCAGGCCAAGGATGGAAGCTCAACGGAGAAGCTGTTCTGGTCTCAGTATGCTGAGGCCGAACACCCGGTGCCAATGAGCGACCAACTGAAGCAGATCAGGCCATGAAGGGCCAAAAGATGTACTATGCAACGCTTGTTTGAATTTAAAATATTACCTTCTGTTTGGCTGTTTATCCAATCTGAGAGATGGCTAGTCCTCGGCTTCTACCCCCATGCCACGAGTGTTGGGGTGTTCGGGATAAACCTGAGCACTCTTGTTTCCATGTTTGGGTCCTTCGAGGGAGGTGCTCAGCACAACAAACAAGGCAACCGGACTAATAATGCTTTATCACTCTCACTTAGCCATAGAATTCTATAATTTTAAATTTCGGCAAAGCCCCTGGTATTCGGAAGGCCGAATTTTGGGCGCGATACACGCCTTTAAGCCGGATAGGGCCGGCCCCTCGCTCTAAGCGGCATAAGTCTTTAGGGACTCGAAAACCTCACCGAACAGCGACCAGTCTCTCGCCTTATCATGACAGTCAGTTTTAGCTTTCTCTACTGAGGTGCTGAACCCAATAGAACCGGGGCACAATCACAGTAGTTCTCCTAGCGCTACCTTAGCCGATAGAGCGGAACGTAAGGTACCAAAACATAGGTGCCGGGCAAACCCAACATTTGACCAAAGACATGATTCGGAGCTGATGCATATAATGCTATAAGTTCGGGGTGCCGCACTTGTGAAAGTGTTCGGACTTTTCACACCGTATTGTGGGGTACGTAAGCCCCTGGTGTATTGGCCATACCAAAGTGTATGGTTGCAAGGCGTCATTAATGAACACACACACACACACACACACACACATATATATAACAAGAATGCAATAATAGTTGTAATGTCATGCATTGTTTATTCAAAAAATTGCGTTAAAGCAGAGTGCTACAGATAGTGCGATAAGCAAAGAGTTGGACTATGTCCCTTCCAAGGGCAAGCTGAGGAATGATATTAAATCGAATACTTCGCACGTTACTGTAATCCACCTGGGAATTCCGTGGTATGATGTAGCTGTCTGCCTCCTTGGTTGCTGCATCATGTGTTCGGCAATAGTGCTGCCGGACGGTGTTTCCAGAGATTAAGGTCCTGAAGAAAAAAAAGAGAAAAATAACCAAATGGGAAGCCCTTAGTGCGGTTTAAGCCGCGTCTTGGGGCGTGCCGCAGTTGTGCCCCCCTCCCCACCTGTGCCCATGGTATTTTTAATGCGTAATTATGTACGCGTGGCTCATGTTTCACCGTTGGGCTGGGATTGGGGTGGATGCCGTATTGCTACGCGAGCTTAGATCGCGCCAAGCGGTCTATTTGCTGATTGCTCCGAGCACGCTTGAAGGTGTATGGGCTTTGAAGTGCCGAACTGGTTGATTGCCTTGAGAGGCTTCTTTGTGCTTCTGCTGCGAGGGCCGCGGTGTGCTCCTCTGTTCGGAGAGAGCGCTCTGTGTTTCCATTGACTGTAATAACTCCGCGAGGTCTTGGCATCTTGAGCTTGAGGTATGCATAATGCAGTACCGCATTGAATCTAGCAAATGCGGTTCGCCCGAGCAGCGCGTGATAACCACTGCGGAACGGGACTATATTGAAGATTAACTCTTCGCTTCGGAAGTTATCCGGGGATCCGAAGACCACTTCCAGTGTAATTGAGCTTGTGCAATGGGCCTCTACACCTAGAATGATGCCTTTAAAGGTCGTTTTTGTGGGTTTGATCCTTGAGGGGTCTATACCCATTTTGCGCACTGTGTCCTGATAAAGCAGGTTCAGGCTGCTGCCGCCATCCATAAGGACCCGAGTGAGGTGAAATCCGTCAATGATTGTGTCTAGGACCAGTGCGGGGAATCCGCCATGACGGATACTAGTGGGGTGGTCCCTGCGATCGAAGGTGATCGGATAGGAGGACCAAGGGTTGAACTTTGGGGCGACTGGCTCCCACGCATATACCTCCCTGAGCGCACGCTTCCGCTCCCTCTTGGGGATGTGGGTTGCGTATATCATGTTCACCGTCCACACTTGCGGGGGAAACCTCTTCTGTCCTCTGGTGTGTGGCTGCCGGGGTTCCTCCTCGTCATCACTATGCGGCCCCTTGTCCTTGTTTTCGGCAATTAACTTGCCGGCCTGCTTGAACACCCAACAATCCATGTTGGTGTGATTGGCTGGCTTGTCTGGGGTGCCGTGTATTTGACACGAGCGATCGAGTATAAGGTCCAAGCTGGACGGATCCGGCGTACTTTGTTTGAATGGCTTTTTCCGCTGACCGGGTTTAGAGCCTTTGAATCCAGCATTGACTGTCGTATCCTCGGTATTTTCACTATTAATGCGGCGCTTATGTTTGTTGCGACGTGACCTGCTATTGCCGTCCTTCGTATCCGAGGTACCATGGTTCTTTGATATGTTATTACTGCGAGCCAGCTAGCTATCTTCTCCCGCACAAAAGCGGGTCATGAGCGTCGTGAGAGCTGCCATAGATTTCGGCTTTTCCTGACCAAGGTGCCGGGCTAGCCACTCGTCTCGGATGTTGTGTTTGAAAGCCGCTAAGGCCTCTACATCCGGACAGTCGACGATTTGATTTTTCTTTGTAAGGAACCGAGTTCAGAATTGCCTGGTCGACTCTTCTGGCTGCTGAATTATGTGGCTCAAGTCATCGGCGTCTGGTGGTCGCACATAAGTGCCCTGAAAGTTGTCGAGGAATGCAGCTTCCAGATCTTCCCAACAGCTAATGGAGTCCGCTGGCAAGCTGTTAAGCCAATGCCGCGCTGGTCCTTTGAGCTTTAGTGGGAGGTATTTGATGGCGTGTAAGTCATCACCGCGGGCCATGTGGATGTGGAGGAGGAAATCCTTGATCCATACTACAGGATCTGTTGTGCCGTCGTATGATTCAATATTTACAGGTTTGAAACCTTCTGGGATTTGATGATCCATTACTTCGTCTGTGAAGCATAAGGCGTGTGCGGCGCCTCTGTATTGGGCTATATCGTGACGCAGCTCGAATGGGTCTTGCCCACTGTGTTCGTCCCGGCAGGATTTGCTTTTACTGTATCTGGCGTGACGTTTATCGTCTTGTAGAGTGGTGCGCCCTCGTGATCCGTAGATCGATCTTGCATGCTTTGCTTTGTCCTCCAATATATCTCGCAGGTCTGGCGTATCTCCCCATGCCTTTTTATTTGAATGGCGTCGGGGTGGAGGCTGAGTTTTTGGCTAGAATGCCTCTCTATCGCGGCCATGAGGTGGCCGATCAGCCGTATCATACGCTTCTTCCTCCAGTCGGGGTAGTAACCTGCACTTTGGGTAATTCTTGGAGGGGCGCTCGAGTTTATATTCCTCGGCCGCGAGGACTTCAGTCCATCTTTCAGCTAGCAGATCTTGATCAGCTTGAAGCTGCTGCTGCTTTTTCTTCAGGCTATTTGCCGTGGCCATAAGCCGGCGCTTGAAGCACTCTTGTTCGACGGGATCCTCTGGTACGGCGAATTCATCGTCGCCGAGGCTTGCCTCGTCTTCAGAGGGGGGAATGTAATTGTCATCCTCCTCCTCTCCGTCTGCCGCTCTCTCAGGAGGGCTGGCTCCTCCGTCCTCCTGCTCTAAATCTTGCTGGAGGGGATTGTTGTTGTCTTTGGCACTATCCGGAGTGTTATTATCTCCTGTGCCGGTATCACCACTTTTGCTTTGGCGGGACTTAGAGCGGCGCCGCTGACGTCGGCGCTTGGGTTGCTTCTTGGAGGGGTCATCCTTCGCTATCTCGTCGCCATTGCCTTCTTTGGGTGTATCCACCATGTATATGTTATATGACGAGGTGGCTTTCCAGTGGCCTATAGGCGCTGGTTCATGTTCGTCTCCTACATCGCCGTCCATACCGTTGATGTCTTCGGAGTCAAAGTGGAGCATGTCAGTTAAATCATCGAAAGTGGCTACGAAGTGGGTGGTGGGTGGGTGTTGAATTTCTTCGTCGTCCGCGTCCCAATCCTGTTGGCCATAGTCCGGCCAGGGCTCTCCTAACAAAGAGAGAGACCTTAGTGAATTCAGAATGTCGCCGAAGGGCGAGTGCTGAAAGATATCCGGGGCGGTGAATTCCATGATCGGCGCCCAATCGGATTCGATTGGCAGGGGCGCGGACGGTTCGGAGTCTGGAAAAGAGTCCGGCACCTTGGAGTCATGGGCTTCGCACAGGATTAGGCTGGTGTTCGGCTCGAAAGTCGTTGAGACTACAGCCCCTGAGGCGGTGTCCAGCCACCGGTCCTCAATTGGCACAGTTGGCTCCGAGCTAAGGGTCGAAGCTGATGCGGGCGCGGCCTTTGGGGTACTGTTCGGCGGCAGAGCTAGGTCATACCCATCATAACAGTGCGGCGCACCCGGCTGTGGCTTGAATCCGTCGAAGATCAAGTCTCCGCGGATGTCGGCCGTGTAGTTCAAACTTCCAAATCTGACCTGATGGCCAGGGGCGTAGCTTTCAATCTGCTCCAGATGGCCAAGCAAATTAGCCCGCAGTGCAAAGCCGCCGAACACGAAGATCTGTCCGGGGAGAAAGGTCTCACCCTGGACCGCATCATTGTTGATGATCGGAGGAGCTATCGGGCCTAAAGGTGACAACATAGAGGATCTCTCAATGAAAGCACCAATGTCGGTGTCAAAACCGGCGGATCTCGGGTAGGGGGTCCCGAACTGTGCGTCTAGGCCCGATGGTAACAGGAGGCAGGGGACACAATGTTTTGCCCAGGTTTGGGCCCTCTTGATGGAGGTAAAACCCTATGTCCTGCTTGATTAATATTGATGATATGGGTAATACAAGAGTAGATCTACCACGAGATCAGAGAGGCTAAACCCTAGAAGCTAGCCTATGGTATGATTGTATGCTGTGGTTGTTGTGTCCTACGGACTAAAACCCTCCGGTTTTTATAGACACTGGAGAGGGTTAGGGTTATACAAGGTCGGTTACAAAGGAGGAGATATCCATATCCGTATTGCCTAGATTCCCTTCCACGCCAAGTAGAGTCCTGTCCGGACACGAGACGAAGTCTTCAATCTTGTATCTTCATAGTCCGGCTGTCCGGAGACCCCCTAATCCCGGACTCCCTCAGAGGCACTTCCTTGTTGCGGCCGTGGACCCAGCTGTCAGCCTCTCCACGTATAGTCCATGTCCGATGGAAGCCGTTCCTTGACCATGTTGACCACGCCGGGCCGAGAGCACTAGGGCGCTGGACGATGGCAAGGCCTAGGAAGGGGACGACGCGGAGCCGGGGAAGACGTGGCAGTGCATGCCCACGCGTAGAGGAGTATGGGGGTTCACTGGTTCGGCTGCGGTGTGAGGCTGCCATCACCGCAGAATAACAGGGGTGTGGGTGAGTAGAGGGATGGCCTGGCCACCGGTGGGAGTAGTAGGGAGCGGTGAGGCCTCCGTGACATCACACCCGGCCACGGGAGGCAGGAGCACGCGGCACGACCGTCGCTGGTTTGGGCGGCTGGAGCAAGAAGACCAGAGGTTGAAGAAGCACTACATCCGTTGGATGGACATTGTACGGTCACTGGAGCCAAAATCGTTCATATTGACTAAGTTGACAAAGCCCTCCGTCCCCGTCAACTTAGTAGGCCCACAAGTCAGCCTCCCACCAAGGCGGGTCCCAGCTAGCAGGGGGTATTCATTTTTTCTGCGTAATAAGGAGGCACGACCGGCGCTGGTTTGGGTAGCTGGAGCAAGAAGACCAGAGGTTGAAGAAGCACTACGGTTGGATTGACATCATACGGTCACTGGAGCTAGAATCGTGCATATTAACTAAGTTGGCAAAGCCCTCCATCCCCGTCAACTTAGTAGGCCCACTAGTCAGCCTTCCACTATACTGGGTTCCAGCTAGCAGGGGGAGTATTCATTTTTTCCTGCGTAATTAGGAGGCATTTCCTTGCGTGCGAAGATATAGCTGGTCGGTCAGAGCTGTCAGCGGCGCTAACGTTTTTTTCGTGAAATACAGAGGCTGTTTCGGTGGGTCCCAGATGTCAGGTGGAGGAATAATTATTTTGCGCGTAATAAGGAGGCATTTCCTTTCGTGCGGCCTTGGACCCAGCTGTCAGCCTCTCCACGTATAGTCCACTTCAGATGCATGTCGGTCATTGACCACCTTGACCAGGCCACGCTGAGAGCACCAGGGTGGTGGACGACGGTGAGGCCTAGGAAGGGAACGACATGGAGCCAGGGAAGACTCCGCAGTTGTTTCCCATGTAGAGGGGAGTACGACTGTACAAGGGTTTACTGGTTCGTCTGCCGTCGCCGGAGAATAACAACATGTGTGGGTGAGTAGAGGGGTGGCTAGGCCAGCGATGGGAGTACGGTGGGGTGGTGAGGCCTGCGCGGCAGCACAGCCGGTCGCGGGGAGGAGGGAGCAGGCAGTCCCGCCGGCGCTTGTTTGAGCTGCTGGAGCAGGAAGAGCAGAGATTGAAGAAGCATGACGGCCGTTGAATGGACATCCAACAGTCACTGCATGTGCGTCAACCTTTTTTTAGGAAAGCCTCAAATCTATAGAAAATAGCATACGGCCCATCTGCCATTATTTTAATAATTTACAGCCCGTTTGCTAATTCTTAAGGTTTTTTTGGAGCCCGTATTCTTTTTGTTAGCATTACAGCCCATATTGTGGCCACGGTTAAAAAAATATACGAAATTTTGCATATTTCGGTGTGGTCTGAACTGTTTTTAATCCCGAAATTTCGAGTCACATTCAAACTGATTTTAAAAACAAATGTGTATCAATATAAAATCCAACAAATTGTCCACGGATAAAAATCAATGCAATTTAAAATCTCGAAATGAAAAAAAAATTGAAACTAATTGCCGGTTTGATGTGTTTTAAAAATGTACAGCCCATTTCTCATTACTGATAGGACATTTTCTCAGCCAGCCGAATGAAGCTCTCCTCGTCTTGAAAGAATTGCAGCCCAACAAGCCTGACAAAGCGACTTACTTGGCAAATCACAAAAAAACTGGGCTGTGGCCGTGGACCCAGCTATCAGCCTCTCCACGTACAGTACTCTTCCGATGGAAGTCGATTGTTGACCACATTGACCACGCCGCGCCGAGAGCACCAAGGCGGTGGACGACGGCGAGGCCTAGGAAGGGGACGACGCGGTGCCGGGGAAGACGCAGCAGTGGATGCCCACGTGGAAAGGAGTATGAGGGTTCACTGTTTTGGCTGCGGTGTGAGGCTGCCGTCGCCGCAGAATAACAGGGGGTGTGGGTGAGTGGAGGGAGTAGTATGGCGGCGGTGAGGCCTCCGCGGCAGCGCAGCCGGCCACGGGAGGCAGGAGCATGCGGCACGACCGGCGCTGCTTTGGGCGGCTGGAGCAAGAAGACCAGAGGTTGAAGAAGCACTATGGCCGTTGGATGGACATCATACGGTCATTGGAGCTAGAATCGTTCATATTGACTAAGTTGGCAAAGCCCTCCGTCCCCGTCAACTTAGTAGGCCCACAAGTCAACCACCCACTATGGTGGGTCCCAGCTAGCAGGGGGTCTTCATTTTTTTGTGCGTA
Organism: Triticum urartu; assembly: GCF_003073215.2. Classification (NCBI taxonomy): domain Eukaryota; kingdom Viridiplantae; phylum Streptophyta; class Magnoliopsida; order Poales; family Poaceae; genus Triticum; species Triticum urartu. The sequence continues at coordinate 83,390,029 of NC_053024.1, read as the reverse complement.
ATAAGGAGGCACTTCCTTGCGTGCGAAGATATAGCTGGTGGGTCCGAGCTATCAGCGGCGGTAACATTTTTTCGCGAAATACAGAGGCCCTTTCGGTGGGTCCCAGATGTCAGGTGGAGGAATCATTATTTTAGCGAAATACAGATGCCCCTGCGTGCGACCGTGGACCCAGTTGTCAGCCGTGCCACGTACAGTCCACTTCAGATGCATGTCGGTCGTAGACCATGTTGACCAGGCCGCACCGAGAGCACCAGGGTAGTGGACGACGGCGAGGCCTAGGAAGGGAACGACACAGAGCCAGGGAAGACTCGGCAATTGTTTCCCACGTGGAGGAGTATGAGGGTTTACTGGTTCGTCTGCCATCCCCGGAGAATAACAGCAGGTGTGGGTGAGTAGAGGGATGGCTAGGCCAGCGATGGGAGTACGGTGGGGCGGTGAGGCCTGTGCGAAAGCATAGCCGGCTGTGGGACGAGGGAGCAGGCAGTCCCGTCGGCGCTTGTTTGAGCGGATGGAGCAGGAAGAGCAGATATTAAAGAAGCACGATGGCCGTTGGATGGACATCCAACAGTCACTGCTCTCGTGTGCATTATTTCTAATAATGTACAACCCATTTGCTAATTCTTAAGAATGTTTTTGGAGCCCATCTTCTTTTTGTTAGCATTACACCCCATATTGTGACCACGGTTAAAAAGTATATGAAAATTTGCATATTTCGGTGCGGTCAACTGTTTTTAATCCCAAAATATCATTTCACATTCAAACTATTTTGAAAAATAATTTATATAAATATAAAATCCAAATAATTGTCCATGCATAAAAATTAATGGAATTTAAAATATTGTAATGAAAAAAATTGAAACTAATTCCCAATTTGATGTGTTTAAAAAAATGTACATCCCATTTCTGGGCAAATAGAATGAAACTCTCCTCGTCTAGAAAGATTTGCAGCCCAGTAGGGCTGATAAAGCAAGTAGGCCTCGTTTGGGTATTTCTTAAAAAAATAGAACTGGGCTAGCCATTTTCAGCAAGAAAAAACACAACTGGGCTCATGATGTGGTAAACATAAATAAAACCCTGGCTAGACGGGCCACTGCCCCGTTGTTACCCTGATCCGTCGCTAAAACTAGTATAAATAACAACTGCTTGTTCCTAAAAAAATAAACTGCGCGACCTGCTGGGTCCCTGGTGTCAGCCGCTCGTAGTGTAATTCTCTCGTTTATTGACTACGTTGACAATGGCGTGAGCCCCAGATGTCCAACCATTTGGAGGAACCATATTTTTGGGCTTGTAATATAGAGGCACTTGCTTGCGTACTTCCATGACGCTGGTGGGTCCAGATGTCTACTACACAACCTTCTTTTTGTAGACATTGTTGGGCCTCCAAGTGCAGAGGTTTGTAGGATAGTAGCAAATTTCCCTCAAGTGGATGACCTAAGGTTTATCAATCTGTAGGAGGCGTAGGATGAAGATGGTCTCTCTCAAGCAACCCTGCAACCAAATAACAAAGAGTCTCTTGTGTCCCCAACACACCCAATACAATGGTAAATTGTATAGGTGCACTAGTTCGGCGAAGAGATGGTGATACAACTGGTATATGGATGGTAGATAAAGGTTTTTGTAATCTGAAAATATAAAAACAGCAAGGTAACTAATGGTAAAAGTGACCGTAAACGGTATTGCAATGTGTTGAAACAAGGCCTAGGGTTCATACTTTCACTAGTGCAAGTCCTCTCAACAATAATAACATAATTGGATCATATAACTATCCCTCAACATGCAAAAAAAGAGTCACTCAAAGTCACTAATAGCGGAGAACGAACGAAGAGATTATGGTAGGGTACGAAACCACCTCAAAGTTATTCTTTCCAATCAATCTGTTGGGCTATTCCTATATGTGTCACAAACAACCCTAGAGTTTGTACTAGAATAACACCTTAAGACACAAATCAACCAAAACCCTAATGTCACCTAGATACTCCAATATCACCTCAAGTATCCGTGGGTATGATTATACGATATGCATCACACAATCTCAGATTCATCTATTCAACCAACACATAGAACCTCAAAGAGTGCCCCAAAGTTCCTACCGGAGAATCACGACGAAAACGTGTGCCAACCCCTATGCATAGGTTCATGAGCGGAACCCGCAAGTTGATCACCAAAACATACATCAAGTGAATCACGTGGTATCCCATTGTCACCACAGATACGCACGACAAGACATACATCAAGTGTTCTCAAATCTTTAAAGACTCAATCCGATAAGATAATTTCAAAGGGGAAACTCAATCCATTACAAGAGAGTAGAGGGGGGGAAGAAACATCATAGGATTCAAATATAATAGCAAAGCTCGTGATACATCAAGATCGTATCATCTCAAGAACATGAGAGAGAGAGAGAGATCAAACACATAGCTACTAGTACATACCCTCAGCCCCGAGGGAGAACTACTCCCTCCTCGTCATGGAGAACACCGGGATGAGGAAGATGGCCACCGGAGAGGGATTGCCCCCTCCGGCAGGGTGCCGGAACGGGTCTAGATTGGCTTTCAGTGGCTACGGAGGCTTCTGGCGGCGGAACTCCCGATCTATTGTGCTCCCGGATGTTTTTAGGGTATATGGATATATATAGGAGGAAGAAGTATGTCAGGGGAGCCACGAGGGGCCCACGGGGGTGGAGGGCTCGCCCAGGGGGGTGGGTGCGCCCCCTACCTCGTGGCCTCCTCGAAGATTCCCTTACATGGACTCCAAGTCTCACGGGTTGCTTTCCTTCCAAAAATAAGTTCCGTGAAGTTTCAGGTCAATTGGACTCCGTTTGATTTTCCTTTTCTGTGATACTCTAAAACAAGGAAAAAAACATAAACTGGCACTGGGCTCTAGGTTAATAGGTTAGTCCCAAAATTCATATAAAATAGCATATAAATGCATATAAAACATCCAAGGTTGATAATATAATAGCATGGAACAATCAAAAATTATAGATACGTTGGAGACGTATCAGCATCCCCAAGCTTAATTCCTACTCGTCCTCCAGTAGGTAAATGATAAAAACAGAATTTTTGATTTGGAATGCTACCTAACATATTTATCCATGTAGTTCTCTTTATTTTGGCATGAATGTTCAGATCCATAAGATTCAAGACAAAAGTTTAATATTGACATAAAAACAATAATACTTCAAGCATACTAAGAAAGTAATCATGTCTTCTCAAAATAACATGGCCAAAGAAAGCTATCCCTACAAAATCATATAGTCTGGCTATGCTCCATCTTCACCACACGAAATATTTAAATCATGCACAACCCCGATGACAAGCCAAGCAATTGTTTAATACTTTTGATGTTCTTAAACTTCTTTAATCTTCATGCAATACATGAGCGTGAGCCATGGATATAGCACTATAGGTGGAATAGAATGGTGGTTGTGGAGAAGAAAAAAAGGGGAAGATAGTCAACTAGGCATATCAACGGGCTATGGAGATGCCCATTAATAGATATCAATGTGAGTGAGTAGGGATTGCCATGCAACGGATGCACTAGAGCTATAAGTGTATGAAAGCTCAAAAAGAAACTAAGTGGGTGTGCATCCAACTCGCTTGCTCACGAAGACCTAGGGCAAATTGAGGAAGCCCATCATTGGAATACACAAGCCAAGTTCTATAATGAAAGATTCCCACTAGTATATGAAAGTGACAACATAGGAGACTCTCTATCATGAAGATCATGGTGCTACTTTTAAGCACAAGTGTGGTAAAAGGATAGTAGCATTGCCCCTTCTCTCTTTTTCTCTCATTTTTTTATTTATATATTTTTTATTTTTTTATTTGGGCCTTCTCTTTTTTCATGGCCTCTTTTTTTTATTTGGGCATCTTTTGCCTCTTTTTTTCGTCCGGAGTCTCATCCCGACTTGTGGGGGAATCATAGTCTACATCATCCTTTCCTCACTGGGACAATGCTCTAATAATGATGATCATCACAATTTTCTTTACTTACAACTCGATAATTACAACTTGATACTTAGAACAAGATATGACTCTATATGAATGCCTTCGGCGGTGTACCGGGATGTGCAATGACTCATGAGTGACATGTATGAAAGAATTATGAATGGTGGCTTTGCCACAAATACAATGTCAACTACATGATCATGCATAGCAATATGACAATGATGGAGCGTGTCATAATAAACGGAACGGTGGAAAGTTGCATGGCAATATATCTCGGAATGGCTATGGAAATGCCATAATAGGTAGGTATGGTAGTTGTTTTGAGGGAGATATATGGTGGGTTTATGATACCGGCAAAAGGTGCGCGGTATTAGAGAGGCTAGCAATGGTGGAAAGGTGAGAGTGCGTATAATCCATGGACTCAACATTAGTCATAAAGAACTCACATACTTATTGCAAAAATTTATTAGTTATCAAAACAAAGTACTTCGCGCATGCTCCTAGGGGGATAGATTGGTAGGAAAATACCATCGCTTGTCCCCGACCGCCACTCATAAGGAAGACAATCAATAAATAAATCATGCTCCGACTTCATCACATAACGGTTCACCATACGTGCATGCTACGGGAATCACAAACTTCAACACAAGTATTTCTAAAATTCACAACTACTCAACTAGCATGACTCTAATATCACCATCTTCATATCTCAAAATAATCATCAAGTATCAAACTTCTCATAGTATTCAATGCACTTTATATGAAAGTTTTTATTATATCCATCTTGGATGCCCATCATACTAGGACTAGTTTCATAACCAAAGCAAACCACCATGCTGTTTTAAAGGACTCTCAAAATAATATAAGTGAAGCATGAGAGATCAATTATTTCTATAAAATAAAACCACCATTGTGCTCTGAAAGGATATAAGTGAAGCACTAGAGCAGCGACAAACTACTCCAAAAGATATAAGTGAAGATCAATGAGTAGTGGAATAATTATGCAACTATGTGAAGACTCTCTAACATTTAAGAATTTCAGATCTTGGTATTTTATTCAAACAGCAAGCAAAACTAAATAAAATAAAATTACGCTCCAAGCAAAACGCATATCATGTGGCGAATAAAAATATAGCTCCAAGTAAAGTTACCGATGAACGAAGACGAACGAGGGGATGCCTTCCGGGGCATCCCCAAGCTTAGGCTTTTGGTTGTCCTTGAATATTACCTTGGGGTGCCTTGGGCATCCTCAAGATTAGGCTCTTGCCACTCCTTATTCCATATTCCATCGAATCTTTACCCAAAACTTGAAACTTCACAACACAAAACTTAACAGAAAACTCGTGAGCTCCGTTAGCGAAAGAAAGAAAAACACCACTTAAAGGTACTGTAATGAACTCATTATTTATTTATATTGGTTCTATATCTACTGTATTCCAACTCATCTATGGTTTATAAACTCTTTTACTAGCCATAGCTTCATCAAAATAAGCAAAAAAACACACGAAAAACAGAATCTGTCAAAAACAGAACAGTTTGTAGTAATCTGTAACTAATGCAAACTTATGGAACCCCCAAAATTCTAAAATAAATTTATGGACGTGAGGAATTTATCTATTAATCATCTGCGAGAAGAATTAACTAAATATCGCTCTCCAATAAAAAATGGCTGCAATTCTCGTGAGCGTTAAAGTTTCTGTTTTTTACAGCAAGATCTGCAAGACTTTCCCCAAGTCTTCCCAACGGTTTTACTTGGCACAAACACTAATTAAAGCATAAAAACTCAATAATAACAGAGGCTAGATGAATTATTTATTACTAAACAGGAGCAAGAAGTAAATAACAAGAATAGGATTGGCTTGCCTCCCAACAAGCGCTATCGTTTAACGCCCCTAGCTAGGCATGATGATTTCAATGATGCTCACATAAAGGATAAGAATTGAAACATAAAGAGAGCATCATGAAGAATATGACTAGCACATTTAAGCCTAACCCACTTCCTATGCATAGGGATTTTGTGAGCAAACAATTTATGGGAACAAGAAGCAACTTGCATAGGAAGGTAAAGCAAGCATAACTTCAAAATTTTAAGCACATAGAGAGGAAACTTGATATTATTGCAATTCCTAGAAGCATATGTTCCTCCCTCATAAAAATTTTCAGTAGCATCATGAATGAATTCAACAATATAACCAGCACCTAAAGCATTCTTTTCATGATCTACAAGCATAGAAAATTTACTACTCTCCACATAATAAGCAAGATTCTTCTCATTCGGAATAGTGGGAGTATCATAAGAGACCCGAATACTATAAATTGTTTCCACATTAAAAGAGTAATGTTCAGAAAAGGGGTAATCATAATCATGACAAGTTTTATAGATATAATCACTACTTTTATAGCATAAGTATCATCACAATAATCATCATAAGTAGGAGGCATGCTATCATCATTATAAATTTGCATATCAAAACTTGGGAGACTAAAAATATCATCTTCATAAACGTAGCATCCCCAAGCTTGGGACAAACATTAATTGCAGCAAATATATTCTCAAAAACATCATCTTCATCAAACATAGCACCCCAAGCTTGGGCCTTTTAATATCATAAGCATAATCACTCTCATCATTAATAGTATGGATAGCACCAATAGTATAGCAATTATCATATTCTTCCAAGCAAGTGCCAAAAAGATTTTCAAGATCATAAGAAGTATCATTACCTTCCATAATTATATTTTCATGAGGCACAATAGTAATAGGAGCAGCATTATTTGGGAGAGATATCTTTTTACCTCTCTTCCTTTTTCTTTTCTTCTTCTTCACCACATCATGTGTGGGTTCAATCCTCTTTTTGGAGCTCCTTATTAATGAGATTGGTTGAATAGGAGGCTCCTCCTCCTCTTCATCTTCTATTTGTTTTCTTTTTTTATGTAGTTGGCAATATAAGGATTTTCAATACAATTCACCGCACAATACATATAAATTTCCTCTAGATCAAAATGAAGAACTCTATCAAGGGCAAATTCTGGAATATCCTTAGTTGTACTTTTCATTTCTTCATAACCCAAGAGCAAACTAAGTTCATTATGATGTGCAAGGGAAATCAAGTCATCACAATTTTTGGACACGATACGATCATGAAACAATTTGCATTGGGTACTGAAATGATCATGTTCATTGCAAAGTTCACAAGTATGGCTAAGAAAATTTAAATTTTTAGCACAATCTTCTAGCCTTTCTTGCAACAATTTAGTTTATAAGTACTTATGCCTCTTGCAATATCTATATTCCCTAATTGGTGTGTACTTACAAACCCAATGCACTCCACAAAAATGACATATTTATAGGAGACATTTTCATCATAACTAGTGCAATCATCATTAGTACTATGGATATTCAAGGAGTTTGTACTAACAACATTGCGATCATGCTCATCATGCACATATTTTATGCCAAGCATTCTATGTAAATATTCTTCTAGCATTTGAGCACAATTTACCTTTCCATCATACTTACGAAAGATATTAAAAAGGTGAAGCGTATGAGACAAACTCAATTACATTTTTCTAATAGTTTTCTTTTATAAACTAAACTAGTGCTAAAACAAGAAACAAAAAGATTCATTTGCAAGATCTAAAGATATACCTTCAAGCACTCACCTCCCCGGCAACGGCGCCAGAAAAGAGCTTGATGTCTACTACACAACTGTCTTCTTGTAGACGTTGTTGGGCCTCCAAGTGCAGAGGTTTGTAGGACAGTAGCAAATTTCCCTCAAGTGGATGGCCTGAGGTTTATCAATCCGTAGGAGGCGTAGGACGAAGATGGTCTCTCTCAAGCAACCCTGCAACCAAATAACAAAGAGTCTCTCGTGTCCCCAACACACCCAATACAATGGTAAATTGTATAGGTGCACTAGTTCAGCGAAGAGATGGTGATACAAGTGGTATATGGATGGTAGAGAAAGGTTTTTGTAATCTGAAAATATAAAAACAGCAAGGTAACTAATGGTAAAAGTGAGCGTAAACGGTATTGCAATGTGTTGAAACAAGGCCTAGGGTTCATACTTTCACTAGTGCAAGTCCTCTCAACAATAATATCATAATTGGATCATATAACTATCCCTCAACATGCAACAAAGAGTCACTCCAAAGTCACTAATAGCGGAGAACGAACGAAGAGATTATGGTAGGGTACGAAACCACCTCAAAGTTATTCTTTCCAATCAATCCATTGGGCTATTCCTATAAGTGTCATAAACAACCCTAGAGTTCGTACTAGAATAACACCATAAGACACAAATCAACCAAAACCCTAATGTCACCTAGATACTCCAATGTCACCTCAAGTATCCATGGGTATGATTATACGATATGCATCACACAATCTCAGATTCATCTATTCAACCAACACATAGAACCTTAAAGAGTGCCCCAAAGTTCCTACCGGAGAATCACGATGAAAACGTGTGCCAACCCCTATGCATAGGTTCATGAGCGGAACCCGCAAGTTGATCACCAAAACATACATCAAGTGAATCACGTGGTATCCCATTGTCACCATAGATACGCATGGCAAGACATACATCAAGTGTTCTCAAATCTTTAAAGACTCAATCCGATAAGATAATCTCAAAGGGGAAACTCAATCCATTACAAGAGAGTAGAGGGGGGAAGAAACATCATAGGATCCAAATATAATAGCAAAGCTCGCGATACATCAAGATCTTATCATCTCAAGAACACGAGAGAGAGAGAAAGATCAAACACATAGCTACTGGTACATACCCCCAGCCTCGAGGGAGAACTACTCCCTCCTCGTCATGGAGAGCGCCGGGATGATGAAGATGGCCACCGGAGAGGGATTGCCCCCTCCGGCAGGGTGCCGGAACGGGTCTAGATTGGCTTTCGGTGGCTACGGAGGCTTCTGGCGGCGGAACTCCCGATCTATTGTGCTCCCGGATGTTTTTAGGGTCTATGGATATATATATAGGAGGAAGAAGTATGTCAGGGGAGCCACGAGGGGCCCACGAGGGTGGAGGGTGCATCCAGGGGGTGGGCGCCCCCCCTACCTCGTGGCCTCCTCGAAGCTTCCCTTACATGGACTCCAAGTCTCCCAGGTTGCTTTCCTTCCAAAAATAAGTTCCGTGAAGTTTCAGGTCAATTAGACTCCGTTTGATTTTCCTTTTGTGCGATACTCTAAAACAAGGAAAAAACAGAAACTGGCACTGGGCTCTAGGTTAATAGGTTAGTCCCAATAATCATACAAAATAGCATATAAATGCATAGAAAACATCCAAGGTTGATAATATAATAGCATGGAACAATCAAAAATTATAGATACGTTGGATACGTATCAGGTCCCTACTGTCATCCTCTCCACGTACAGTCATCCCCTTATTCCTCTCGGTTGTTGACGACGTTGACAACGCAAGAGGGCGGCACACCGCACACAGCGAGCGAACCAAGGCCGCAAGGTGGAAGATGACGGCGAGGCCTCAGACGAAACGAACAGGAGGCGTGGAAGATGCGTCGGTCCAGTCGCAAGTGGAGGGGAGTACGAGGGTTGACTGGTTCGGGTGCAGGCGCGTGTTGGGGCTGACGTCACCGGAGAATAATAGGACATGTGGGGGAATAGAGGGAGGGACTGGCCAACGCCGGAGGGTATGTTCGGTAGGGCGGCAGAGGCGCAACCAGCCATGGGAGGCGGGAGCAGGCGGAGCCGATGGGGTGGTTTGGTTTGGGTGGCTAGAGGAAGAAGAAGACAAGAGATAGAAGAGACATGACAGATGTTGGATGTCAATCCAACGGCTGGTAGGCAGAATCGTTTATTGACTGGCTAGTAAGTCGACACCACCTTGGATAGGCTATTTCCTTGCGGGTCCCAAATGTCAGAATCCAAATCCGTCATGGTCATGCAGCCTTTCCTATGAAAATTTACATCCCATTTGATGTGCTAGTTCAAAATAAGTTTGTGGGTGCCGGTGGGGGCTAATCACTTGGCTTCTGTAATGCACAGTGAGGTCAAGCGCCGGCGAGAGTGATGTTAATTCCCTTGGTTGGGATTTGCTAGCTGTTACAATATTTCACTCTAAATTAAACGAGTGGCAAGCCATTTGCCTTGCTTCAAATAAAATATGACAGTCACAATCGAGTTGAAAATGGCAAGAACATCTAACTCCAGCTTACAAACTGTACAAAAGCACAAGGGTTAATTGTTCATCAGGTTTACAAAAAAACCTGGTTGAAAAGGGCAACAACATCTAACTCCAGCACTGTTTTTGACAGTCACAGTCAAATGGATCGGTCAGGTCCATAGAATGAACATCATGGGTCATAAAATTTACTGGATTATGACTACAATATGTTGTAAATAGAAGCCCGGCACGTTCAGAAGCTCTTTTGCCCACCTGAAACTCCTTGTTTTGCTCTTCCACATACCCATCTGTCAAAACCATGCTACTGATAAACTTAAGCCTGATGGGCAATAGTAACCTCGCATTCAGCAGGAAGAATATGAAAAATCTAGTGTTTGCACGGTTGGCTACATATCATTCTAGCGTTATTGTCTTCAAGCGAATCTCATGAGAAGTGAGAAAATCCCGATGCTTACGAATCCACCGATTGGTTATAACTTTCTTACCCCATCTTGTTGCCTAAATAGACATGAAGGTTGAAAACAGTTAAGGTCTAAAAAAAGAGTGTCGAAAGAGCAACAGCTGAACGGTTAATTATAATACACTATATGCGGGCTTCCAATGTGCGTGAAATTATCACCTTTATATACAACTTCTCCAGACGTGGAAAGCATTGCAGCAAGCCAATAATCTTGTTCAGATAAAAACTATTCATTTGGATATATAAGATCTTGACAGAATCCAGCACCATTGATAGGCTATCGATGGAGAAACTCTTCATTGAGCATGGAACATAATATTAGTACAAAATGTGTACTCCAAGATGACATATAACTTATGCGCAGAAATTTAAAATGCAGCTTATGGTTACAAGTGTAGACGATAATATAAAGTACCAGAAGAACTGTGGAGCCAAACACCATATTGAAATGAGCACAGAGATCATGTATTACACCCAAGGTCTCCAGTTTAGGTGCACAGAGGATGGTTATTTGCAGCGGTGAATAACTAGAATCAAGGATCAACCTTTGAAGTCAAGGGGCATCTTGGATGATGAGCTACCTTCCGTCAAAAGAAATTCCAATTCTTACAAGGTTAGACGACTTTATTTGGAGACAACCGATTCTAACTGTGAAAACAAGCACCAAGCACTCTAGGGTAGGGCAACTGGAGTGCATGATGTTGTGCAATGAGGCCTTCGATATACGAACCCGCACAAGTGAAAGTTTCTTGATAAATGGGAGTCGAAGGTTTAGTACCAGATTGTCTGGTAGGTCGCACAGCGCAAAGGTGGCGGTGTGGAGAGAGGAGGAAAACCGCGAGATGGACATCGGTGCTAAGGGCACAAGTAGATGGCGTTCGGTATCTGGTAGGTGATTTCCAGGGGAATAGTATAACTCAAGCAACCGTAGTTCTGTGAATTCAGGGGATTTCAGCCAGGCGTCCACCGTGCAGGGCATGGTAGGCTTGCTTACGTAGCATGACGGGATGCAGAGGCTTTGAACGGAGCCCTGGTGGGAGGAGATGATGGCTCTGGGGATTTCAAAATCATTGAAGAGAGAAAGCTGACGATAGTCGAGATTAAGGGGCACGGCGTGCCATAGAGGGCACCACCAAATTGAGAGGACTCGGGTGCAACACCAATCCTTGGTGGGGATAAGCGAGATGATCTCCGCAAGGACGGCGTCCAGGAGATCGCAGATGCGGTCCACCCGAGATTCTATGGGTTCCTAGGATCTGGTGGGGGCGGGGTCGTCGCTTCTCCCCACACTGTCGGGTGCGGGATCTACAACAGGCGTCGCCGCTAGCGGGAGCCTCATCTTCTTGGCGCTAGGGTCAGCCGACTCCATTTTCCTCCAGCGCGTCACGTTCACGGATTTGAGCAGAGTAACAAATGACGAGCCTAGTTGTAGTGCGAGTGAAGAAGAAGGGGAGATAGGGTCTTTCTGTAGTAGTGAGGAAGAAGGGGAGTTGGGGTTTTCTGTAGGAGTGGGGTGAGGAATTTGGGGGTACGAGTGGAGTGAGCTGACGTGAGGTGGGTGGGAGTGAGGAGGAATAAGAACACCCAGGTTTTTGGGGGGGGGGGGTGTGCTGGGTGTGGGTAGCGCTGTCAGTGTCAAAACCGGCGGATCTCGGGCAGGGGGTCCCGAACTGTGCGTCTAAGGTCAATGGTAACACGAGACAAGGGACACGATGTTTACCCAGGTTAGGGCCCTCTCTATGGACATAATACCCTACGTCATGCTTGATTGATATTTATGAATATGAGTATTAGAAGAGTTGATCGACCTCGAGATCGTAATGGCTAAACCCTAGAGGTCTAGCTTGTATGGCTATGATAATGAGTATATCCTATCCGAACTAAGTTTGCCGGTTTATATAGACATCGGAAGGATCTAGGGTTACACAAGGTCGGTTACAAAGAAGGGAATCTACATATTCGGTCGCCAAGCTTGCCTTCCACGCTAAGGAGAGTCCCATCCGGACACGGGTGCAGTCTTCGGTCTTCATATCTTCACAGCCCACTAGTCCGGCCCATGGCTAATAGGCCGGACGCCCGAGGACCCATTAGTCCAGGACTCCCTCAGTAGCCCCTGAACCTGGCTTCAATGACAAGGTATCCGGAGCGTAGATCTGTCTTCGGCATTGCAAGGCGGGTTGCTCCTTCCGAACTCCAAAATAGTCTTCGGATGAATTGATCGTGTTCGGACCTGTAACACATAGCCGTAGAGAGTATAGTATTCCATGAATCCAATCTGATGACAACTTTAGCAATGTGACGTCACGCTTCTCGGTCATTATTTCGAACCATTTCCCATCCCGCCGTTCCATGTTTTAGGGCGTGGTTTTCCTTGACACGTCTTGTCGAAGCAGAGATCATGTCCCTTTATTGCGGGATTTTCATCAATACGAGCGTGGGTAACCCAACCATCCTGCGGGAAAGATCCCTTAGGAACAGGTAGGTTCTTAGGCTTGGGAGGAGGCGTTCAATACCCGCGGCTTTTATAAAGGAACCAAGGGCCGTCCTTTTATTCCAAACCTCTCCTCAGCCTTCCCAACCTCGAGCTCCAACACCCAAGTTCGACTTCATTGTTTCAAGCCTCCCCATCATGTCCGGACCCAGCTCTCAAGGTCGATGGGTGGCTTCCTCCGTTACAGAGGAGGATATCGCAAAGCTTCGGGCAGCCAGATAATTGACCGCGGAGGTCCACCACAGGCTTCCTGCTTAAGGACAGGTTATTCCAACCCCCAGATCTGGTGAGAGGGTCGTATTCATCTCCCACTTCCTCCAGGGGCTAGGGTTCGCTCTTCACCCCTTTGTCCGGGGGCAAATGTTTTATTATGGACTAGTTTTTCATGATCTAGCCCCAGACTCTATTCTCCATGTTTCGGCATTTATCATTACATGCGAGGCCTTCCTCTGAATCCCCCCACACTTCGGCCTATGGCTCAAGACCTTCAGTGTGAAGCCGAAGGTAGTTAACGGGGAACAGGTGGAGTGCGGCAGTGCTATGATCAACCAACTCACCAGCACTCCTTTGCCAAAAGGTTCTTTTGCCGAAACTTCCAATCACTGGCAGCGGGAGTGGTTTTACGTTACGGAGCCCCGTAGCACCAAGTGAGTAGCTGCAACCACATTCCGTCCAGGACCATCGTTACAGCTTGCATCATGGGTCAACAGGGGGCTGGACTGGGGATCAGTTGATGAAGTGCAGACTTTATAGAGCCGCATCCGAACCCTCCTCGAGAGAGACATCAATCTTGTCAACGTGATCCAAGTGATGTTAGTTCGCCGAACCCTGCCATGCCAGCGCAGGTCCCACCGCATGTGGGAGCTTAATCCAGAAGGACCACAAACCCTCCAACACTTCTTCGGCACCACACACGAAGGGATGTGGAAGTTATTATTCGGGGAGCGGAAACATTGGCCGAACACTACCGACGATGCTGGCCTTAACTACAACCGTCCGGATACCCCGGTAAGCACTTGGCTCCCGAACACTTTGTAATTATGCATACTGTAATATGGTACTGAGCAACCTATCTTCTTCCAGGGCTGGACAAAGAAGGCGGAACTAATTATGTGTTCGGCCCCTCTGCCCGAGGGCCCAGCGAATCCTGTTCTAACAAGGATGCTGACCCTGGCATCGTACCAGATGCCTGTGAAGGAGGGCGAGGCAGAGAGTGAGAGTGCCAAAGATGGTCCCTATTCCTAGGGTGCATCGGACTTTGTGTCCAGAGGAATCAAAATCCCCTCACCCAAAAATAAAAGTGAAGGGGGGCCACTGTCTCCTTCCCTCCTAGGAAGAAAAGGGCTGCCTCCGAAGATTGGGAGAAATATGCTCCTCGGCAAGGAAAGATGCCTCAGGTGGGTGGCTCGGGCTTGGAGGACGTCGAAGCGCAGTCTCATGACGAGGACAAGCCTCAGGCCAACTCGTAAGTGAACAAGGCTGTTTTAAACATGGCCTGTACATTTCTTATAATGCCTGGGATATATATTTTTTGCAGCTCAACACGCAGTATTCCTCAACAATCCTCTTCCTCGGGGGACCTTCCCCCAGAGATGATGGAAAGCGAGACGCCCCCATCAGCCACTCCGTCCAATAGGGCGGACGACTTCGAGGTGTCGTCGCGAAGGGTCTCCCCTGACCAACAAGTGGTGCAAGGGATGATGAAGATGTTACCCGAAGTGATACTTTGGTGGCCCAGGGTCCAGGGAACAACAATGAGGGCCCCAGACAATCCGGTATACAGCCGGATACGCATGAACGGATCCCTTCAAAGGGTGGTCGTACTCCTACGACGGCCTCCGGAGACCCAGAGGCGTCGGATATCTTGACGAACATGCTGCAGCAGGCGTCCGTCTCAGAGGAACATCGTACCTTGATGGGCACGGTGGTTGAAAAGGTCATGTCCACGAAGAGCAGATTGGATGAGGCCTTTGTGAGCCTACTAAGAGGCTTTGAGGTTTGTACTGTAATATGTGCAATTGTGTTTTATTCGCAAAATACACCTATGTATAGATAGTAGCCCCTCAGACTCGGGTTGGCTTCCCATGGGAGGCGAATGGAGGATCAAGAAGAAATATTCAAGGATTAATCTGATTAATTTGAACACAGGCTACTTCCCCCTGGCTACTTCCCAGACTACGGATATTGCCGAGCTGCAACGGAAGCTTGATGTGACCGGGGATGACATTGCGCTAATCAATATGCGTCTTGACGAATCGCAAGGTATGTATTCGGGGTAGTCCCTTCAGATACATTGTTGTGATATAAGCATGATGCTGAAAGTTATATACTGTAATATGCATGGATGTTTATGGTGCTGCCGCCATTGAAATTCTTCGGGCGGAGCTGGCCCGGGCTAGGGAGCAGGCCCGGTGTAGTAAAGCGGCTGCCGAAAAGGCATCAGCTGAGTTAAAAGCCGAACGAGCTGCTCGGCGTCAAGATAAGGAGAAGATATCCACGATGGCGATCGAACTAAAAAATGCTGCTAGCCGCTGTGAACTCCCACTACAGGAATCAGCTATTTTGCCGTCTGCCATGGCGGACGGCAAAGGCATGAATGGCAGACGGCAAAGGCCTTCGCCGTCAGCCGCGGATGGCAAAAGGCTCCGGCAAAGTAGGCTATGGTAAACAGCTACTTTGCCGTCTGCTTCCTGGTGGCTGACGGCAAAGGCCCTTTGCCGTCTGCGGCGGACGGCAAAGAGAGCGGACGGCAATAATTGCGCTGTCGGTCCATTAAGTGGCTAACGGCAGGCCTTTGCCGTCCACCGCTGACGGCAAAATTTATAGTGTCTGTGCCGTCCGTCGTATGATGTCATCTACACGTCACTACATGGCAGGTTCTTTGCCGTCTGCCACTGATGGCAAAGTGCGGGTTCTTTGCCGTCTGCCACTGATGGCAAAGTCTTTGCCGTCTGCCACTGTAGGCAAACTGACCAAATGGGTTATCTCCCAGGAAGCACATCTGGATGCCATTGCCGTCCGCGGCAGACGGCAAAGAGCCCGTTGCCATCGGTGGCAGACGGCAAAGAGCCTGCATATTGGCTCTTTTATCTGTTTTTTATTAAATCCAACAATTTTCATCACAAATATATATGACATATATAGATATATTTCAAAAGGCCATTATAGAGAAAACATATAAGATATCCAACACATAACTTCATCATCCAACCATATATATTACATGCATAGTTCCATCATACATAACAAGTTCAACATAGAGGCATCCAACCATATATATTACAATAGTTTCATCCAACGATACATGCATAGTTCAACGATACAAAAGAAACAGAGAAAGGGATAAGGAGCACTCCATCTATGCAAGCTTTCGTCAAGTGAATGAAATCTGCAAAATGAAAAATAAGAAAGTTAGAACAAGAAGAGTAGAACAAGAAGAAGAGTAGAACAAGAAGAAGACTAGAACAAGAAGAGTAGAACAAGAAGAAGACTAGAACAAGAAGAGTATGTCACTTATGAGCTAACTTACGTGAAATGGATCATATATGAGCTAACTAAGTTGAAATTGGTTGTTTATGAGCTAGCTAAGGTGAAATGGATCATTTATGAGCTAACTTAGTTGAAATGGGTCGTTTATGAGCTAATTAAGGTCAAATGGGTCGTTTTTGAGGTAACTAAGGTGAAATGGATCGTTTTTCAGCTAACTTAGGTGAAATGGATCATTTATGAGCTAACTTAGTTGAAATGGATCGTTTTTGAGCTAACTTAGGTGAAATGGATCATTTATGAGCTAATTTAGTTGAAATGGATCTTTTTGAGCTAACTTAGGTGAAATGGATCATTTAAGAGCTAATTTAGGTGAAATGGATCGTTTTTTAGCTAACTTGGTGAAATGGATCGTTTATGAGCTAAATTAGTTGAAATGGATCGTTTATGAGATAACCTAGGTAAGATGGGTCATTTTGGAGTTAACCTAGGTGAAATGGGTCATTTTAAAGCTAACATAGGTAAAATGGATCATTTAGGAGCTAATCTAGGTAAAATGGGTCATTTTTGAGCTAACTTGGATGAACTGGATCATTTATAAGCTAACCTAGGTAAAATGGGTCATTTTAGAGCTAACTTAGGTAAAATGGATCGTCTATGAGCTAACTAAGCTAATTATGCAATTTTTGACATAAGTAAGCTAAGTACAGATCGTTTTAGAGCTAACTTAGGTAAAATGGATGGTTTTGGAGGTCAGTAAGCTTATTAAGTCATTTTGGAGGAGAAGAAGCTAAGTCTAGGTCATTATGGTAAGAATTGGAGGAAATAAAGCTAAGTCTAGGTCTTTATGCATGTGTTAAGCAAAACACTAGATAAACTTACCAAGATCCAGGAGGTGTAGCGGGGTGGCTCGTGTCGGTAGCTGGAGAAGGATCGTGCGATGCTTGTCTGGAGTTACGCTGCACCAAAGATCATTTCCAATGTCTTGTTAGCATGATGACACTCAAATGTTAAGACTAGCAAGTAATGTCCATTCAAATAAAACTCACCGTGGTCCCAGGAGCAATCACTGGCATCGGCGGAGCGGTCTGACCTGTCTTCTCGCACACAGACTGCACATTTGGTTTTGACGACTCAGTCATACTAGTTAGTAATGAGACAAACACTACATGAATGTTTTGGCTAATCTGCAGAAGAAACTTACCACAAGGAGCTCGTACATGGCCCTTGCCTGCATGTCATTCCGTGCCCTCTCCTCCTCCATCATCTTTGTCGTCCTCTCCTCCAACTCCCGCTGCCTCTCCGCCGCCTCCGCCAGAAGTTTCTCCATTCTATCTCTCTCACTCTGTATAGCAGCCTGCAACACCACTCACATGACCATTTGTAATCATTGATGGAAGCGCACACAATGTAATGCAGAAAGATAACTGAGTACGTATCACTAACCTTGATGGCGAGTTGCACTGGCCGTTCACGAGGCCTTATCTCAGGAGCGGAGCTCGACTGGCGCGCCTTGATCTCCGGGAGAGTGCTAGGACAACGGATAAGTCCATCTCCAATGGCTATGGAGCCATGGGACCTCCCGCCACCAGATATCATCATCAGCTCTGGATCAATGGGACCCTGGCTCGGGTTAAAGTCCTCCCCTTTCCTCGCCTTCCCCTCATCTTTATATCTCATGAGCTTGTTGTGGGAGGAGATGTTGGTGAAGTTGTTTGCATCATCGAGGTCAGACTGAGAGAAAGCCTTGACTTTCTTGAAAGAGGCAGTGTGGGCCATGGCATACAGGTCGTACACCTCTGGCACCTTATCCGCCTTATTGTAGCGTGCCTGAAAGAGAGAAACAATGAAAATTAGTAATTAAAGGGCTCAAGCTAGCATGATGAATAAATTGCATGAATCATGAAGCAAACCACATACCCAGTTGCGCCCGAACTGATATAAGTTGGAGCTGCCTTGATGGTGTGGCACACCTTCCATTTGGGCACGTTTGTCCATGGTCTCGTTGTGGAGGGCTAGCCATTGTTTTGAGCACCACTCATCGACCAACACCTCCCAACAATCCATCCGATCCGCACACCATCTTGGAGGCGCCTAAGTTAGCAAATAGAAACTTGAGCGCTACGGCTAAGAATTACTAAATGAAGGAACTTAAGTAGAGAAGGCCTTAAGAATTACCTTCATGTACTGCTCCTTACTCAGGAACTTATCGCGGCACGCCAGCTTGGTCTTCTTGATACCACGCAAGGCGTAGTAGTCTCGAACAGCCTGCACCCGAGCCTCGTGCCGTAAGTTCTGGAGTAGGCGCTTGCAGACGTTCTCGATAACATGTGCCGCGTCCTCCTTGTATCCCTCCTCACACCTGTAGAATGTATGCAATCAAATGAGACAATATTGATTAGTACAATTAATAACTAGCTAGTTGAAGATTTTTAAATGTGTAAAGGAGAAATTACCCAGAACTTTTTGATCACCATGTCTGCCCTCGTGTCGCACA
The DNA here is from genome assembly GCF_003073215.2 of Triticum urartu. NCBI lineage: Eukaryota > Viridiplantae > Streptophyta > Magnoliopsida > Poales > Poaceae > Triticum > Triticum urartu. The sequence continues at coordinate 83,370,987 of NC_053024.1, read as the reverse complement.
CGACACCGTCGATAATCTCATCCGGCGGGGCCGGGGCAGCCATGTAGTGCTCCCAGCTCAATCCAAGCTCTGGAAGCCGACCCTCACCAGGCAACGTGACAAACCCCGGGAAGTTTTGCCGGCAAAGAACTCCAAGGACGGAGTTGGGCCGGCGGACACTATGATGGTGGTCCCAACCCCTGCAACATGACAAGGCCAACGCATTAGTTATTTGAAGAAACGTGAATGCAGAAGGTACAAAAATATTAGATGCACTTACGTACCTCTCCCCATCAGGGAAAATCAACCACCTCTGCTCGCGGGTCACCGGCACGGATGGGAGCCGTGTAGCACCACGCTGGTAGACGTTGCCCCCCTCCTCCCCTTCCTCATCAGTCGGCTCCCCGCCATCATCAGCATGGCCACTCGGCTCCCGGCCATGCTCAGGCTGACCCGACCAGGTACCCCATCCAGACGTGTGCTCCTCCGGGGTCTCGTGGGCCCAAGTCTCGTGGGCCGAAGGCCCGTCGACCCGAGGCTCGTGGGCCAAAGACTCGTGGACCGGAGGCTCGTGGACCGGAGTCCGTGCAGCCTCCTCCTCAGACGAGTCCACCCTAGCAGTCACGTGCTCGGGTGAAACAGCTGGGGGCGGTGGCGAGGAAGGCGCCGTAAGAGTCACCCTACCTCCTCTCCCGCGACCACGTGCTCCACCTCCTCTCTTCTTCTTACCTCGTCCCCTGTTGGGCATCGCGGTCGACGAAGAAGGGCCCGGCGGTGTCGCCATACTGTCCAGCAACGCTCGGCGGAGAGGTGCGTGTGGAATGGAAGACCTCGCACCACGCGCCGACGAAGAAGGGGCCTCGGCGCGCTCCCGACCAGCGCCCACCATCTTTCAACACCTGCCATGACAAAGAATAAATGAAATTAGTACAGCATAAAAAAAGTACCGACATGAATAATAATATGTATATCACTTAAGTGTATCATCATCAAGTACAACATAAAAAAATTGAATACCTGACACTACTAATAATCTCGATCAGTATCATCAATAAATGCATAATCATCATCATCACTATAATCAATGATGGGCTCATAGGGTTCATTGGCATCAACGTGTGCAAGGCCACCTTGACGTAATCGGTCAAGCATTGACAGGTCATCTGCAGCAGTAACCTCTTCTTGTTCCGGCTCTTCTTGTTCCTCCTCTGGGGTGATGTCGGATTCATTGTCGCTGTCTACTTCAATGTTTTGGGGTGAAGTATAGCGGTTCTTGAAACGCTTTTTGGAAAGATGTGTCTCTTAGAAGAATTCTCCTTCATATGTGTCTGGGTTAATGTGAGGTTCATAATCCTCTTCCTTTGGGGGAGAAAGTCTAGCACGTGGCGGCACTTCATAAACGACATCCCAACCTTTCAGATTTGGATTAGTTTGGCAGGCCCACGGTAGATAGAATACTTGGGTCGCCTATTGAGCCATAATATAGACATCAAGAACATCTAAATGAGTGCTTTGGTTGATTTCAACTAGCCCTATATGTTCATGAGTCCTTCTAGTCTCCTTCGGCTGAAACCAATAACATTTGAAGACTACGACATTCGGTGGGTTTTCACCATAGAACAGAAGTTCATAAATTGCTTCAACTCTCCCATAATACTCGGTACCTCCTTCGCCGATAGCAGATACACAACAATTTGTAGACTTTCGGTCGGCCATAGATAGCTCTTTGCCATAGGTACGAAAGCGATACCCGTTGATGTCGTACTTGTCAAATGAATGGACCTTATAGTCAAAACCATTAGCGACTTGTCTCAATTCGGTGTCCATAGACTTTGAATTAGCCTACAAGTTTAATATGAAAGGATTGTTGCATTATGCACAAATTAGCGAATGAAATGAAATTGTCTAATAGAAATTACCGTTTGTTTGAACCAAGAGATGAAACCGGGATAGCCACCTCCTTGCTTTGCGAGAAGCTCATACTCTTCGACCGAATCCTTTTGGATCTCCGCTCCATACGAGAATATGGCGACGTATCGACTGTATGACATATCCAGGAATAAGAGTAGTTCAAAGGAAATAGAAGTTGCGAAACAATGTACCAAGAACTTACTCGATGTACGGCCGCACTTCTATCAGGTTGTTGAAGATATACAACGAAATGGTCCGCCATTCTTCGTTATCCAAAGATACTGGATGTGAAACACTAGCTGGTGCGAGATTCCCTTTGAATAGGCTGAGGTTGGATCCACCCTTTTTAGGCTCGTCAGCATTGTACCGAGGCTTCGGATTATGCAAATGACGATTTTTGGCTTCATAGTGCGCTGTTACGAAGTTTGCCGCCTCCTCTGTGATGAATGCCTCAGCCATCGATGCTTCAATTCTACATTTATTTTTACATTTTTCTCGAAGCGTCTTCTGCATCCTCTCAGTTGGGTAGCACCAACGATTTTGCACGGGCCCCCCCAATCTTGCCTCGGTCGGGAGATGCAAAATCAAATGCTGCATTGGATTAAAGAAGCCCGGTGGAAAGATCTTCTCTAACTTGCAGATCAACTCCGGCGCCAACTCTTCCATTTCTTCTAGCACGCCAGGCGATAGTTCTTTCGCATAAAGAACACGGAAGAAATAGCTGAGTTCTGCCAGTACTAGCCATTCATCCTCGGGGATGAAGCCACGCAACATCACCGGCATTACCCGCTCAATCCATATGTGCCAATCATGACTCTTGAGACCAAATATCTTCAGTTTATCAAGATTCGCTCCCCTCTTTAGATTCGCTGCATACCCATCGGGGAACATCAACTGCTGTTGCACCCACAAGAGAATTTCCCTCATAGCTGGCCTTCCAAGATTGAACCATGCCTTTGGCTTCGTCCAGTTCTGCTTTCCTTTCGGTTCTTTCATGTTTTGTAACGGCCTATCACATAGCGCCTCCAGATCGACTCTAGCCTTAGTATTATCCTTTGACTTCCCATCTATGCCGAACAATGTACCAAAAAGTGCCTCGGTGATATTCTTCTCAGTGTGCATCACGTCGATGTTGTGTGGGCAAAGGAGGTCTTTGAAGTAAGGCAGATCCCATAAGCATGTTTTGTGAGTCCACGCGTGCTTAGTATTATACCCTTTGAAGTACCCTGGACATTGTGGATCTGACTCGAGAGCGTTTAACTAATCCAGGGTCTGTTGGCCTGTCAATGCAGGTGGTGCAGAGTTTTCGACAACTCTACCCCTGATGAAGTTCTTCTTGTCTTTCCTGAACTTATGGCGAGGATCCAGGAACTGTCTATGCATGTCGAAGCAAGAAAACTTGCGACCGGCCTGAAGCCAACGAAACTCAAGAGCTCCCTTGCATGTGGGGCACGGGAACCTTCCATGCACACACCAGCCAACAAATAGCGCATACGCCGGCAAGTCATGCGTCGAGTACATGTACCAGACACACATTATGAAGTTCCGTCTGCTAAAGGCGTCGTATGTCTTGAACCCATTATCCCAGGCTTCTTGCAATTCGTCCTTAAGCGGCTGCATGTACACATTCATATTTTTGCCCGGATAGTTGGGTCCTGGAATTATCAACGTCAGGAAAATGTTCTTTCTTTGCATAATCTGTCCGGGGGGGAGATTGAGTGGAAAGACAAATACGGGCCAACAACTGTATTGGGCTGCCGTCATACCAAACACACTAAACCCATCCGTGCTGATGCCGACTCGAGGATGCCTCGGATCTGCCGCTTTGTCAGCATGTAATTCATCAAACTTTTTCCACGCAACACCATCCGATGTGTGTACCATCATCAGATTCCCATCTGCATCTAGTTCGGTTCTTTTGCCTGTTTTGTGCCATGTCATCTGTCTGGCCGTCTCTTCGACCATAAAAAGACATTGAAGTCTTGGTACGATTGGCATATACCGAAGAACACTAACGGGGCTTTTGGTCTGTGTCTTCTCACCCATACCGTTGTCTACCACAATATACCTGGAAGACTTGCAAATGGGACAATAGTTCAAGTCCGCATAGTCAAGCCTAAATAAGGCACATCCTTTCTCACAGGCATGTATCTTCTCATAGGGCATCTTCAGTGCACGGAGGATTTTGTCCGACTGGTACAGGTTTGCAGGCATTACATGGCCTTTGGGTAGAAAGCGTCCAAATACTGTCATAATTGCGTCATGGCATTCTCTGCCCAAGTTGAACTGAGCCTTCAGAGCCATTACTTGTGAGATGGCATCCAACTGACAAAGCTCAGTGTGCTCGTGGAGCGGACGTTTCGAAGACTCCAACATTTCATTGAAGGCCTTTGCAGATTCCTCCATCTCCTCGTCCGAATCCCGAGCATCATCATAGCCTTGCACCATGTTTTCCATCCCGGTACCATGCTCGTCGGTGCGACGACGATCCACCTCAGCTCGATCACGTTGGGCAGACTCACCATGAAATGTCCACACCGTATAATCGGGCGTAAAACCACTCTTCTGCATGTGTTTGCCCATTTTAGCCTCTGTCTTCTTTTCCCAATTGCCGCACTGGAAACAGGGGCACCAGGTTTTCTTTTGGCCATTTGCAAATGCGGCTTGCACAAACCCCTTAGTTTTTGTGAACCATTCAGCGCTCCATTTGTTCTGACCAGTGTGACCGGTATACATCCACGCACGGTCACTCATCTTGACTTTCAGAGCTACTGGACACACAACAATTATATATGTAATTCACCATGTATATATTCATCAGTTGATCTACTTTGTCAATTTTATTACGTCCATGCAACCTACACTCTAATAGGTAATGATAGGTCCTAATCCCACCCGTGTATGTGTAGATTGGGTTCATTTTCCCATGCTATGCTCCGGATCCGGCGCAAAATTTTGGCAGCACCTCCCCGCTGTTCTCCTGATACACGTCTCTGCAATAAACAGAGAGGATGTGTACCCGGAGAACAACAGGGGAGGCACTGACGAAATATATGCGTCGGATCCGGAGCAAAGCATATGGGAAAACGAACCCAATCTACACATACTCGGGCTGTCCATGGATAGCGTTGGACAATTCGAAAGAATCAAGGTTATAAATATGCAAATGCATGCATATTTATAACTATGACGCTTTCGAACGGGAGACACATATTGGTTACGCATACTGATGATTCAAGACACATATATAGCTAGCTATCAAGTTTCATCGGAATAGATCAAATAATTAATGGGGGAGGAGGACTTGTCATTTGTGCTCACCCATGAATGAAGGGGCAGAGCTCATCAAACGCACGGCAAGGTCGTCGAACACCAAACCTCGCAGCGATGAAACAACTGCACATTTAAAACTACACGATCAACACAATTATATATGATGTTTTTCATAACAAAATCGAAAAATATATGACCTAACTAATAATTCACAAATATATGACCCCGTCGGCCTCTAGAAGGCCAAAGAACACCTTTTCGAGAGGTGTCGGGGGTCGGGGTGTCCTGTTGGTGTCGGGGTGCCGTGTCGGGGTCGGGGTGCTGTTTCGGGGTCGGGGGGTCGGGGTGTCGTGCCGATGTCGGGGTAGTGCCGTGTCGGTGTCGGGGTGTTGTTTCGGGGTCGGGGTGTGGTGTCGGGGTCAGGGTGTCGGGTCAGGCTCGGGGTCGGGGTGTCGGGTCAGGCTCGCTCGGGGTCGGGGTCGGGGTGTCGGGGTCTCGGGGTCGGGGTCTCGGGGTCGGGGTGTCGTGTCGGGGTGCCGGGTCGGGGTCTGGGTACCGTGTCGGGTCGGGTTTTTTTTTCCTTTTCTTCTTCTTCCTCTTCTTCCTTTTCTTCCTTTTCTTCCTTTTTCCTTCTTCTTCTTCTTCTTCTTCCTCCTTTCCTTTTTCCTCTTTTTCTTCTCCTCCTCTCCTCTTTTTTCTTCTTCTTCCTCTTTCTTCTTTTTTCTCTCCTCCTCCTCTCTTCTTCTTCTCCTCTCTCTTTTTCTCTTTCTTCTTCTTTCCTAAAACTAAACTAAACCTAAACCTAAAACTAAAAAAACAGAAAAAGGAAGAAACTAAATCTAAACCTAAAACTAAACCTATAAACCTAAAACTAATCCTAAATCTAAACTAAACATAAACCTAAAACTAAAACTAAAAAAATAGAAAAAAAAAGGAAAAAAAGGAAGCAGAGACTCACCTGGGTGGAGGAGGGGGGCGGTGCGGCCTAGGGCGGGCGACGGGGCCGGGGGCGCTGGGGCGGCGGCAGGGTGGTGCAACGGGACAGGGCGGTGGGAGAGAAAGAGAGAGAGGGGGGTGTGGGGCGCGGCCGTTAATGTTACGTGGGGCCCTCCCTCTTTGCCGTCCGCCACCCTTTGCCGTCCGCCTTCTTGCTCTTTGCCGTCCGCTAGCGGACGGCAAAGAGGGGGGCCGTTAGGTTTTTTTGCAGCTCGTCAGTGGGGCCCCTCCCTCTTTGCCGTCCGCTAGCCGATGGCAAAGAATCTTTGCCGTCCGCTAGTAGACGGCAAGGAACTGGCTGATGGCAAATTTGGTCTTTGCCATCAGCCAGTTCTTTGCCGTCTGCTTTTTGGAAGCTGATGGCAAAGAGCTTCTTTGCCGTCTGCTAGCGGACGGCAAAGAACTGGCAGATGGCAAAGTAGCTGATTCCAGTAGTGTCCTTGAGAAGGAGAATGAAGCCAAGACGGCTGAAATTAACAAGGCCTTATGAGAGGCGAGAGAAGCGCGGTCTGAATCCAGAGCTGCCCATGAGGAGATCCAGCAAGCTAGGGAGATTGCGGCTGGTGAGCCATTTTTGCTGCAGACTAAGTTCGGTGATCCGAATGATGCTCAGCTTAACCAATTGTGGAGTTCTCCGGATGAGTTTTTAGACTTGCCGAAGAGTTCTTCCGATGCAGCGCAGTTTTACCAGCCGTGGGAGGGGTATGCAACGGAGAAGCTTTTCTGGTCACAATTCGGCGCGTCGAAGCGCCCCCTATTGCTGAAATGAGCAGATGTCCAAGTGGGCCGAGCTTCATAGGATATCCGGCACTGCCATGAAGAACGTCATAATCCAGTTATGGCCAACTGATCCTGTTCCGAATAGCTACTTCGGCTTGGTGCAGCGGCTTGTTGACGCGGTGCCACGTATCGACGCTATGAAGCAGTCGTTGTGCATCGAGGGTGCATGGATGGCCTTTGCCCGAGTCAAGACATTCTGGGGGAAGATGAAGGCCATCGATGTTGCAGTGAAGAATCCACCCAAGGGCAAGGACCGCCATGAAACGGAGCATTATTTTGAAGATGTCCTAGTGGCCGCCAGGTTGATAGAGGGTCAATGCTCGAAAGACATAATGTTCGAGTGAGGTGTATGAGAATTGTATGAGACAATTTTATAGTTAATCTATTTTTATATATTGCTCGAAAGTTTGTGTTCCTCCTGTGCGGCCGTTTTAATATAATCTGGAAGTTTTCCAGTCGTTGGCTTCAGCCCCCTCGTGGGAAGTACGGGGGTGTTCATAATAGCATTTGATTACTCTTGACCCAACGTCTTGGTCCGTGAAGTTGGTGTCAATGCGGCGAACCAGGCAACCACACTATAGGGCGTTAATACTTTCACTTAGCCATAGGAGTTTTATGGTGGGTCTACGACATAGCCCTTGGTATGTATGCGGCTTGTTCATACGATGCGTGTACATATTTGACCGGAAAGAGGTCCTTCGTGTGACACAGGGGAATCGCTAGAGATTCTGATAAGTCATCGAGTGGTTGACCAGCTCTTGTCGCATCATGACAGTCAGTTTTCGGCTTTCTCTACTAAGGTGCTGATCCAGGTGAACCGGCAGCACAATCACAGTACTTCTCCCTTTATTACCCTAGCCGATAGTGCAGAACGTAGGATATCAAGCACAGGAGCCGGGCAACCCAACTATTGACCCAAGACATGATTCGAAGCTGATGCATATAAGGCCAATCTCGCGACGCCGAAGTACGCTATAAAAGCTGTTCGGACTTTGTTGGCAACTCATTTGTTCCCGTACCGAGCCCCTGGCAAGTTAAGCCCGGGGTATATCTGTGAAGCAACCATAGAGGGCGTATTTGTTTGCGGAAAGACGCGGATGATTAATTCGGGTAATGTGAACTAGAACCTGAGCGATATGCCAAAGATTACTTGATATATATAAAGGCCAAGACCCCGGCTATTTGATATGCCCTGGGTCGAAGGCAGAGGAAAAAGGCATGTTACAGGCTCGAAAAAGAGTGTGGTCTACAAAAAGTTATTTTGGACCTCCCGTCGCATGTCTGCGCCGCTTGTCCTCGGCAAGGGGAATTCTTGAAGGAAGTAGCCCCGTAGGTGAGTGTACGGATCCGAACTCCGATGGAGTCAGTCTTAGATGTTTCTCCTTTGCGCCACCTGTTTTTAAGAGATAATGAAGAAAGAAAAGGGAAAGTAAATAAAAATGTTACCGGAGTGCTTGCAGACTTGTCCGTATTATGCTTCCGCCAATGCCCATGGTATTTTAAGTCCGTAGTTATGTATGTGCGGTATAGTTTTAACGGGTATATGAGATGGGCAACGGAAGCCGAACTGCTATTTTTGCTCCGAAGTTGATCGATCTTCGGGGGGGAGTTTCTTCTGACCCCCGACATTTGGCTGGTGAACCACTCCGTCGTCCCTATTGCCTGGCGGCCCCCTTCCCTTGTGTTCGGCATTAGGCTTGCCGGCCTGCTTGAGGACCCGTATGATTAGCTGGTTTATTGGGGTGGCCGTGAATCTGGCAGTGTCGGTCCAGTATCATGTCTAGGTTAGATGGTCCGTCTGTGTTCGCCTTGAATGACTTTTTCCGTTGACAGGGCTTGGGATTGTTGAATCCAGCGTTGACCGCTGTGTCACGTGATCTTTCATTATCATTGCGACTGTTGTGTTTACCTTGTCGTGGCTTGCCATTGCCATCGCGGATTTCGGAAGTGCCCGAGTCGCTGGCACTATTGCTTCTACGAGCGAGCCAGCTGTCTTCTCCCGTGCAAAAGCGGGTCATTAGAGCGGTAAGGGATGTCATGGATCTAGGTCCTTCTTGACCGAGGAGGCGTGCAAGCCATTCATCCCGGATGCTGTGTTTAAAGGCCGCAAGGGCTTCCGCGTCCGGATAGTCGATGATTTGGTTCTTTTTTAACTAAGAACCTAGTCCAGAGCTTCCTGGCTGACTCTCCGGGCTGCTGGACAATGTGACTTAAGTCATCGGCGTCCGGTGAACGGACATATGTTCCTTGGAAGTTGTCACGAAAGGTGTCCTCCAAATCTTCCCAGCTGCCAATAGAATTTTTCGACAGACTATTTAACCAGTACCGAGCTGGTCCTTTGAGTTTTAGTGGTAGGTATTTGATGGCATGAAGGTCGTCTCCGCGGGCCATGTGGATGTGGAGGAGGAAGTCCTCGATCCATACCGTGGGATCCGTTGTTCCATCATATGATTTGATATTTATAGGTTTGAACCCGTTTGGGAATTCATGCTCCATTACTTCGTCTGTGAAGTAAAGAGGGTGTGCGGCGCCTCTATGTTGGGCCACACTGCGACGTACCTCCGATGGAGTCCATTTGCGGCTTTCGGCCCAGGCGTGGCTAGGTTTGTCACGTCCGAATATGTGGCCATTGTCGCGTGTCGAGGTATGTCCTCACGATCCATAGATCGCTCTTGAGTGTCCAGCTCTACTACCCAATCCTGTTGAAGGTCGTATGTACAACCCTGAGCTGTTTTGTTCTTGCCTTTACGGCGAGGTGGGGCGGTCTGGTGTTCAGCTCGAGTTGCTGCTTTACCTGGACCAAGTTGTGGTCGACCTGCCGCCTTGTGCGATGATGGCACGGGCTTGAGCGCCTTGGCGTTGCCCTGGGGTAGCAATCTATGCTTCGGGTAGCTTTTGGTTGGGCCACTAAGGCCGTATTCTTCGGCCGCTAGGACTTTAGTCCATCTATCATTGAGCATATCTTGGTCATCTTGAAGTTGCTGTTGTTTCTTTTTTAGGCTCCTTGCAGTGGCTATTAGTTGGCGCTTGAAGTGCTCCTTCTCAAGAGGTTGCTCAGGCATGATGAAATCCTCGGTGTCGAGGCTCACCTCATCCTCAGAGAGCAGAAGGTAATTGTCGTCCTCCGAATCTTTGTGTGTGGTCTATTTACCAGGGATGACCTGCCCATCTTCCCGTTTATCTTGTTCATTAGCTATGTTAATGGGATCTTTGTTGTCTTCGGCATCGTCGTCCATACCATCAATGTTCTCGGAGTCGTAATCAAGTGTACCGGTCGAATCCTTTATCGTGGCTACGAAGTGGGTGGTGGGTGGGAAGCAAAATTCTCCACTGTCAGCCCCTGGTTCGAGCCGGATATAATTCGGTTGTGAGTCCTCCGCCAAGGACAGATTCTTTAAGGAATTTAGCACATCGCCCAAGGGCGAGTGCTGGAAGATGTCTGCGGCGCTGAATTCGAAGATCGATAAATGATCAAGCTCGGCGTCCGTGAGCTCACGTGGTTCGGAACTTACGACCGGAGATGAGTCCGAAGTTCCACTGACAAAAACGTCGTGAGAGATTAACTCTATGTGCGGCTCCAACGCTGTGGAATCTGTGGCCTCCGTGGTAGGGTTAGTCCTCCCATCCTTGGATGGTGCAGCTTGCTCCAGATCTAGGGTCGGAGCAGTTACAGGAGCAATCTCATGGATGCGGTCAGGGGTGTGGCTTCGATCTGCTCTAGATGTCCAAGCGAATTGGCCCGCAATGCGAAGCCGCCGAACACAAAGATTTGTCCGGGGAGGAAAGTTTCTCCTTGGACAGCGTCATTATTGACGATTGAAGGGGCCATCGAACCTTTTGGCGATAGCACAGTGGAACTCTCAATGAAAGCACCAATGTCGGTGTCAAAACCGGCGGATCTCGGTAGGGGGTCCCAAAATGTGCGTCTAAGGTCGATGGTAACAGGAGACAAGGGACACGATGTTTACCCAGGTTCGGGCCCTCTATATGGAGGTAATACCCTACGTCCTGCTTGATTGATATTGATGAATATGAGTATTACAAGAGTTGATCTACCTTGAGATCGTAATGGCTAAACCATAGAGGTCTAGCTTGTATGGCTATGATAATGAGTATATCCTATTCGGAATAAGTTCTCCGGTTTATATAAACACCAGAAGGATCTAGGGTTACACAAGGTCGGTTACAAAGAAGGGAATCTGCATATTCGGTCGCCAAGCTTGACTTCCACGCCAAGGAGAGTCCCATCCGGACACGGGTGCAGTCTTCGGTCTTTGTACCTTCACAACCCACCAGTCCGGCCCATGGCTAACAGGCCAGACGCCCGAGGACCCCTTACTCCAGGACTCCCTCAAGCGCCTCTCTTTCAGTAAATATATGGACTTTTGAATTGATTTTACTATTTACTAGGGTGGATGGGATGTTTTGTCTTGGGCCCAGAGAAACAATTACTACTAGTACAGTGCAGACACTCTACAGCTACCCAGAAAAACAATTACTACTAGCACAGTGGATACAATACTGCTTCTGGCTCCTCCTAGGTCATCAAAACGTCTCCCTCTACTGAATGTTGTTATACTTTTGTTCACCGACATGCGGGCCATGCAGCGCGCGGGCCCAAATGCCATCCACCAAATTAGAAGGCAGTATGCAGGTGGAGAGTCACCCCGGTCGTAGTGCGGCAGTAACGAGTCGTCGTATCACAAAACCCCACCTCCCCGCAGTCTAAGTTTGACGGACGAAGTAACCATCATTTCACTCTTTGCTGAATCCGCTTCTCCCTCACCGTCTTCAAGAAAGGCAACACTTGCATCTGCCATTGTTCTTCTCTCCCAACGAAGGGAAGGTAAGCGGATCCGTGATGTTGGTATATTTTTGTTCAGAGAAAAAAGAACTTTTGCAAAACAGTAACCGATCCTCACTCTCTTTTTTGTTTTATTGTCATTGCCATTGTGTTTTCCTTTCAGTGGTCTCCTAGTATTCGTCAGTTTCATGACGAACCAAGGACAACCAGGTAAAGATCTGTCGAAATTGGAGCAGACACGAGAGGCTGATCCCCACGAGAAAGAAAGCTCCAAGAAGATGGAGGCAGCCACTGAGCCGACCCCAGATATGCTCACGGCCACTACTGAGATGGTCAACGCCCCGTTTGAGGTTACAACCCCTGTGGCACTGCAGGAGCAGTTTTCCCCCTTCGAGGATGTGCCCCCCCCCCCCCCCCCCCGCTGAGCTGCCCAAGGTGATTTTCTTCTTTGCCGATCTCGATTGTGGTTTTTCATCTAAGCATGTGGTGATGAATAATGCAAAATTTTATTAGCTTCGATGCCATGTTATACATAGTGGTTTAAGTAACTTGTGTTTCTTATACTGGAAAGTAATTCAAAATTTGTTTATGTTTCAATTAGAGCCCTGATGCAGACAAGGATTGTGTGGTTGTACATGTCACTCGCTATGAGGCGGATAACCTAAATACACGCACTGGGAAAACAGAGTTTTTAGGCTGTTGGATCCTGGAAGCCATTTGTGCTTATACCAATGAAGAGTTGTATTCCAGCCTCACTGTTGTCAGGCGTGTTGTCCAGGGTGTACTGAAGCACAAGAAGTTCAAAGCTACTCCTTCGTTTGTGAGGCATACTATTCTTGTCAAGCTTACGTAGAAAGATGACGTGGCATGCCTCCACAAACATGTTTATGAGTGGCAAGGCCACAAGGTTGTCTTCATGAAGGTTCACAGGATTGAGCTGCTGCCGGACGTCCTCGATGATGTTCATGGAAAGGTCCGTCTTGTGTCCAGCCCAAATTAAATCGAGGCATGAAATAGTTACCCCAGCTAGTGTTTAATAGTAGTTTGGATTGTGTCTAATTATCCGAACCTTGCCTGTTATCGAGCCCTCTGGGCTAGTACTCTGTTTGAATTCGTCTATGGGAACTGCTGCTACTTTTGTGTGCCCGTTAATCATGTGAGAACCATCGTAATTGTTGCTGAAACAGATGCGTCCTCAATAGTTTTTTCATGAATATGGCATGGTAAGACATAAGTTGTCACGGTTTATCATACGAGTAGTGTGTGTTTTGATGAAATAGAGTACTCGTTCGAGAACTGTGCACCGACGTATACATAAGTACTTGTAAACACTGTTGGTGCTACCCCACTTGTAAGCAGTTGTCCAAAACACATCACATTGGCTCGGCTCGCTTCAACAGTAGGCTATCGACCAGCTAATAATCAACAATCTGATGTCTGACATATAAGCAACTATGTATCTTGTTACAGTGGTTCATGCAGTTAACTGAGGCCACAATGTAAATTCCAAACGTTCACACGCTAGTCCAGCATTCATGTGGAACACTCACATTAAACTCAGCTTCATAAAAAACTTGAAAAGCATAAGTTAAGCAATTTTATACATCTCAATGATTCATAGAACATAACAAACATATACTAGTTCATGGCAAAAGACAAAGTTGTGAGAAGGTTTACAAATTAGGAAAAAACAAGCAAGGCTTCTCTCAGCAAAGGGCCTCCCGGCAGGCTTAAATTTCCTGGAGTTCACTCTAGTTTTTCTTGTTGCCACCATCCAGGGTTAGGTTCTCTCATTCCAGAATAACCAATTATAATTGTGTTCTCAGCTGGAATGCTGAACTAAACCATGTAGTGTACTGACCAGGTGAAATTCTTGTGCATTCCACTAAATTTAAGCACTGCTATTTGCAGAAATAAGCAGACCATAATGCCTCTTGTCCGCTCACCTGTCCAAAAAACCACCATGAAGCCGTGCCAACTAGTCCTCGATCCATGGATGAACTGGTAGAAAGTGCATTTCGGACTAGGATGCAGTTGTTTTCGCTCGTCCCTACACTGCAATCAGGAAGTAAAACGTACGAATCAACTTCTTTTATATTGCGTTGGTCATTCTACCTAGTAACTACCAATGTAGGAATACCTAGAAGACGGGTGGTTAGACGACAGCCACGAGGGATAGCCATCTCATTTTGCGTAGTTCTACTAAAACTGAGGTGTGTGCTTTTGATTGCGCGGATAGAAACAGTACGGAGATAGACATCCCGAAACAATATGGAGACAGACATCCCTGTTTACGCAAATACGAAATACGGTTATTTAAATAGTGACAGATATTTGCAGTGGCATTGATTAACAACAGCATCTATTGTGTTATAATTGGCACTAGATTGACAGTATGAAAGTGTCCTTAAGTAACTAGCATCACATCACATCAACACTGCCACTAGATTAACATGCAGAACAATAGCATTAGTATTACTGTCATGAGAGTAGCACATGGTCAGTAAATGTGCAATCAAATTTGTGTAGTTCCACTGGGATGAAGCAATGTTAGCAGTGTGATATTTAAGTGTAACTGCAAAAACACAATTCATGGGAAATAAAGCAAGACGGAAGCACTTCATAAAATGGTGGTGGCATTGCTTCAATTTATCGATGGCACTAGACCATTACTTATAGTGACATTAGGTGGCATTGCTTAATTCTCCATGTGATTTTACATTAAAGGTAGCGATATGGGCGTAGGGACAGCAGGGGCATAAAGTGGTGAGGCAGATGTGGTTGCCGAGAGCGGCAAACAGTCAGGCAGCATGTCTGCATTTGTCCCATTTTTTATCTCCTGGGAGACATTTTCCTATGTGAGCGCAGGAAATCTAGACCCCCTGATTCTCATTTACGTTGTCCCCCAACACCCGTCACATTATTCCTTTTTCAACCAAGAGATAGGTCCACTTCCCCCCACCCTTCGCCATCCACCATGCTTTCTTGGTCTTTTCAACCAAGAGACCGGTTGGGTAACCAGTATCTACTACTTTCCCCCGTTTCCTCTTAGAACCAAGTACTAGATTCATGCTACAGCTTTCCCACTATCTTCCCTATTTGAACCAACTCTTAGAGTCGACTGTATGAACTAGCTTTACCTCTAATAATAGTAAAAGTCTAGGTGGCTTTGGAACAGCGGACGGAAGTAGAAAAAGATCCACACGAAGCCAAGTGGGGAGCTGGGGCAGTAGAGCAAGGCAGGTTTCGAAGGAATATATACCTGAGGGTCGTCGGCATGTGGCAAAGACGGCCTCGGGAGGCTGCATCTTGGCCACAATACTGCAGGGAGGAAGAAGGGGTCGGAGGCCCTCCCGAGCCGGTGCTCTCTCAGAGAGAACGGCACGGCCGCCGATTGGGACGCGCGGGCAGCCGTTGGTCTCCTCCCTCGCCACCGACGAGAGCATGAACGATGCACCTACACCCCTGCCCCAGTCGAGGTTGTCCGACCGGATTTGTGACCAGCCGTGAGCTGAGAGAGAGTGTGGCCACCTATGTCTTGCTTAGATCTGGAGAGCATAAGAGAGTGAATGGGAGGAACCCTAGCTGAGAGAGAGTGTTACTATTCATCACCCAGGGTGCAGAATAAGTTATTCTTCACCCGAGATAATCTTACGATCATTTCATAATTAAATTACGTTTCGAATTCAAATAGTTACATTTCTATTGATTCACTACGTAAAATTTGACATAAGAAAATAAAAATATAGGTCATAAGATAAAAAAATTTACAGTTTATGTGTATTTTAGACTATGATTCTACGTTTGTAATTTTACATAACATAAAATATTTTTTACAGCTATTATATATTTTCTTACGGTCCCTTTTTGCGTCGGAAATAAGACAAAACTTACGAAACGTAAAATTACGATGCATTGATGGTAAATTAGAGGGGGGTGATTCCTCATCCAGAGTGACGAATAGGACGACCCAATATATATATGTTACCCTCGGTCCTATAACGACGAGGCAGCCGTTGCGGGCGAGCGAGCGACGACGGCAGCCGGAGATTGGGAGCCCGCGGCGCCGTGACGGGTAGATCCTCCGATCCACGCACTGCCACCGGCTGGCCGCCCGCACGCCTCCCCGCCGACGGGCTCGCCGGCCCCTCCCCACGCGCCTTCCCTCCGACAAGCGCCGCTCCCGGATCCTCCCCGCACGCCTCCCCTCCGACGGGCTCGCCGGCCCCTCCCCGCGCGCCTCCCCTCCGACGGGTGCCGGCTTCTCCCCGCCGACGGGCGCTGGCCCCTACCCGTCCGCCTCCCCGCTGGCGTTACTCGTCCCCTCCCCACGTGCCTCCCCGCGGGCATTCGCCGGCCCCTACCCGCGAGTCTCCTTGCCGCCGGTCCCTCCCCGTGAAGCTCCCCGCCGCCATCGACGCCAGCTGCTGCCCGCAAACGGGATGGATTCAATGCCCGCTGCCGGATCCAGCGCCCCCCACCACCATCTCCCGATTCACTGCCTGCCGCGCATGGCGTCGCCCTTCCTTCCTCTTATTCTTATTTCCCAGCCGGCAGTGGCATCACATGTGCTGCAGCTTCCAGCGTCGTCCTCTGCCTTGTCGGCGCACAAGCCGTTCGCCTCAGCCACCCCAGTCCGTTCACAATTTCCAGCAGAGTCCGTTCAACACTAGCGTGCAGCTACCCGCCTCCTAGATTCAGGTTTTTTACATGCTCAAATGGGAAGCCAGTCTTTGTATCAGGCTACTCTTCTTACAAACACCTGAACCGAACTCAATCTCGTGTGTTACCATCCTCTCATCTTGTCTGTTTTATTCTCAGGGACGCATTCATGGCTTCATTCAACAATTGGACTGTGGGCAGATGTTGATCAACAAGTGAGCTAAGGGACTGGGACGCCCTCCTCGCCGTGGCGTCATTGCTGGCCGTCAGCGGCGGAAGCGGGGTGGCGGCCGGGACCTTGTCGTGCTCGTCTCTGACTACTGTCAAGGTATGCATGCACATCTGTACTTTAGTCAACAAAAGACAACAGGGATTGGTATTATGATTTGTGATCTGATTGGTCCTGTGTGTTACTTTACTATTGGACCGAGGAACCTGACATTAAAATGAATCATCTACAGGCTGGAACATGGAGCTTGCAGCTTATGTTTGTTGTAGTTCGAACTTAGGCTCATCTCTCTCTTGTACTTCAGTTATTCTTCAGTTTTCAGTATTGGTGTAGTCTGTATGGTGAAGATGAAGTTCCTTTTTGAACTTCTCCGGTTAATATAGATGAACTTGGTCATCTTTTTTATATGTACTTACATCAGCTCATCCAGTTGTTCGTGTACTTGAAATACTAATCAGTTCAGATCTCGAGAGAGGTAAGCTCAGAGAAAAAAATACAGAAGTTCAAAGTCGATAAAAAGGGGGATGTTATTTCTTTGTCTTGCCACCGTGGCCGAGTTAGCTTCAACCTGTGTAGTTTAGTCGCCATATTTGTGATGCATCCACAGTTAGTTGACCACAACTTGTACAATTAAATGCCACCTCTAGTTTCAGGTTTCTTCGTTGTTGTAAGGCTTGTGAAATATCTTACCACTGAGGTTGTGGTGCCTTTTTCTTTCAGTAAAAATTCAGGTTGGGAAGCTTATTTTTTCCAAAGTGATTGTTTGGGTACTACAAGCTCCCATAGAGTGGAAGCGATTGTTACAACAGGTTTGAAGTAGATATTACACAAGGTTTGATTTTTCTAGACCATGTACAAGGACAGTAGCGTACTTATGCAGTGGTCTGCCTTTTCTTAACTTTATTTGATTTTTTTGTGAAATATATAAAAGCCGGTAGTAGTACTATTACTTATTTTACCACAGGTCATTGACTTAAACTATATCAGTTTAGCACATGTACTTACAAAACCAAATCAACAGGTTTGTAGGTTTTTTTCAGCTCATCTTGTTGGCTTTTTTGGTTCATATTGCAGGCTTTTAGGATTAGATTCTCATGTCTGTTTCAGTATTAAGGAGAAGTAAAACCATTCATTTCTTGTATATTTATTATTACTGTAGTACTAGCTACTCCGTTCTAGTAGTATATGGAGTATGTGATCAGCTCATGCAGTATATACTATGCACAAAATGTCTGTAGGGTGCTTTACATACAAAGAACTTGCTTTCTCTGGACCATGCAAGCTTCCTCAAAGGAGCTCATGTCGAACGAGTGCTTTACATACAAATGAGCGCAAAGATGGCCATTAGCTTAATTTGGATGTCGCGTGGCTGGCACCATTATCGTAAATTTTTGTTTCTGCACTAAGTTTCCTAATGTATTTTCTTCACAAAAGTTTAGTGAAAAATTTACTTCATGTTACTCGTGATCTCGCAACTGTATGTTCACCTATGAAGGTATCTCTCATTGCTTATTGTTACATTAATTTCCATGGTAAGAAAGGTTTACATTAAAAGTAACATCCATATAGGAAAAATGCTTCTATTCTAACACTTTTTTTTGGAAAAAAGAGCACTAGTACTGATGAGTCGTATTGACAAGGATGCCGTCTACAATTCTGATGAGTCCTACTGAGAAGGAGATAATTATTGTGCAACTGGAAAAAACAAATGTTTTATAAAGAAATATGCTTGAAGTTCAATTACTATGGTCTAAAAAATTCAATTACATCTCTAGTGCATTCAGAATTGCTAATTTAAAAAAAAATGAAGTTCCTATTTCAGGATTATGTAAGTTCAAAATTAGTGTATGATATGTGTGCCATAGTTATCTGGACTTCAATTCTGACTAATATTCCATTATAGTACTACTGCATATTCACTTATGATTGCTTCTTGCTGCCACTATTTTTATCATGATTTTGTGTGTCCACCCAGGAGTGTTTTTGTTTCTGTATTTTAGCTCCTCAACAACAGAAGCATGTACATGTATTACTACTGCGAAGGTTCAAAAATCAGAACTCAACAAGTTCAACATCGATGGTACTGTGCACATGCGCTAAGCCGTTCTACAACATAGCGCTAAGCCGTTCTACGCAGCTAAAGGAGGTGCTAGCTTTTCCCCACCTCCCCCTGGATGTTCATCTCCTTATCTTGTGTATGTTCAGTTCAACATCAGGTGATTCTTCAGGTCACTTTAGTGTGCATTTTCTGTTCATCTTGCAGGTGAAGGTGCTCCCCTTGGGTTCATCTTGCAGGTTTCGTTCAAACTTGGCAACCTAGGTCGTTCAACAACACCACTAGAGCCCGTTCAGTTGGTGGCGTTCCAACTAGCCACTCAAAGTTGTGGCCATTTAATGACACTTTCTACATTTGAGACATGAGAAACTGTAGCCTTCCAGTGTGTTACCGTTTGGTAGCTCAGGATGCTTTATGTTTTGGAGATCTACAAAGTGACTATCTGAGAGCTGTGTTGGACTTTCTCATTACAGCATGGAACTTCTCTAGAAATCCTAGTTGATGCTTGCTCCCACCAGTCAATTGTGCAAGTTCAGTGGGTGTCATCGAGCATGTTCAAAAGTATGCCCTTTGTGCAAAAGTTTGAATTTTTGTCAGTATTTTGTATATTTCATTTGGCAGAGGCTTCATGTGATCTTGTGGAGCTTTATAAAATGTTCTCTCATCACACTTTTAAGGCCCTATAGTTCATTATATCATACATGTGTGGCCATTCAGTATGTATTATAGGATCAGTTCTTGAAAAAGAAGAACACATACATAGTTGGGTCAAAAAGAATGATTAGTTCAATAGTGCTCTCTCCTGCCTATTTTGGCTGATGTCCACAAATGGACAAACAATTGTGTCAGAAATTGTTCTATTATTACTGGCATACAAGTACAAAAAAAGTTGAACATGAGGTCCTACATAGGCTTTGGAAAAATGCTAAAAAAACACGAAAAGTCAAAAAAGTCAAGTTCAAGTGGTAAAATAAGAGAAGTCCAGAACATTATCGCAAAACAAAGTTGAGTTCAAAAAAATGAAACATGCAAAATTTTCTTTTTGTTAAAAGTATTATTCAGTTCAACAATATAAACCATGCAAGCTCGGAGACGCAAATACCGTAAATTGTTGAAAAGCTACGAGGAAAATCATACCGAAAAAACAGAGTAAAGTCTAGTATGTTAAAACACGCTCAGTACAAAACCATATGGACATCAGTTCAAGTACTCTTTTTTCGGAACCTTTCAAAATTACTCTCTAAAGAATACATCAGTACAAACGCACACGTAGATCAGTACAAGTACTCTATTTTTTCGATGGAAAAATAGCACGATGGGTCTCACCATAATCCAAATTACTCTTCAACAGTTGCGAATTTGAGAAAACGTTCAACATGATTAAGTTTCGTATTTTCGATATCTTTCTAATAGTATATTATTTGTCTCATTTCGACAAACTTTTTTTTAAAAATCGCGTTCGAAATCAAATTTGACCGTATTCGAATTCGTTTTTAAATCGTAAGGAATTAGAAAAACATTTCTATACGAAAAAGTTGCGCATTTTACATAGCTTTCCAATGCCGTATCATTTGCGTCATTCCGACAAACTGTTTGCAAAAAATCGTGAAAATACGTTTCGCTCAGAATTTCACCGTTTTTCAAATTACTTTTAAATCATATAGAATTATAAAAAACAATACATATATGGAAGATGCGGATTTTCACCAGCTTTCCAACGCCATCTTATTTGCTCAATTCCGACAAACCGTTTGAAAATTGAGTCCAAAATACGATTCACGTTTTCGGTTTTGAAAAAAATGGTTTTTTCAAAACTGCTCTTAAACCATAATGATTTTGCAAAAACGTTCAATATATTTGAAATATGGTTGTCAAGAGCTTTCCAACGATATATTACACGCTATGTTCCGACAAAAAAGTTACAAAAAGTTTTTGAACTAAAGAAGACGATCTGTTAAACACAACTGAAAGCATCAGTTCAACCGCTTCGAAAACATCAGTACAACCACCTGAAACCGCCAGTTCAAAAAGGGTAACAGAATAATATTCTGTTACTAGTAACAGAATAGCTCAGATGTATATATATATATATATATATATATATATATATAGTGGAGTGATTTTGTCGTACCAGCTTCAAAAAAATGCCGCTCCTACGTGTACCCGCGAGTGGGTGTGAGAGAACTAGTGCGTGCGTGCACCGCTTCTCTTCGTCAGAGTACAATATACTATGCCAAAAGAACGTTCGCCACAAGAGTAATAGTATAAGTGTGTGACGTGTGAGCTAAAATAAAATGTGCGCGACGTCTTTTGCTTTTTAGAAGTTCTGAGGGTAGGGTGTGAAGAGCACATATGTGTGTTTACCTGCAGATAGACGGTGGGTGCGAGAGGACTCAGGAGAGTCGTGACTCATGAGGGTGTGTGTGCGTGAGAGAGGGGGGCACGTATGAATGCAATGCATGTGTCCATAAATCATTATCCGACAAACGTTCGCCACAAGCCTTTTCCTTACGAATGCCGTAAGAACCGTTAGATCGGCATCCGACAGTGTCAGTTTTTCCATGTCATTTAAAGAACAGCCACTCCCCCTACACACAAATCTTCCACGTGAGTGTTAGTAACTGTCGTATGCTCCCTCCATTCCAAAATTCAGAGCATATAGCTTTATTGAAAATTCGAACCTCGCAAACTTTTTACCGAGTTTTCGTGTACCAAATTGCACATGTAGAATACCCTGTATATATCATTTCATTCATCTTCAAGAGGTAACTATAAAGATGGGGGAGGAGTCTACAAAGAAAGACCATCATATCACCTGCAATGATTTCAACCATCCTTTGGTGTGGAGGAATATCATAGGAACTCTATATGATATGATTTTTATAGGATTTTTTCCTTTAGAGCCAATTGGTTCATTGGAATAGATTCATATACTCCACATCTCAAAGGAAATAAACATGATATCATTTCGGTTGCTTTAGAGCCACTTGGTTCATATGAATGGATTCCTATACTCCCATAATTTCAAAGGAAATTAACATTAGGGTATATTCAATAGAAAAGTTCCTATGATATGAACCAAATTACATCTCTTTTCTAATCCCTTCTCATAGGAATTGAGATACATGTCATCTCTAGATTCAATAGAAAAGTTCCTATGATGTGAACCAAATGACATCTCTTTTCCAATTCCTACTCATAGAAATTGAGATACTCCATGTCATCTCTTTCCCTACAACTTCCATGTATACATCTTCTATTCCTAAATAGCTAGTACAACCCACTAGTAGCTTTTTTCCAAGACATGCACCTATGGCACAACAACTACATAGTGTGCGAATAACTTTGAAAGATGGTCGCTGGATGAAGCAAATCCGACATTGCAGAGATGGCAAATCCGAGCACTACTGGCTGTTGGATATCATCAACATTCCACCAGATCTGCCACATGTATAATTTAGAAGACTCCATGGTTGAACTTAAGCATAATGCACAAACCTCAAAACACAAGCACTTCTCCTTTGTTCTAGAATCTTCCATATCATAATTGAATTTTTTTTCTAAATGAATGGCCATTATTTGTTTTTTACTTTATGCTTTACAATGCACAACCCCATGAATCTTAACATTTTTATAAAACTAATTGATTTTGAATGAGATGAACTATAAGAACTAAATTAACACCTACACCATGCATATATGACTCAAATCTTTACATGCTATAGTGTGTATTTATTCATAATTTGGTTTCGAAATCTCATGCATTCAATGCATGTGTATCTTACTAGTTTTGAATGGAGTAGCAAATTTCACGCATCCCCGGGTATATCAAAATGCAGGGCCCATGCATCATTGCCTTTCGGTCGAACCTACGTCCACAATTTTTTGTACGTACTATATCTCCATTGGTGCCCGAACCCAAAATGCCGCCTCGTTCCCCTAAAACCAAGCGGCCCACACATATTTAAGGCGTCGACTCAAACTCAATCCCTCTCCCATTTACTATGATGTGGCCCCGCATGCCGTAGTAGTACTCCTACAAACCCTACCGCTGCACGCCTCATCGGTTTTCTTCAAGAGGACGAGGGAGAAGCTGATTTGTAGTGGAGGCGCTTTCAGAAAAAATGATCTGTACTGGAGACCCCTACCCTAGGGTGCCCTAGGTAGCTGCCGCACGCATCATTGGTTTTCTCTTTTCTTTATGCCCTTGCGCCCTAGAGTGAAATGATGGTTGCTTCGTCCGTCCAGCTTAATGCGGGAAAGGTGGGGCTTTGTGATTTGACCCCTCATCGCTCATTTTCTACTACTGCGGTGCTACGATCGGGGTGCCTCCAATTCCAATCGCTGCTCCGAACTGTAATTTGGTGCATCGCACGTGGAACACGATGGTGGATGAGCCACATGTCGGCCAAAGGGGTCCTATTAAATGTGTCGCCATTTCGTGTATGGACTGACCCTGCTTGAGTTGCTACACCAACACGACAGGTGCAGCCTACAACTTGGTTTTTCGCCTTGGTGAATCCCAACTATATTGATCTAGAAAGATACATAGTGAATTACCCTCTCCGTCTCTTTTTTTAGGCGTCTCGGTTTATAGGGCGTGCACGTAGTTCTAGGTCATCCATTTGACTAACTAAATATGAGTTACTATGTCACAAAAAGTATATCATTGGATTATTAAGCGGATGTAGTTTCTAAAGATATATTGTTCATCACATATATAGCCAGTTAAATTCTCAACCTATAACGACGTGCATGCCATGTAAACCGATACGGAGGAAGTATAGTAGTAAAAATGAGGTGATTTTACCGAGCGATCGGCGGGGGAGCATGGCTTGTCATGCAGTCCCATGTTTCATGATGTACCAAGGCGGTGCGCGTATCCCTCTTGAGGCAGAAGCAATACTACGTGGTTTGAGATGATGGCGAACCGAAGTGTGAAATAATGATTGCTTCGTCCATCTGGGAAGGTGCGGCATTGTGATTTGACGTCTCATTGCTCATTAATACTACTATTTGGGCGGTATGACTGGGGTGCATCCCCCTATTGTTCTGCACTGTTATTTGGTGCTTGACATGTCGACCCGGTTACTATACGTCCCACATGTCGGCAACAGGAAGTACAGAATTCATGAAAGCGAGCGTCGATGGAGGAGTACAAGACACGGCTTGGGTTTTTGCTACTTCGCGTGATCCATCGATACAAACCCGGACTAAAAAAAGGCAAGGGCGGGTCTTTTCCTGTGCGGCAGGTAGGGGAGTTTGGCATAGTCTGTTCGAGGCAAGGAGGCAGGAAGGGAAGCAAGTAAATAAAGGTTGAGCGACTTAGTTTTGGGAAAATCTGATTTTACAGAGTACGTACCCACTAGGGTTTATATGGCTCATCTAAAAAACATTCGTTTTTCGTTTTATAAGTCTCAATTCTACTAGTAGTAGTAGTAGTACCATCACATGTTGGATTTCGAGGTGCGTTAGATCACCCGATGCAAGCAGTGTCAAGAGAAAACTCACCAATGCATGTAGAAGTTCATGGAAATTTAGTGGTCATTCATGCATTCGTTCTAATTAATGCCTAGGTTAAGATAACTTCTTGAGAAAAACGAGTTTACTAATTACTTGTGCAAACTAGGAGTACGAAATTAATTCGACCACTCACCGTCTACCTTGGTTGGAGAGATTTTGAAATTGAGCCATAAATTGGAAAGGAGGGAGTAGTAACTTTTACTCGATTACTATTTGTGGCCTTGTATAGTTGCAAAATGTATTTTTTTATTGTGGCTTTGTATAAGTAAATGGAGGGAGTACTAAAGGACATATATATTCCAAACAATATGATAATCTCTCTAACCAAGGTAGTATGGACGAGGAGTAAACGGAGGGAGTAGTAAAAAAAATTCCTCGTCCTGCGAGCCACCGCGCGCGTGGGCAAGCACTACTAGGAAAAGGGCTATAGATAGGATTGACACTAATGGCAAACCAGGGAAGTAGTGCGCCACTACTATATACTAATGGCGCACCAATTGGTGATGCGCCATTAGTGTGGAAGACACTAATGGCGCACCAGAAAACAGGTGCGCCACTAGTGATATTTTTTTTTCATTTTTACATACATACTAATGGCGCATCCTACCGAAGTGCGCCATTACTAGTTCTAATTAGTAATGGTGCACCAGACAGGGAGTGCGCCAGTACTGAATTTTTTTTATTCTTTTTTTTGCAAAACTACTAATGGCGCACCGCCTCACAGTGCGCCATTATTAGTTTAAACTACTAATGGCGCATCCTGTAGAAGTGCGCCATTAGTATATATTTTGATATCATGAATATTTTTAAATTTCATGGGCACTTTTTGATATCATGAATATTTTTAAATTTCATGGGCACTTGTTGAATTCATGAATATTTTTCAAATTTGATGATATTTTTTCATATTCAATATGATAAAATATTGAATATTCATGAGGACACTCGATCTCGATCCCCCTCCATCTCGATCTCGATTCCCCCTCCATCTCGATCTCGATCCCACCCGCGCCTCCTCTCCCCTCTTCATTTTTTAAAAAATAATAATAAAAAAGTGTAGACTACAATTGTTGTTAAACAACAATTATTACTGTTTTTATAAAAAAATATTACTGTTTCATATTCATTTGCTAAAAAATTATTACATGCAACAAAAAAATTACTTATGGCGCACCTCTGAATGGTGCGCCATTGATATATATATATATATATATATATATATATATATAAAGATTACTAATGGCGCACCTTTGCCTGGTGCGCCATTGCTATGTAAAAAAAAGATTACTAATGGCGCACCTCTGCCTGGTGCGCCATTGCTATGTAAAAAAATGATTACTAATGGCGCACCGAACGGAGGTGCGCCATTAGTAAGATTCCCCCTAGCTAATTTCCTCCCTCTCGCCAGATCCCCTTCATCCCTCTCCCTCGCCCCCTAGCTAATTCCCCCCGCTGCCCCGACCCACGCGCCGCCGAATTATTACATGCAACAAAAAAATTACTTAGCACCCTCCCCCGCTCCACCGCCGCCGCCGACCCCCCGCACCCTCCCCCGCTCCACCGTCACAAATGAATGCAACTAAAAATCCCAAAAAACAAATTTCTTTATATTTTCAAATAACAAATTTGATGATATTTTCAAATAATAAATTTGATGATATTTTTTCGATTCATAAATATTTTCAAATAACAAATTTGATGATATTTTTAAAAAAATATTACTGTTTTTATAAAAATTTATTACTGTTTCATATTCATATTCATATTCATTTTCATATTCATATTCATTTTCATATTCATATTAATTTTCTATTAAATTATTAGATGCGACAAAATAATAATAAAAAAATCTTACTTATGGCGCACGGCTGGCTGGTGCGCCATTGCTATCTAAAAAAAGAATACTAATGGCGCACCGTCTCGGGGCTGCGCCATTGCTATAAAAAACATACTAATGGCGCACCGCCAGGGGGTGCGCCATTAGTAATCTCCCCCCTAGTCGCCCGATCCCTTCGTCGCTCCCGCTCGCCAGATTCACTCCCCCCTCGCCAGATTCATTCCCCCCTAGTCGCCCGACGACCCCCGCGCCCCGCCTCGCCGTCTCGGTCTTCGCCGCCGACGGCCTGCCCCGCTCCTTCCCTCCACTCCTCAATCGCCCTCTCGGTCCTCGCCGCTGACGGCCTGCCCCGCTCCTTCCCTCCACCCCGAGCGTCGCCGCCGCGCGTCACCGCGGCCACCGACCGCCCCGTCCTCCGTCGTCGTTCCTAGGAGCTGCTCCAGGAGCAACACCATCATCACCTTCATCGCCTACGTCCACGGATTGGAGCAGGGTCATCAAGGATCGAGCGCATCGACCTCTTCTTCCTCATCACTGACCACTTCTTCTCGGCGTCGATCCGCGCTGCCCCGACCACCCCCGGCCTCGCCGTCTCCTTCCCCAGCTCCGCGGTGAGCGTCTCCATCGATTCCCCTATTTTTCTCCTTGTTTAGTCACCGTTTGTGCATGCGGGATCGTGCTCACCGCGCCGGCCGCCCCTCGCTGTAGATTCTCTGATGTCCTTACCTGAAACTGAATATAAAGTCAGTTTAAAAGTCAGTCTCTTGATCTGAATATAAACTTTATCTGAAATAGATGCAGTCATAAAAATTCAGTTAAAAATTCAATTTTAGAGCTTGGCTCCTGATCTAAATATAAAGTGTACGACAAGCTTATTGTAACGCCCTCGATGCGGCTATATCTCCCACGTGTCGAAGCACGACTTAGAGGTATAACCGCATTAAACGCAATGTCGCAAGTGAGGTAATCTTCACACAACCCATGTAATACATAAGGGAAAGAGATACATAGTTGGCTTACAATCGCCACTTCACACAATACCTGAATAAAGCATTACATCATCCAAATACAATCAGGGCCCGACTACGGAGCCAAAATAAAAGAAGAACCCCAAATGCGACACAGTCCCCGATCGACCCCTACTGGGCTCCACTACTGACAACTAGAACGAAACAACACAAAGGACAAGATCTTCATCGAGCTCCTCCTGAGCTTGGTTGCGTCATCTGCACGGACTCATCGGCACCTGCAAGCTGGGTTTGGAAGTATCTGTGAGTCACGGGGACTCAGCAATCTCGCACCCTCGCGATCAGGACTATTTAAGCTTATGGGTAAGGTAAAGGTAAGAGGTGGAGCTGCAGCAAGCGACTAGAATATATGGTGGCTAACATACGCAAGCAAATGAGAGCGAGAAGAGAAGGCAAAGCACGGTCGATAAAAGTATGATCAAGAAGTGATCCTAAAACCACCTACGTCAAGCATAACTCCAACCCCGTGTTCACTTCCCGGACTCCGCCGGAAAGAGACCATCACGGTTACACACGCGGTTGATGCATTTTAATTAAGGTTAACATCAGGTTTTCTACAACCGGACATTAACAAATTCCCATCTGCCCATAACCGCGGGCACGGCTTACGAAAGTTCATAACCCTGCAGGGGTGTCCCAACTTAGCCCATCACATGCTCTCACGGTCAATGAAGGAATAGACCTCCTCCCGAGACGTTCCGATCAGACTCGGTATCTCGGTTCTTCAAGACATCCTCGACAATGGTAAAACAAGTCCAGCAAGACCACCCGCTGTGCCGACAAATCCCGATAGGAGCTGCACATATCTCGTTCTCAGGGCACACCAGATAAGCTAAGCGTACAGGAGCCGACGTAACCCAAGTTGCCAAGGGATGGCCCTGCACGGTGCTCTGGGTTGGACCAACACTCAGAGGAGCACTGGCCCGGGGGTTTAAATAAAGATGACCCTTGAGTCTGCAGAACCCAAGGAAAAGAAAAGGCTAGGTGGCAAATGGTAAAACCAATGTTGGGCCTTGCTGGAGGAGTTTTATTCAAGGCGAATTGTCAAGGGGTTCCCATTATAACCCAACCGCGTAAGGAACGCAAAATCCGGGAGCATAACACCGATATGACGGAAACTAGGGCGGCAAGAGTGGAACAAAACACCAGGCATAAGGCCGAGCCTTCCACCCTTTACCAAGTATATAGATGCATTAATTAAAATAAGAGATATTGTGATATCCCAACAAAATATCCATGTTCCAAACATGGAACAAGCTCCAATCTTCACCTGCAACTAACAACCCTATAAGAGGGGCTGAGCAAAGCGATAACATAGCCAAACAACGGTTTGCTAGGACAAGGTGGGTTAGAGGCTTGGTTCAACAATATGGGAGGCATGATAAGCAAGTGGTAGGTATCGCAGCATAGGCATAGGAAAAGAGCGAGCAACTAGCAAGCAAAGATAGAAGTGATTTTGAGGGTATGATCATCTTGCCTGGGATCCCGCAAGGAAGAAGAACGAGTCCATGAAGAAGACAAACGGACGTAGTCGAACGAATCCTCACAACACGACATTATCGGAACCAACCCGAAGAAGCAACACCAGAAAGAAGCAAACAACATGGTAAACAACCATCACATAAACATGGCATGATGCACAACCAAGAATGATGCATGTCCGGTTTAAATATGCATGGCATGGCAAAAAGCACAAACAACTCTACAAGTTAAGTGGAGCTCAATATGCAACGAGTTGCATATTGACGACACACCACATCAAATATTTAGTTCTCTCTCGGTTAGATACTCAACAATTTAAATGTTGGTTAACATGGCAAGAGGTGAAGCATAAGTAAACCAAACATTTAGGCAAGTTTAAATGAGGCCGGAAATAACAAACAACAAATCCGGTAAATCCCCATATGCAATTATCAATTTGGTGCAACAACAATTTTTAAACATTTAAATGTTATTATCATGATGCGAATGACATGTGCAAGTTTATGCAATTTTCTATTAAAAGTTGACAAGAGCATTATGAAGCATTTGTCACCGTGGTGCAAAGGAAAGGGGTGCCACGGCAACGATAACAAAAACGGTGCCATGGCAGCGTTCCGGTTCCGGTACTCGATTGAGATACCGACGCAAAGGGAAAGTGTGCGGAACATGACAAGAAAGGATCGTGGGGTGATCTCGGATACAAAGTTCCCACATGTCGTTGGCAAGGCAAAAAGAGGGGCGACGTGCAAACGCGATCGTCTCATATCACATAATATGCATTCGGTCCACGGACGGTCGTGTCGATGGTTATACCTTTCGAAGCGTGCCTTATCGGAACGGATCAAGTTCGTAGAGGGAAGTAGGCGTTCTCGCGACGGCGGTAGTGGAAGTAGTTGTTCACGCGACGGTAGTCGGACTTGACGATACCGTTACACGGGTCTTCGGCAACGGTAGTGGTACCCATTTTGTAGTCGTGCACATTCCGTAGGATGTTCGAGGTCACGGCGAGGATCTTGACGTCCACGGAGTCTTCGAGGGTCGACGGTAGTGGTACTCGGGTCGTCGGCGTGACGGTAGTCGTTCTATGCATCGGGCGTCAAGGTACTTGCCGAGGTACTTGCCGTTCTTAGCGGTTCTGAAAACGGCGGTAGATGAACAATATGCGTCGTCGTGGTACTTGGCAAAAAATCTCAAGGAAAATGTCTGACGGTCCACGTACGGGTCTTGGCGACATTCTTTCCCATCCAAAACGAAACAAGACATAAGGGCCTCTGGTGGACAGCGGGCGAGTAGCGGCAGAAGATGTCGAGCCATAGCTGCTCATGCCCAACAATGAAACAACCAAATCGGCCATGACTTGGTGCTGGATCAGAGCATCAGGAGGCAGGGCGTTGCAGGAGAACGGGGCCGGAGATGGGGGCGGAAGCACAGGAACGGCGGCTTCCTGAGGAGCCTCGGACGGCCATGGTGGTGCTGGTCGCCGGCATCAGGCTGCGTGGCCTGCGGGCAGGCAGCGAGGGTGAGGAGGCAGGGCTTGCCAGCGGACCTGCTGCACCGGCTAACAGCGACAAAGGCAGAGGTGGGGAACGGCTTGGTCGTGGCGCTAGCGAAGGGAGGAGACGCGCGGAGGAGGCTCGCGGGCAGGCAGCAGCCATGCTGCACAGGGCTCCGGCTTGGGGAAGGCTTGGCGCAGGGGGACGGCGCCATGGGAGGTGCGCTGTAGAGGGAGAGAGGGAGGCGCACGGGATCGACAAGGAGAGGTCGAGGGATCGGGCAGAGGGGAGAGGTCGAGGGATCTCTCGATCCCTCTGGCGGCGCTAGGAAACGAGGAGGAGAGGGAGATGAGATCGAGCGAAGGCGGCGCTCGGGGGAAGGACAAGGGGAATCGAGGGGATGGGGTCTCCTGGCGCTAGGTTAGGATTAGATGGGCCTGGAGGCCGGCCTAGTAGAGAGGGAGGGGCTGCCCTAGAGAGGCCGGCGGCTGGACCTTAGGCGGGCTTCTGCTAGGAGGCCCAAGTGGCCAGATGCCTGGCTGGCCTCCTCTCTCCTTCTTAATTATTCTCTTAACAAAAACAAAGAAAAATGAGAGAAAGGAAAAGAGAGAAGAGAAGGTTAGAGGAAGAATTTGGTCATGGGAAATAAATTTCCCGGACTCGCAAAAATGCGCATGTTCCAAGAAAAATGGAGTGGGCATTTTTTAAAGTTTTAAATTCAAACTCATTTGATTTAAAATCAAATGGTGTGAATAGGAAGTGAGGGTTAGGAAGGACCAAAAATGTTTGTATTTTTGTTGGAGCTCCGGAAAATGACAAAAGAATTTATGGGCAAAGTTTGGAGACCAAGAATTGAGATAATAAAGGCATGGGATATTTGCAAGTGTGTTATGGTTAATTCCAAATAAATGGAATAATTACTATAGCTCTCTAAATATCGAGAGGATATGTTGTAAAGAGAATCACCATGTGAATTCCCTCGGTTTAAATGGATCGAAGATCCATACGATTTATTTAGTTGAGTTAAGAAAAGAAATGACATGATGGCATGATGACATGATGCAATGCACACGATGCAAAGATGAATGCAACAGACGAAACAAAACACACAACGGAACCCTGAAACCCTGGAAGGCATCTAAAGCTCCGGTCTTGGGGCATTACACTTATATTGCTAGAAAGTTTAAAATTCAATCTAAAACTCAATGTAAAATTCAGTTAAAGTGATCTGAATATAAAAACTCTTGGAGTAAAAATTCAGTCTAAAAGTCAGTTAAAGTTTCAGTTTTAGAGTAATTTTCAGTTTGTAAAATTGAGAAGTGTATTTTTTATTTTGAAACTTAGTGTAACTATTTTCAATTTTGATGGAAAATCAGTCTAAAAGTCAGGAGGGGGATCTCTATAGATTGCATATACAGATTTCTTGAACAGTGCTATTAATTACAAATAGAGCAATGTTGAAAATGAAACAAAAGGAATTGGAAAACCAAAAAGATAGGCATTCTGTTGTAAGTAAGCTAAGATAAAAAATGTGTTCACTTTAAGTAATTATTTACAACAAGCATTGTGTAGGAAAATGTTATGCAGGCTGTAACTTGAACTTGAAGAACTCCTTAGATAGTTTTTTTAGTCTCCTTATACAAAGCAAGCTGAAGTTTGAAACCTATTTCTCCTAAGCAGACACTGAAAAATTGCAGATAAGTAGACACTAAAAATTGCAGCCATGTCAAAGTGTCATTTCATTTGGGAGCAGTAACGAAAACTGTATGTGCTATCATAGGCGCTGTGCTGTCAAAAACTGTATGTGCAATCTCCAGAACAATTATGCTTATGTGAAAACTGTATGTGCAATCTCCAAATGTATCATCATAATGTAGGTGTTGTGTTGTGTGATTCTTCATGCTGAGAACTTCAGCTTTTTCAACTTGCTAGAATATATGTTCATTGGTACTACTTGTGATGCTGCTGCTGTACTACTTGGGAATTTTGTCAACTTGTGATGCTGCTGCTGTACCCCGAGAGGCCCTTGAGTTTGCCGGAATGTCGATTAACTTCCATTCCGGCAAATTTGGGTACTCCATATGTCCTATTTTCAGCAAAGGTCATGCTGAAATTTTCCGTGAATTTTAGCATGACTTTGCTAAAAATAGGACATATGGGGTACTTGCGACTAATGCATAGGCCGGGGTATCTTAGTACTTAGTTATGTAGGATCAACTGCCCCGCCATTCTTGCTGCATTAAACCATAGGTGGCAATAGAGCCAAGTGATTAGGCCCAACTTAGAATTCTCGTTAGCATCGATAAACCCTAGATGATAAACCCAACATAGGTGGCAATAGAGCCAAGTGATTAGTGCCAAGTGATTAGGCCCAACCTAGGGTGCCTCGGCATCGATAAACCCTAAATGATGAAAACTTAACTTCGCTTCTATAGGGTGCCTCGGTGTCGATGAGAACCTAAATGATGTACGCTTAGGCTTTTAGGGTGCCTCGGTGTAGACAAAACCTAAATGATGAAAGCTTAGGCTTTTAGGGTGCCTCGACGTCGACAAACCCTAAATGATAAAACCTTGGCTTTTAGGGTGCCTCGGTGTCAATAAGAACCTAAATGATGAAAGCTTAGGCTTTTAGGGTGCCTCAGCGTCGACAAACCCTAAATGATAAAAGCTTAGCTTTTAGGATGCCTCGGTGTCGACAAACCCTAAATGATGTAGTTTTGAATTATGAACGTAGGATATGTCGTTATCATCATCGGACGACGAAAGTCTCCCGGCGGAGTGCGACTGGTGCCACGACGATCGAGGTCTGTGCGACATGCCTCACCTGGATGATGATCGGCGCTTCAGCATTAAGCTCGAGGAGACCTTCGAAGTTGAAACGGTACACAACGACGACAAGTGTTATTTTCATAATTAAGCATGACTTCAACTATTTCAACGTGTAATTTTCATCTTTTACAATTCGAGTATAGCTTATCCCATGCCATGCAAGACGCTATGTCTTGGAGAGGATGGATTTTGAAGACCATGAAATTTCTGAAACAAAGAAAATTCACCTAAGGACTCATCACGATGTGGACTTTGAAGTAAATATATATAATTCCGAGAGCGTAACCCATTTTGGTTGCAAAAATAGGGAAGCATTTTGCAAGATGTATGGTTTTGATGTGGGTATGCTTATCACCATGGATCTTGGTAATCCTGACATCAACCAAGACAATATGGACATTTGGGTCCTTGTTGATACGCCTCCAGTTCTACCGCTATGTGAGTTTCTCAAACATAGTTATTAGCTAATTTATATTGTTTATTTCAAAATAGTTGACAACTTATTTCCATTGACAGCTTATTTTTATTGTTCAAAGAATGTGCGGGAGATGGTAGACAAAACCCACTACACCAATGGCTCCGAATTAACAACTTACAAGGAGAAAAATCATCTGGTCGGATTTTGTACTGACATTGAGAATTACATTATCCACAATCAAACTCCTCAACATTATGGTAAATACGTGCCACTAGTGCATGTGTTCAACTACGGTAACTACCATGGAGATACCCTGGTAAGATTTTTACTATTACAACATTCATGCATCTTTTGCATACTTCTAAAACTAGTACATCATTGCTAACTATGAAGTTATTACTATGTTTTTCAACAGATAATCCCAGAGAATTGTGTGCCTCATATGATGTATCAGAAAGGTAGTGTTAATGTTTTGAACATACAGCCAGGTCGTCCTACGAATCTCAACTGTCCATACGAGATTTCTAAAAGAAGTGGAGACATGAAAATCAAAGGATGGAAAAAATGTATGGACAGTCATAAGGAGCTTCTTGGAAGCAAAAGGAAGCGAACCGCAAGAATTGGAGACAGGATGTTCTCCATTCTCCTTAATGGAGAGTCAGGGTCTATATCGTTTTATGCTATTTTAGCTTAAATAGGGTATTTAGGTCCTGCCTAATACTGATGATCATGTGCTAAGAACAATTAAGTAGGGTTGGTTCGATGACTATCAAGATGATGATCGTATGACTTGTTATGAATAATGAGTAGAAGTTGTATGATGATGATTAGTAGGACTTGTTAGGATTAGTATTACTTCCGACAAACTCGATACTCGCGGTCTCGAGACTTGTAATGTTTTATCTTTGTTCGGTCTTTTGAATTCGGAGACTAATATGATGAATTGTATTCGGAGACTAATCTTCTATTGTATTCGATGAATCTGCTGTTGCTGTGTGCTACTGTCTATATTCTGTCAAATAATATATTTTGTAACATGTGCAAAAATCAGAAAAGTAAAAAAACCTAATATTCATACTAATGGCGCATCACTACAGAGTGCGCCATTAGTATGCCAAGTATACTAATGGCGCATCCATCCGCAGTGCGCCATTAGTGTGCCAAAGCACATGGTTAAATATGGCCCCTGGGAGGCATACTAATGGCGCATGGTGTTATATACTAATGGCGCACTGGGTGGTGCGCCATTAGTATACGCACCAGTGGTGCGCCATTAGTAAAAAATACTAGTGGCGTGATACTAATGGCGCACCAGTGATGCGCCATTAGTAGGCAAAACTAGTGCACCATTAGTAGGCCTTTTCCTAGTAGTGAAGGGAGAGGGCGTAAGGCGTACAGTACTACTACTAGTAAGCAAGCTTCACCTCATCCTGCGAGCCACCGCGGCCGTGGGCGGGGGAGACGACGTACTAAGCAAGCTTCTCCTCGTTCAGCGAGTTGACAGGAAACATCAAAAGTACTGCAGTGTATAGAGCCTTGCCTCTAAGGTAGGCCCCACATGGTTTGCCACTTTTTTAACATAACACGTCAAGTCGCAATTTTTTTGTTCGCCCGTGGTAGACAATCCTCCCTCCACCAAGTGGACAACCAGTACACGGTCAAATTACCACATGGGCTGCCTTTTCGTACAGAAATGAGCTCCACCGTGTACCTGCGCGGGTGTGGTTGGGAAAGAGACGGGAGTGCGTGCGCCGTGCATGCACCTCTTCTCTTCGTGCACATCCCCCGCCTACGTTGGTGTGTGCGAGAGATACAAACCTAGACAAATGGCTTGTGCGGAATAACTACTCTTCGTAAGCCATTGTAAGAGTGGACAAAATGGTGAAGGAGGAGATATGGGAGCGGCGGAGGTGTGCGATTCTTGGCCGGCGTTTAGCCTCATTTAAATAGCATATTAAATAGATGGCAGACGGGAGGAGCTCGGCCGGCGTTGCGTTTAATGCCGGAAGTGTGTCCAAAGTGGGTTTCTCGGCTTCCACACGGCGGGTTTCATGGAGGCGTTTGAATGCGGCAAGGAGACGTGTTCAGCCGGGCATGCAGTGAGTGGCGCCCTTGACTCTCACGTAGGACACCGCGCCGTTATTCCACTGACGTGTGGGCTCTTTGGGTACATGGCATGCA
Source organism: Triticum urartu (assembly GCF_003073215.2). Classification (NCBI taxonomy): domain Eukaryota; kingdom Viridiplantae; phylum Streptophyta; class Magnoliopsida; order Poales; family Poaceae; genus Triticum; species Triticum urartu. Next base: position 83,335,506 of record NC_053024.1, on the reverse strand, counting down.
TGTCAGTGACCCAACGCAGGCAGCGCACAACAGAGGAACGTTTGGTGGGCCAGGGCGGTCGGAAGCGGGCATTTCATAAACCGATGATTGTTCATTGAGTGTGACGTCATCCTTTTCATGTAGATAAGCCTACTATGTTGATAGCCCATTTGATACGTTGTGATTCATAAAGACCACTGCAAACATCAATGTTCTGCTTATCACAGATAAGATTGATTAATACCCGTAACAATCCATGTCCTTAACAAAGGGTGCATGCACGTATGAGTTGAGCGTGTGTCTTGCGTCGTGTGCCGTGTGCATGCAGGTGTGCGAGTGGTGCGTGCGTGCAAGGGTACGTCTCAGTGTTGCATGCATGTGTGCGTACGTGCGTGTGTTCATGAGTGCATGTGTACGTGTCAGTGTTGCACGCCTGCATGCATGCGTGTATTCATTATGTGTATGTGTCAGTGCTGCACGCCTGCATGCGTGCCTGTCTTGCGGGCGTGCATGTGTACGTGCGGGGTGAGGCTACACGTCAGTCAACTGACTTTTTCATCTCTGATCATTAGGTTTTCCAGCCGTTGGATACAAAATCAAGGGCCTGCAGTTTATCATCAAACTCCACCCCCTGAGTCGCCAGCCACCACCGGTCGAACCGCCGTCCCCCGCCGCCCGCGGCCGGCCCGCGCCGCCACGCCGCCCCGCCTGCACCGAAACCACTCCCCACCGCCGGTCCGCCGCTGCACCGGCAATCCCTCTAGCCCCCCCCGCGCTGAGCTTTTTATCCGGCGATCCCCACCCCACCGCCCAATCAACGCCCCCCCACCGCCGGCGACTGCCAACCAGAGGTCTCACGACTTCGAGTACCCACCGACCACTAATTTATTACCATTTATGTCCTTCATATACGCGCTGACGGGTGGGCCCTATGGTAATGTGCGCTGCTGAATGTGGACCGTTTGACTAGTCAATTGATCGTGTCATCAACAAATTACGGAGCTGTATGGTGAGCCAGTGACCGTATGATGACCCTAAAGTGTATTTTATTAACACAGTACAGACTCAAACTACCATTTCTTTCTTTCATATACGGGCTGACAGGTGGGCCCCATGATTACGCGCCCCGATGGTGCAACACTAGTTGTGCCACGTGGAACGTTTGACTGTTCAATTGATTGTGTCATCAACAAAATACGGAGTTGTACGGGTGAGCTAGTGACCGTATAATCATGACATGTATTTTTTTAACACGGTACAGACGCAAGGGCTCATATATACGTCCAAGCACTCACTTCTATAAGCGCACACACGCAGACCCTACCCCTATGAGCACCTTCGAGTGAGTGAGCCAGCATATGAACGCACATCGCCGGAAAATACTAAAATTAACCCAGGATAAGTGCGAGCACCGGGACTTTAACCCTAGTGGGCTCGAGAAACCAATGTCCTCCTAACCATCCAACCACATGTTGGTTAGCACGACAAAATGTATGTGGTGACCGTGATGAGCTTATTTTGAAGTCCAGTGACCATATCGTGCTTTCGCTTCAAATACAATGACCGTAAGTGTTGTCAACAAAATTTGGAGCACGCATCAAATGCAAAGTCCGTCAGTGTCATCAAGAAAATACGGAGACGTATCGTGAGCTAGATACCGTATGATCACCACGAGAATGTATACGGTGGACGTAATGAGCATATTCTGAAGTCCAGTGACAGTATAGTGCCTTAGCTTGAAATACAGTGACCGTCACGTGTGAATGTGTGGTGGGCATGCATACTTTTAGAGGGCCGAGAGGTAGTTTGTGTGCGTACGTGATAGTGGTGTAGAAAGAGGGGGTGTCCGGTGGAGACAAGGAGAGATATTCCCTTCGTTTCTCTTTCCCATGACTAATGTTTTAGGAGAATATATAAACATTCACAATGCAGAGCAAATATTTTTGGATGCACCATGCAATTAACTTTCATGTATAACATTGTACTATTGTATATGCTTATTTTCTTAGTGGCCGATTGCATGTGTGGTGTGGTGGGCACATCATTTCTAGTTGTGGTGGGTCAACATGAGGACTCATGGGTTGGTTCCATCCTGCGCCACATAGGTTGGACCGGGATGTGTTATACGAAGACCCATGTGGAGGACTCGGCGTACAACACGAAGCTAGCTACCAGGGTCGCGGAGGACTCTATCCCGCCTGGTGATAAGCCGACTATATATGATTTGTAACCCTAGGCCCCCAGTATGTTATAGAAAAGCTTGGGGGCTAGTTCGTCGATAGTATACACACACGCACAATGCCTGGTATTCACGTGTACTATGTACACACCCTATCACTAATATACAGTACTAGGAGTAGGCTTTTTCCTCAACTGCAAGGGTCCGAACTAGGGTAAAACATTGCCTCGTATTACCATCCAGCCTAACAGTCAGGGATATCCTACCGAATGATATGATGGAATCATATCTGCCAACTACTAAGAGAGAGGTGTGTCTGGAGGGCAATGTGTGCGAGAGAGGCCTAAAGACAATGTGCGTGCGGGAGACATGTAGGCACATATATGTGCGTATAGAGGGCTAGTAGAGACCGTGTGTGTGTGTATATGCATGTGAGAGAAATAGTGTTTTCCAACTGAGATTATTGAAAAGAGTGGTACATAGTAGTCAGAGAGAGAGAGAGAGACAGAGAGAGCATGTTCGTGAGACTCCCCGACACCCCGAGAGAGATTGTGAGCATGTGTGAAAGAGAAATGCCGATGCATATAAAGCGTGTGCACTTATGCGGTAGATAGAGAGATATATAGCGCGTTTGTGAGAACGGACCGAGGCATAGTGCATCTATGTGTAAAAGGCGGTTCTACGCATTAAATTAACATATAAATGGCATTATTATTTTTGGATGAGATTATGAATTTTGCAAATTGCGTATGGACGAAAATTGGTCTATCAGACACCCATACTCTATTGAGTTCTAGCATGTGCATGTGGTTATTTCATATTATCGATCCATAGAGTGAGAGCGGTTTGAAATACATGCAATGGATGCTTTTGCAATTCATATATAAACATTAATTAGTGCACTCCATGTTGTTAGTGTGAAGCACTTTATACATGTGTCACTTGCATGGATACATTCCAAATTGCTAGCTACGAAATAGAATACATGTCGAATTCAACATAAAGGGGGTTTCCAAGATTCGAATTCATAGGAAGAGCATTCATCTATTTGAACCTGAGATAATGGCATTTGTAAATCAGATGTAAAAGGGGGCATCAATCTTTGCTGTGCGTTTGAACTTGCTATATATATTCATACGCATGTCTAACTTTTTTTTGCAACCAAGGAGATTATATCTGGAACCATGCATGAACTGAGGTAAGTTGCATATTTTTTAATATATACTCATGTACAATGTATATTCAAATGTACCCCCTCCATTCCAAAATAATCGTAGCTTTAGGATTTTCAAGAGTAAAGATTTGTGAAGTTTGACAAATCTTGAAAGTTCAATTCAAGAGAACCGAAAACGTTAATGCTTCTGCTCCCAAATATTGAACGAAGCGCCAAATAGGCCTCTGGTCACCCCGAAACCGCGCGAGACTAATGTTTGGTGGTAGGAAATTACTGTCCTGACTCTGGCCCGTGTAGCCTATCGGCCCGATGTCCAAAGGTCTAAACCGGGGTAGGTTTGCAACTTCACCATGACGCCAGTCTCAACCACCTCCGAGAAGCATTCATACGCCGTGGGCGCCTAAACACCCATGCACTCGGCCAAAATCTATCCCGCCCACATTTGGGACACCTGAGATTACTGTCCTACCCCCAACCCGCAATATGTCCAAAATTTTAGATGGGGGCAAAGTTTGTAACTTTCCCCAAATTTCAAACAAGTGCATCCCAAACCGAAACATTGTTCCCCCTTAGTTCCCCACCTCCCTCCGTTTCCCCATTCATACTCTGTGGGCGCCAAAACGCCCTCTCCACCAGCCACGAAACCCCAGCCTCCTCCGTCCTCCACCCCATAGTGCCCAATCCACCGCCGCCCTCCTCCATCACGCCGGAGCCGGTACGCCGACGTCATCGTCCAACGCAACCGCAACGCCCTCAAGGACTTAGCAACTGAAGCCGACGTAGAGCTGCCTCCACGACGCCGATGCCGACGTGCGCCGTACCAGAACCACTCCGACCACGCCGTCCTGTGCTCACTGCTGCCGCTCTACTGTCACAACCGTCCACCGCACCGGAGGTGTTCCCGCTACGCCGTCGTTCACCACCTCGGATCTGGTTCCCCGCCGCCGACAGACGGCCACCGCACCACACAACAACTTGGCCATGGGTTCGTCCAAGGCTCCACCGTCCTCCACAACTTCCCGTTTCCAGTGAACCACAAGAATATCATTGGAAAAACAGAAGGAGGACACAACACTGCCAGCAGAAAGAGGTACTCCTCTTCCCTTATTCATGCAAACCTTATGTCTCTGCTCACACCATATTCATCCCACGAAAGAAACTAGTTGAGCGCTTCTTACTGCATCTTCTTCGTGATACTAAATGCACAAGGTTTCCTCCCTTTACTATTTCACCTTTGCTAGAGGTCAGTAGCCCGCCTGGATTTCAATTCAGGGTCAGTCGAACCGCGATTAAAAGAAGCAGCACCCGCTTAGGCGCGCGGAGCACCTAGTCCGCCTGTTCGTCGGGGAAGCGGCGCATCGGTGTCTATCATAGGGGTGTGGGGTGCAGGAGCTGCTTGCGCCCGATCTAGAGGTTCGTGGGGCTTGAATGGATGGACGGGGGCGGTGCCAAGCACGGCGGTGCGGTGAGGTCGAGGGGAGGGTGCAGGCAGGGGACTGGGCCGGTGGTCGCTGGCGTTTCGAGGAAGATCATCAATACTGACTGGCTGGAGGTCGATGAAGGCGATATGCCCGTTCTTTGTACATCGGACTAATACGTCTCCAACATATCTATAATTTTTGATTACTCCATGCTATATTATCTATTATTTTGGACATTATTGGGCTTTATTATCCACTTTTATATTATTTTTGTACTAACCGGAGGCCCAGCCCAGAATTGTTGTTTTTTGCCTATTTTAGGGTTTCAAACAAAAGGAATATCAAACGGAGTCCAAACGGAATGAAACCTTTGGGAACGTCATTTTCTCACCGAACATGATCCAGGAGACTTGGACCCTACGTCAAGACACAAAAGAGGAGGCCACGAGGTAGGGGGGCGCGCCTACCCCCCAGGCACGCCCTCCACCCTCGTGGGCCCCCTGTTGCTCCACCGATGTACTTCTTCCTCCTATATATACCTACGTACCCCCAAACGATCAGATACAGAGCCAAAACCCTAATTCCACCGCCGCAACTTTCTGTATCCACGAGATCCCATCTTGGGGCCTGTTCCGGAGCTCCGCCGGAGGGGGCATCGATCACGGAGGGCTTCTACATCATCACCATAGCCCCTTCGATGAAGTGTGAGTAGTTTACCTCAGACCTACGGGTCCATAGTTATTAGCTAGATGGCTTCTTCTCTCTTTTTGGATCTCAATACAATGTTCTCCCCCTCTCTTGTGGAGAACTATTCGATGTAATCTTCTTTTTGCGGTGTGTTTGTTGAGACCGATGAATTGTGGGATTATGATCAAGTCTATCTATGAACAATATTTGAATCTTCTCTGAATTATTTTATGTATGATTGGTTATCTTTGCAAGTCTCTTCGAATTATCAGTTTGGTTTGGCCTACTAGATTGATCTTTCTTGCAATGGGAGAAGTGCTTAGCTTTGGGTTCAATCTTGCGGTGTCCTTTCCCAGTGACAGTAGGGGCAGCAAGGCACGTATTGTATTGTTGCCATCGAGGATAACAAGATGGGGTTTTCATCATATTGCATTAGTTTATCCCTCTACATCATGTCATCTTGCTTAAGGCGTTACTCTGTTTTCATTAACTTAATACTATAGATGCATGCTGGATAGCGGTCGATGAGTGGAGTAATAGTAGTAGATGTAGGCAGGAGTCGATCTACTTGTCTCGGACGTGATTCCTATATATATGATCATACCTAGATATTCTCATAACTATGCTCAATTCTGTCAATTGCTCAACAGTAATTTGTTCACCCACTGTAGAATATTTATGCTCTTGAGAGAAGCCACTAGTGAAACCTATGGCCCCCGGGTCTATCTAAATCATATTAATCTTCCAATACTTAGTTATTTCCTTTGTTTTTTTACTTTTCTTTTATTTTACGTTGCATCTTTATCATAAAAATACCAAAAATATTATCTTATCATATCTATCAGATCTCACTCTCGTAAGTGGCCGTGTAGAGATTGACAACCCCTTATCGCGTTGGTTGCGAGGATTTATTTGTTTTGTGCAGGTACGAGTGACTGGCGCGTAGCCTCCTACTGGATTGATACCTTGGTTCTCAAAAACTGAGGGAAATACTTACGCTACTTTGCTGCATCATCCCTTCCTCTTCGGGGAAAACCAACGCAGTGCTCAAGAGGTAGCACGGACGGTGCAGAAAAAATGGACTGGCCTATTTGTTTTCAGTCGACTGTTATTTCCATAGAATCCTGCAGTAATTTTGGTGTGACATGCATGTTGTAGAGCTATCATATGTCTCCCGTCATTTATTTCTCACCGACCTGCTATCTGCTACCTTTACACTGTACTATTTGTGCACACACTTCACCCATACTCGCACTATTGTTTTTTTATGCATGGGTATTTCAGACTCTGACACAGTGTTGATGGATGCAGAAAAGAAAAGACAGAAGTCGCTCCAGTGTAATTCGAAGATAAGCACTAAGCGTTTCAACACTCTAAAGGGTGTAGTGTCAATAGTTGTAGACAGTAAACATAGCTCTGCAGTTGATGATCTCAATTTCCACACACAACCATCCCAGGTGCTTGCTTTAACTTCACGCTGTCAAATGTGGTTGCATGTTGCATATGGTGTCTAGCTTGTATTGCTTCCAATTTGGTTAAATTGCATCTGCTTACTTTACACATTATACCTTTCATAATGACATGCCTTCCTGTTTTCGATACATACTACGTATGTCTAATAACCATGTTCGCACATCAAACTAATGCTCTTTTGTAGCCTTTGTCAATCACTTATGATGAGACAGTCACCCAAGTGGGTTACTGTGAGACGCCGTACTCGTTTAAAGAGTGCAGTGTCATCCTCCCCACATGATTCTCAAGAAACATCAAGGCAAAATGAAGATAATAACGTAGCTCTCTAGTTGATGACCGCAATTCCCCCACACCACCATCATAGGTGCTTCCTCTAACTTCGTAGTTTGATATGTGGTTCCATGTTGCATACGGTGTCTAGCTTGTAATGCTTCTAATTAGGGTAAATTGCATCTGCTTAGTTTACACATTATACTTGTGAATATGACATGCCTTCCTATTTTTGGTACACACTACATCTATGTGTTAACCTTGTTCTTACATGAAACTACCTCTCTTCTGTATCCTGCATCAATCACTTACGATGAGTCACCTTTATTCGTTCCATATTGCATATTATTTCTAGCCTGTTGCCATGTATTGCTTCTAATTTGGTCAAATACATTTGTTAGGGCACCCTTTTAATTTGGCCGAGTGATATTGGTTTCATCTTTCATATGGTTTCTAGCTTGTGTTGATTCTAACAAGTTCAAGCACCTTGTGCTTAGTTTACACTTTATACATCATACATGTCAATATGTCACGCCGTCCTGTTTTTCATACATATTCCATCCTCCTATCATGCGGCTGCCTTACATGAAAGTAGTGTTCGTCAGTATCATGCATCAATGAGTTCTGAAGAGCAAATTTTATTCCTTTTTCTTGTGGGTTTGACTTGACAAGGCAAAGTCAAGAAAGAGGAAGGAAAAGAGTAAGGAAGGCGATGATGGTGGTCCTTTGCAGCAACGTAAACGGAGCATCTGTACCGATTCTCCTTGTACTGATAGTGCATTACAAGGTCCAAGTCTCCACTCCCCTACTCCACCATCCAAGGTGCTTGCTCTAACTTGGCAGTGTGATATCTGGTTGCATGTTGCATATGGTGTCTAGCTTGTATTGCTCCTCATTAGTGTAAACTGCATATGCTTAGCTTACACATGATACGTGTGAATATGACACGCTTTCCTGTTTTTGGTACATACTAGCAAAAGAGCATGTGCGTTGCAACAGAAGAAAAAACACAACACACATTCTTAACTAAACAACCATCACTCAAGACCACAATAGGTCCACCTCCTTTATTTTAGAGATGCATCATATTTGTGTTGCCGCTTGTCCTTCTTCTCATCCTCGTCGGTGATGGCCTTAGTGTTCACACAAACCAAAACGTGTTTGAATGTGGTTAATCCTAAGACGTCTTTCTCTCTCCTCCCTCTCCCCCCTCTCTCTCGCTTTCTCTCACACTCGCGATGAGAAATCTGTTGTTTCCCCTGTGATGTACTCAGAGGTATGCATGTGTAGTTCACGATGTTTTCTTTTCCCTATATGACTATAATGAGTGTTTATTTGCAACCCGGGTCGCTGCCTGTATGAAAGAAAAATGGATCATGCGCTATAGTTATAAGTTTGCTTCCAAAACAATATCTAAAAAATATTTAGCAGGTAAAATTAACATCATATTCAGATTTCACACATTTCTCTAATCAAATTTCATATGTAACATGTTAAAATTAGAGTTACGGTTTAAAAGATACGTATAATTTAGAAAACCATTTGTTTGACTTAAATATCTTCCAAAATAATATTTATAAATACTTAACTGGTTAAAATAATCTTATATTCATATTCTACATATTTTTCTAACCAAATTTCATATATAACATGTTTAAATTGGACTTATGGTTTAAAAGATATGGATAGTTTAGAAAAACATTTGTTTGACTTAAATATGATCCGCGGATGGAATACCTAAAAAGTCAGGGGGGGGGGGGGTTTCGAAAAACTGTAAAACAACGGTTCGGTGTGACTTAAATCCGGACTGCGAGTTGATTTCATTAAAACACATGGCCTTTTTTGCAAAACGGTGCGACGGACGGGCAGAAACCCTACATGCTTTATTATTAGGTAGAGACTATATCTGTCTATCACACCATGTTCTTACATGAAACTATTCTTATTGTGTATCCTGCATCAGTCACTTATGATGGGACACCTTTAAGTTGGCAATTTGATATTGGCTTGTGTCTTGAATATGATTTCTAGCATGTATTGCTTCTAGTTTGATGAACGCCACCTATGACGAGACAGTTTTAACTTGGCAGAATGATATTGATTGCACCTTTCATATGGTGTCTAGTTTGCAGTGCTTCTAATTTGCTGAAGTGCCTTCTGCTTAGTTACCACATTATAGGTGTGAATATGTCAAGTCGTCCATTTTTTCGTACATATTCCATCCTTGTATCATGACTTTGCCTTTCATCAGAGTAGTGTTCGTCAGTATCATGCATGAATGAGTTCTAAAGAGCGAATTATATTCCTTTTTCTTGTCGGTTTGACCTCACAATGCAAAATCAATAAAGCTGAAGGAAATTAGCAAGGCATTGGATGATGGTGGTCCTTCCAAACAACTGAAACAGAGGTTCTCTACAGATTCTACTCCACCATCCTCCCAACAAGATTCGCAAGACAACGCAAGGCTAGACAGTCAATGTAGTTGTGTAGATGATGAGCACATCTCCCCTACTCCACCATCATAGGTGCTTTCTCTAACTTGGCACTATTATATGTGGTTGCATGTTGCGTATGATGTATAGCTTGTATTGCTTCTAACTTTCTTGAATTGCATCTGCTTACTTTACACATAATGCCTGTGAATATGACATGTGTTCCTGTTTCTAGAACATACGTGTACATGCTGAGCACATCTCCCCTACTCCACCATCACAGGTGCTTGCTCTAACTTGGAACTGTTGTATGTGATCGCGTTTTCCATATGATGTCTAGTTTGTATTGCTTCTGATTATGTTGAATTGCATCTGCGTAGCTTACAACTTATACCTGCAATGATCACTTACCCATAAGACACATTTAACTTGGGACTGAGATGTAGGTTGCATCTTGCATTGTCTTCTAGCTTGTGCTGCTTCTAATTTCTTGAAATGGCACTTACGACGAGACACTTTTTACCTGATAGAGTGATATTGGTTGCATGCTCATATGGTGCTAGCTTTCATTTCTTCTAATTTTGTTGAAATGCCTTCCGCTTACTGTTTTTTCATACATATTCCATCCTCCTATCGTACGTGTGAATATGAAACACTGTCTTTTTTGTATATATTCCATCCTCCTATCCTGTGCTCGCCTTACATCAAAGTAGTGTTCGTCTGTATCATGCATCAACCAGTTATGCAGCGCTAGTTTTATTCATCTTCTTGTGGTTTTGACTTCATAGGGCAATATCAAACAATAGGAAGGAAAAGAGTAAGTTAGGGGATGTTGGTGGTTCTCCGCACTGACGCAAACAGAGACTCTTTAGATTTGCCACTGCTACTGCTAATGAAGTTGAAGTCCCAAGTCTACATGATGAGTTCATCTCCCGTACTCCACCATCGCAGGTGCTTGCTCTAAGTTGACAGTGTGATAATTGGTTACATGTTGCATATGTTGTCTAGCCTGTATTTCTTCTATTTTGATTAAATTGGACCTACTGAGTTTATACATTATACATGTGCATATGACATGGTGTTCTGTGTATAGAATACACTGCATCTATCTATCATACCATGTTCTTACATCAAAGTACTGTTGTTGTGTATCCCGCATCAGTCACTCATGATTGGACGCTTTCAACATGGCAGTTTGATAGTGGTCGCATCTTGCATTGATTTTTACGTTGTACTGCTTCTAATTTTTCGAATTGCCACTTATGACAAGACACTTTTAACTTGGCAGAGTAATATTGGTTGCATCTTTCATATGGTGTCTAGCTTGCATTACTTCTATTTTCTTGAAAATCCTTCTGCTTAGTTTACACATTGTAGTTGTGAATATGTCATGCCGCCCTGTTTTTCTTACATATTCCATCCTCATATGGTTGTCTTACATCAAAGTATTGCTTGTCTGTATCATGCATCAATGAGTTCTGAATAGCGATTTTATTCTTTTGTGTTGTGGGTACGGCTTGACATGGCAAAGTCAAAAAAGGGCAAGGAAAATAATATAGTAGGGAGTGGTGTTACTCGTCGGGAGAAACAAAAAAGGATCTACCGTCCAGATTCTGCTGGTACTTATAGTGCAGTAGAAGGTCCAAGTCCACTGGCTAAATCTACAAACACAGTATCACCTGCTCCACCAGCTGCAGCATCAGCTTCAACTGCACCAGCATCTCAACGAGTTACTCGTTCGTCTGCTCCGGAACTAGCAAGTTCCCAAGCTGCCTTCACACCTAACACTACTTCCGAAGCACTGCTGACACAACTGGACTTGGCAAGATCAGATGAACCTCATGAGCATCAACACCAAGATGGTACCTGACCGAGTCAAGTTGCAGTTGCATGCTCCTTTATATGTACTCTCATAGTTTGATGTACACTAACACTTTCCATATTCGTTGTTGAACTAGCACCACGGCGCAAGCGGAAACAGACATCAGGGATAATGCTTGACAGATTAACAAAATCTAAAGGAGGAAGAATGGAGATCCATTTTGAGGCAGGTTTAAAAAGGCCACGTGATGCTACAGAGTCAGCCAAGTTAGTATCAGAGGCAGCCATTGTCGTTAGGTGTCATGCATGTATCCTCCCAATGTGGATCCAGTACAGGAGTGAGAAAGACAATACCCAGTTTAACACCTTCCTTGACCATTTATCTGTAAGTAATGTTCTTCATCGCAATTAGTAATATTGTCTTGCTCTGTCCCATACTTTCTAGCTTCCTCCTAATAAGACTCACATTCTTTTCTCAACAGATGAGGTTCAAGTTGGATCCGAAAGATGATGCAACTAAACAAACATGCACTCATGTTTTTCAGTTTGCTCTACGATAGTATCGGTACCACCTTAGAAAATCTCACTTTGAAGGCAGGGCTAACAATGAAATCACCCAAACATCTCTAGTGGAATATATTACAGATGAAGACTGGACAGCCCTAGTTAAACACTAGTCTGATCCAAAGTATCAGGTAGGCTATATGTATCTGATCAGACCACATATTGAACTTGTATTTATGTATGTGCCTTACAAGTGTATCTTATTCTAGGCTAACGGTTTAAGAACAAGACCAACCGTTCTAAAGTGAAACTCCAATAGACCACAGGATCTCGTAGCTATATTGCACACTGCGATGCTCTTGTAAATAGCTGCTACTTCCTTCTTTTTTCTGTGCCATATTACCGTATCAATATTGACTTGTTCCAAATACAGAGGAAAGCATATGCGGACTAGAAAGAACCTAAACCAAATGCAGTACAAATCTTCAAGGATTGCCACACCAGCAAGATGAAGGGCATGAGCACACCAGTTCAAGCTGCTGTTGTAAGTCCTTACTCCTCCTGCCTTTGAACTGATTGGTACTATGATGTGTTCATTTAACTACTTAGTTTGCAGCCAATGTTAGTTACTATGTTCACTTTTATACACAGTTGTCTTAATGTATCATTTCACCTTACATGGTTTAAAAGAGATGAAAGATATTCTTTTGGTCTTGATCTGTAATCTAATTGTTATGTTCACGTGCGCACACAATGATAAAATAGCATGTTTGTTTTATATCTGTTTGCCCATGACATGAATGATATCATGCTATGTTCATCCTAGTTTAAACCATGTCTCTTTATCCTTAGATGTCAACGAATGTGAGGAAATAGACAATACAATAGGCATGCTACATGGACATATGTTCTGAAAGTGATTTTATTATGTAGTTGGCACTACAATACATGCTAATGTATTACAGTAGTTCACCAAAATAAGTTATGTATAAACGTGTAACCTACTTTGTTTGTTTTTATCTCATTAGTAATGTATCTGGTACACTAATCTACAAGTTCAAACTTTCAGCAAGTTATGGAACAAATGATTGAACAACCACAACCACCTGAAGGTGACGAGGCTACCATAGGCACAGTGTCACCTCTTGCTGCAGTGCGTCAGTATCTCTCCACTAACAGTGCAAAAAGCACCTTCCTGCGTAATTCTGGGTTGGTTGTCAAGGTAACCTCGTCCAAATCGCCTACTGAACAAAATCTTCCTACTAGACAGAGTGATATATCTGTGCTCCAGACACAAGTCCAATCCCTAATGGACGTCGTTTTGGAAACAAGAATAGTGGTTGACAAATGTCATCAAGATATGAATGGTTTTAAAACCAGACTATCAGACATTCGCTTCGTTGTTCAAGAGCAATGGTGGAAAAAAGGTGAAGATCGTGATGCTCCATCAGATTCTACAGCCTGAAACATTAGCACTCAGGTCAAATGAGATGTGCTTCTATACATCTGATGGTGCTTTTATCTGCAAGGACTGTAAACTTTATGCCAATAGGCCTTCTGTTGTATGGTTGGAATTTATTTTGTTGTGATACAACATTTATAATGCTGCCAAAGGCTGCAGTATTATGACGCTATTTTTGTATAGTGTAGGTTTATCTTAGTAATGTATTTGGCCGAAAGCTTTGTAGGAGCCCAACATGCCAACATTCGTCGGGCCCATTCCAATTGGTCTAAAAATGATTATGGGCCGAAATTTTCATGTAGCCCACTAAAAATATCTAGGCCTAAATCAGCATAAGCATTCATATTTTTCTGGTAGGCATGTGCCCATTGTGGGCCTTTAACATGCCTAACATAATTTGGGCCCTCAGTAACAATAGGACGTTTACAGGTGTAAATATCTCAAGCCCATAAAAAACATGGGCCTTTAATAGACTGAAAGTGAGATTGGGCCCTGATTGTGCCAAATAACCCACTGGTCTTAGCAGGCCGAAATGGTGGCCCATTTACGATGCGGATCTTTCACAGGCCGAAATACGAACGGGCGGTAAATGCGCCGACCTAATACACGGGCCTTTAACAGGCCGAAAGTTTGGTCGGGCTAGATTATCGTCATTTTTATATGGGCCGTTAATGGGCCCGGTGTGATGTTGGGCCACATATGGCCCATGGATTTCGTCTGACGTTAACAGGCTGAAAATCACAACAGGTCGAAAGTGGCCCAAATCTATAGTGGGCCTCTGAGGGAGTCCTGGATTAGGGGGTGTTCGGGTAGCCGGACTATACCTTCAGCCGGACTCCTGGACTATGAAGATACAAGATTGAAGACTTTGTCCCGTGTCCGGATGGGACTTTCCTTGGCGTGGAAGGCAAGCTTGGCGATGCGGATATTCAAGATCTCCTACCATTGTAACCGACTTTATGTAACCCTAACCCTATTCGGTGTCTATATAAACCGGAGGGTTGTAGTCCGTAGGCAATCAACTTCATATACAACAATCATACCATAGGCTAGCTTCTAGGGTTTAGCCTCCTTGATCTCGTGGTAGATCTACTCTTGTACTACCCATATCATCAATATTAATCAAGCAGGAGTAGGGTATTACCTCCATCGAGAGGGCCCGAACCTGGGTAAAAACATCGTGTCCCTTGTCTCCTGTTACCATCCGGCCTTGACACACAGTTCGGGACCCCCTACCCGAGATCCGCCGGTTTTGACACCGACATTGGTGCTTTCATTGAGAGTTCCTCTGTGTCACCGCCTTTAGGCCCGATGGCTCCTTTGATCATCAACAATGATACGGTCCAGGGTGAGACTTTTCTCCCTGGACAGATCTTTGTTTTCGGCGGCTTCGCTCTGCGGGCCAATTCACTCGGCCACCTGGAGCAGATCGAAAGCTACGCCCCTGGCCATCAAGTCAGGTTTGGAAGCTTAAACTACACGGCTGACATCCGCGGAGACTTGATCTTCGACGGGTTCGAGCCACGGCCAAGCGCACCGCACTATCTCGAGGGGCATGATCTAGCTCTGCCTCCGGACAGTGTCCTGGAGGCCGCACACGCATCGGTTCCGGCCCCTAACTCGGAGCCTATTGCGCCAATTGAGGATGAGCGGTTGGACGTCACCTCGAGGGCTTCGATCTCAAAGGCGATCGAGCCGAACACTAGCCCTGCACTCTGCATGATCCATGACTCCGAGGATCCGGACTCCTTTCCGAACTCCGAACCCCCCGCGCCCCTGCCGATCGAATCCGATTGGGCATCGATAATAGAGTTCACCACCGCAGACATCTTTCAGCACTCGCCTTGTGGCGATATCCTGAACTCTCTCAAGTCTCTCTGCTTATCAGGAGAGCCCTGGCTGAACTACGGTCAGCGAGGATGGGATACGGGCGATGAAGAAATTCAAAGCCCACCCACCACCCACTTGGTAGCCACTGTCGACAATTTAAACGACGTGCTCAACTTCGACTCCAGAGACATCGACAGCATGGATGACGATGCAGGAGATACCGACGAACCAACGCCCATAGGGCATTGGACAGCCACCTCACCTCACGATGTGTACATGGTGGATACCCCTAAAGGAAGCGACAACGAGGAAAAAGGGGATGGGACGGGAGATCTACCCCCCGAAAAGCAATCAAAGCATCGGCGTAAACGCCGACCCAAGCCCCGCCTCGACAAAAACCCAGCCATAGAGCAGAACGAGCCGGTAGATGAGCAGGCCTTAGAGCAACCGTCCGAACAGGGCAACACGGATAGAGAAACCGAACATCCCTACTCCCGCAAAAACGGCATTCCGGACGACCTCACGCCGAATAAACCAATGGAGCAGAAGAATCTTGACGAGAGGCTCGTTGCAACTGCATGCAGCCTAAAAAAGTAGAAGCGGAAGCTAAAAACAGCGGAAGTTGCACTCCGGATTAGATGGAGCAAAGTAATCAATACCACAGATAAGTACGGCGACAGTCGCCGCACTAAAAGCTATCCGAAAAGAAAGCTACTGCCTGAATTCGACGAAGAGGCCCTAGAGCCCTCGCATTCAAAAAATGAAAAAGCCACACGGTCGGATAGACGACCCCATAAAGCGGCAAGCGGCGCCGCACCTAAATCGGCATGCGACCCACTTAAGGATTCACATCATGGCCCAGTCAGGTCCATTTACGGCCAAGAAAGCAAGCTCTCGTAAGCAACGCTATGAAGCCATCATCAGAATCTGGCACACCCAAATACAGGGACGCCGCACACCCCCTATGTTTCACCGATGAGGTCCTGGACTATGAATTCCCAGAGGGATTCAAACCCATAAACATAGAGGCATATGATGGAACAACAGACCCTGGAGTTTGGATCGAGGATTATATCCTCCACATACACATGGCTAGAGGAGATGATCTCCACGCCATAAAATATCTACCCCTTAAGCTTAAAGGGCCAGCCCGGCATTGGCTTAAAAGCCTTCCCGAAAACACAATTGGAAGCTGGGAAGAGCTCAAGGATGCTTTCCGAGCAAACTTTCAAGGGACCTATGTCCGCCCTCCGGATGCAGACGATCTTAGTCACATAACTCAACAACCCGGAGAATCAGCTCGGCAGTTCTGGAATAGATTCCTCACTAAAAAGAATCAGATAGTCGACTGTCCGGACGCCGAAGCCTTAGCAGCTTTCAGGCATAACGTCCGAGACGAATGGCTCGCCAGACACCTCGGCCAAGAAAAGCCAAGAACAATGGCCGCACTAACAAGCCTCATGACCCGCTTTTGTGCAGGGGAGGACAGCTGGTTGGCAAGGTGCAGCCCCAGCGACCCAAGTACATCCGAAACTAGGGATGGAAACGGAAAACCACGACGCAACAAGGACCGTCGCTCAAAGGCTCACGACAAAATCAGGAAAAATCGCCCCCCCAGGATAACAGGGACGATCCATCCAACCTAAATAAAATCCTGGACAGGATATGTCAGATACACAGTACTCCCGGGAAGCCTGCTAACCATACCCACAGAGACTGTTGGGTTTTCAAACAATCCGGCTGACTCAATGCCGAACACAAGGGGCTCGACACACCAAGCGAAGACGAGGACGAACCCCAAAAGCAGAGCACCAGGAAACAAAAGAACTTCCCACAAGAAGTAAAAACAGTGAACTCACTTCACATAACAAAACATGCGGCGCCCGTAAAGGTACGCACCACACGGCCCATCCCCAAAGGGTCCTGCCACTGGTTGTCAAAACCGATCATCCTCGATCAGCTAGATTATTCTAGGAATATCAAGAATGTAGGCTGGACTGCCTTGATACTCGATCCAATAATTGGCGGACTCCAGTTTTCAAATGTCCTTATGGACGGCGGCAGCGGACTAAACCTGATATATCAGGATACAATCCAGCACATGGGGATAAACCCAGCAAGAATCCGCCGCAGCAAAACCTCCTTTCAAGGGGTAATACCTGGTCTGGACACCCATTGTATGGGTTTTCTCTGGCTCGAAGTCATATTCGGCTCTGCCGATAACCTCCGCCGCGAAAAGCTGACCTTCCATATCGTCCCGTTCTCAAGTCGCTATCAAGCACTACTGGGACGCGAAGCTTTCGCTCGCTTTAACGCAATACCGCATTATGCATCTCTTACGCTTAAGATGCCCGGTCCACGAGGCATCATCTCTTTGAAGGGGAAGCACTAAAGTGCGCCTCCCCAAGCGGAGGACTGTGCGGCCGATTTGACAGCCCCACAGCAAAATGGCCTCACCGGCCAAAAAACTTCGAAATAGGTCATTCAAGACCACGAACGCGGATAGACGAGTTCGGTGCAAAATCATCATTGATGCAGGCCTAGAAGCCATATACCCCCGCACTAGGGGCTCCACACATATACAATAAGAGACAATAAAGCTCAACCTTATATATCTTACTTTATAATTTGCTTATTTTAAACTTTTTCGGCACGACACGTTTTCAACTCAGTTCCTCTCTTTTACAGATGAACGTCGTGCGGCGCCCGTCCAGGATACGGCACAACGGAGACACATGCGCAGATGTGCAGTAGGGACCCGTCCTAAAGGATTCTTTTTAGATTAAGAGCCTGCGTAAACCTTTTTTACTGTCTCTTGTTGCTACACATCCCCTGGTTTTTTCTTGCCGATATAACCAAGGAGGAGGCTGGCGTCTTGGCATGTGGCCACGTCAGAATTTTTGCACGTACCTGGACACTAGGGGCTTTTTTAATAAAGAGTGTTGTTTCGCCTGCACTCATCAAGACCGAACACCTTAGGGAGTGTTCGGCGTCGCGAGTTTTGGCATTATATGCATCAGCTCCGAATCATGTCTTTGGTCAAATGTTGGGTTGCCCGGCTCCTGAGTTCGGCTACCTTACGTTCCGCTCTATCGGCTAAGGTAGCACCAGGAGAACTACTGCGATTGTGCCCCGGTTCGGCCGGGCGAGCACCTCAGTAGAGAAAGCCGAAAACTGACTGTCATGATGTAGCGTGAGACTGGTCAGCCACTCGATGACCTATCGGAATCTATCGGATTCCTCCGCTTTAACGAAGGGCCGCTTCCCGGTCAGGCACATACGCGCCCCGAACTCGGACGAGCGCAGTTGCCACTAAGGAGATACCTAAATAGTCTCACTGTCAAACTCCTATGGCTAAGTGAAAGTGTTAAAGCATTATAGTCCGGTTGACTGGCCGGCTACGCTATCACCTCCTTTGTAGGACCAAGACGTTGGGTTAAGTGTGAAAATGCGTCTTCTGCGAGTACCCCCGCACTATGTGCGTGGGGGCTGAAGCCAATGACTGCCATCTTTCAGATTCTGTATATATATATATATATATATATATATATATATATATCTTAAAACGGCCGCACAGGAGGTGTTCCCAATACTTGGAGGCACAAGTATAAAAAAGGCCACTACAGTTTATCAAAATATTACTTTATAATTACATATGCTATCATAACATAGCATCTTTCGGGCACTGCGTCTCTATTACACGAGCGCCTTCAAGGACTTCCTGAAAATAGTGCTCGGAGGGTACTCGGCTTTTGTCCGAATCTCGGGACGCAACAACGGTGGTCTCCATCTCTGCCCAGTATGTCTTAACACGGGCAAGAGTCATCCTAGCGCCCTCTATGCATGCTGACCTCTTCATTGCATTTATACGCGGCACCGCGTCAAGGAATTGCTGCACCAAGCTGAAATAACTCTTCGGCTCCGATCTCCCCGGCCACAGGTGACCCATGACGTACTTCATGGCGAGTCCATACAACCTATTCAGTTCGGCCCATTGAGCCAAACGATCATCCACTGCCAGTGGACGCTCTGGATTGTGAAACTGCGACCAGAAAAGCTTTTCCACTTCGCGATCTTTCTGATCTCGGAAGTGTTCGGTCGCATCAGCAGCACTCGCTGCCAAGTCCAGATAGGTATCCTCCACACTCCACATTCGGTCCAACGGAGCAAACTTCGGATCACAAAATTTCCTTCGCAGCATAAAGGGCTTTCCAGCCGCAATCTGTTCGGCCTGACGCAGCTCCTCCTTCGCAGCTCTCATCGCAGAGCGCGCGCCCTTGGCATTGGCAATGGCCTTCTCTAAGTCCGTCTATTTTGCCTGGTCTTCTTTTTCAAGAAGTCTGCAACGGTCGGTAGCGCTTTTTAACTTTTCGGCCATCTCGGCCATCTCTTCCTTGCTTCGGCAATGAGCAGCCTGTTCGGCTCTCAGCTCTTCAAGGGCTTTCCTGGTGGCCGCGTCACTTTCGCTGGCTTGTTCTTTAGCTCGGGCAAGTTCTGCCCTAAGACTCTCCACGGTGGCCGCACCATCTGCGTCAAGCACACACATCGTAAGACACAGGCATAAAACTGTTCTTACCTAATGCCGCCCAAGGAATTACATACCTTGAGCCTCATCAAGCCGCTTATTGACAAGCATGATGTCGGCATCTGCCACGTCCAGTTGCCGCTTTAGTTCGGCAAAATCGTCAGTTCGGCTCGATTCCGGACACCCTGCCGCCTACATTCAAAGGCGACATCTTAGACCTGGGATTATGATCCTCCGCGTGCCATCATTTCTTGACGACGCGCAGAGTCTCAGGGGCTACTATCTACACAGGGTGCATCTTACTCATGCGCTACTGACAAAAGTATACATTATCTAATGTACCTTGAAACCCGTCAGCAAACTTTTGACGGCCTCATACAATCCGCTCTCTACGGATGAAATCCTTTCAATCACCGTGCCCATCAATGCGTGGTGCTCCTCTGAGATAGAAGCTCGCCCCAGCAGAATCTTTAGCTCCTCCGGCCGAGCACCAGACGGTGCCGGGCTCGTCCCATGACCTCTTTCGAAGGCTGGACGCGGAGAACCTCGGGGGGCCGCATAGCCACCTTCCGCCCCTGCCATATTTGGAGAAACCCTCCGCGACGACACCTCAGGGTCGCCCGCCTCGCTAGGCGGCACAGCAGGGGGAGGCGTCCCACTCTCCATCATCTCCGGAAGGAGATCCCCCGAAGACGAGCTCTGCTGAGAAGGGCTGAGGTCCGAGCTACAAAATAAATGTTTGGTTAATCTTCTTAGATATAAATCAAGGACTTCCCTCATCCCTCAAAAGGAAAATCTTTTCTCCACTTATGGCTCGCTCGAGGGCTGATCCCCTTGAGGGCGTAGTCCGGCCGAGGAACTTCCCGGCGTCGGACCCTCTGACGAGGATTTTCTCCCCCGTTTCGAGGCCATGGTTTTCGGGTCGTCAGAGGCGGCTCTCTTCTTCCCCTCAGGAGAGGAATTGTCGGTTCCTCCCTTCGGAGCAGCCTCCTTCGAGGAGGCCATAGCTTCCTTGTCCTCCCCCTCCAAAGGCATTATCTCCAGCATCCTGACCAGCACGGGATCCGGCCTGGTTTCAGGAAGGGGAGTCGGACACCTGATCAGCTTTGCCTTCGCTATCCACTCCTGTTTAAAAGGACGGCTCTTTTAGGGGCAAGTTTATGACAATTATACGGATAGAAGGTCCGGGCACAAGGTTGCTTACTTGAGTATCCGGGCGATTGCAGCTTAGGCCTGCGTCCTCGGTTAAATCCGAACACATCTCTTGTGATCCGAAGAACAATCTATACATCTCCACGGGCGTTGCGCCCATAAAGTTCTGGAGAGCTCGCGGTCCCTCTGGATTAAACTCCCACAGGCGAAGGGGGCGACGTTTGCCGGGCAATATTCGGCGAATCAGCATGACCTGCGTCACCTTGACCAAGCTGAGGTCTCCTTCCAAGAGATCCTTAATTCGGCCCTGTAACAGGGGCACGTCTTTGGGCAAACCCCAATCTAACCCTCTATTAACCCATGACGCTAGCCGTGGTGGGGGACCCGAGCGAAAGGCAGGAAGCGCCACCCACTTGGTGCTCCGGGAAGCGCCACCCACTTGGTGCTCCGGGAAGCGGTGATATAAAACCACTCTCGTTGCCACAAGCCTAGCTCCTCTTGAAAAGAGCCCTCGGGCCATGGAGCATCAGCATTTTTGCTTATAACAGCGCCTCCGCACTCTGCGTGCCGTCCCATGATCATCTTCGGCTCCACTTTGAAAGTCTTGAGCCATAATCCGAAGTGAGGGGTAACACGGAGGAACGCTTCACATACAACGATAAATGAGGATATATGGAGGATGGACTCCGGAGCTAAGTCGTGGAATTCCAGCCTGTAATAAAACAGCAGTCCCCTCACAAAGGGTTCCATCGGGAAGCCTAACCCCCGAAGGAAGTGAGACACGAACACTATGCTCTCACTGGGCTGGGGACTGGGGATAGCCTGCCTTTGAGCAGGCAACCTGTGCGAAATTTCGGCGGTCAAGAACTTAGCCTCTCTCAACTTTAGCACGTCCTCCTCCGTGACGGAGGAGGGCATCCATCGGCCTTGAAGGTCGGAACCGGACATTGTCGAAGGTCTGAGGCGCCCGGAATCTGGAGCCTAGGGTGTTGGAACTCGAGGCGACGGGCGAACTTGTTTTGGTATTAGAGAAAAGGAGTAAGGCCCTGGTCTCTTTATAAGAGGTTGAATACCAGGAGCCCTCCTCGTAACCGTTTGGGACTCGCCTTTAATCGAGAAAACATGCTAACAGGCACGATTGGGTTACCCACGTCCGTATTGATGAGAATCCCATAAAAGGGGGCACACGATCTCTGCTTTGACAAGACGTGCCAAGGAAACCGCCTCGCAAAACACGCTGAGGTGGAAAAGTGAAAACGATTCGAGTGAAGGACTTGGATGTAGTGTGGTGACGCACTGCGGAATACGTCATCAGATTTGATTTGTGTTAATATTATTCTCTCTATGGCAATATGTGGAAGCTTATTTTGCAGAGCCGGACACTACTCTTGGTGTTTACAATCTTCTATGAAGGACTTGGAGGAGGAACCCGCCTTGCAATGCCGAAGACAATTTGTGCGCCGGACTCGTCATCATTTAAGCCTGGTTCAGGGGCTACTGAGGGAGTCCTGGATTAGGGGGTGTTCGGGTAGCCAGACTATACCTTCAGCCGGACTCCTGGACTATGAAGATACAAGATTGAAGACTTCGTCCCGTGTCCGGATGGGACTTTCCTTGGCGTGGAAGGCAAGCTTGGCGATGCGGATATTCAAGATCTCCTACCATTGTAACCGACTTTCTGTAACCCTAACCCTATCCGGTGTCTATATAAACCGGAGGGTTGTTGTCCGTAGGCAATCAACTTCATATACAACAATCATACCATAGGCTAGCTTCTAGGGTTTAGCCTCCTTGATCTCGTGGTAGATCTACTCTTGTACTACCCATATCATCAATATTAATCAAGCAGGAGTAGGGTATTACCTCCATCGAGAGGGCCCGAACCTGGGTAAAAACATCGTGTCCCTTGTCTCCTGTTACCTTCCGGCCTTGACGCACAGTTCGGGACCCCCTACCCAAGATCCACCGGTTTTGACACCGACAGCCTCTAACAGGCCGAATGTCAGACATGGCCGAATATGACCCAAATCCTTCATGCTCGCTTATGGGCCGAAGGTTTCAATGGCCTGTAAATGGGCCCAAATGAAGCAGGACCTTTAACAGGACGGAAATACACCGAGCCGTAATTCAGCCCATATACTTAGTAGATTGTTAACGGGCCAGAAGTGGCCACATGCCACGATGATGACAAGTTTAGGACAGGCTGTTGACGGGATGATTTGACACTAGCCGTACGGGTCTTAACTGAGAATGTTGGGACTTTAGCTGGGCCGGCCCATTATGGTCTGCAAAATCTTGTGGGCCTTTAGCTGGGCCGGCCCATTATGGTCCGCTAAATCTTGTGGGCCTTTAGTTGGGCCGGCCCATTTAAACTTTATGGGCCCATCCACGTGTCAACATATAATTGGCCCATCTCGACCATTGGATGAGTGACACATGTGCCAACGCGGAGCTGACGTGTGGTTCCGTCGGCCAATGAGAATTTTACACGTGGAAAATCGGCATTGGTCATGGATGTTAGCGGGTTATCGGATCCAAAACCAAACCTGATAGCTTAACGGAGTCCCGTTATGGTGGATGCCACGTGTTGGTCACCCTTGACGAAAGCACTTCTATGACGCGTGATTTATCGTCATGGAAGTGGACACTTCCTGATGATAATTTTGGTAATGTCATGGAACACTTCTACGACAGCACTGGTATGACTATCTTCATTCTGTCATAAATTTGTCATGGATGTACAGGCATGACTTAAAACGTGACCTACTATGCCAAACACGTATCATCACGGAAGTGTATTTTTTTGTAGTGATTGGATTAAGATGGATGAGTCTACGGTCGGGAGTATTAAACGTAGAGTGCCTATGCTTGACGGAGAGTTCTATAGTGCTTGGAAATATGAGATGCTTGAGACTTTCAATGAATATAATTTGAAAAAGTATATTACTAGCCCTTGTGTGCCTCCTATTGATCCCTTGCATCCTGCCCCCGATGAGTATCTTGACATGACCCGCAACCTTAGAGCTATTGATCTTATCATTAGAGGATTGCCTAGAAATTTGCTTGTATGCTTGCCTACATTTAAATGTGCTTATACTATATGGAGATATCTTGAGGAACGCTTTCCAAACTATTCTTTGAAAAATCTAGATGATATTCTTCAAAAGTCCATAGCTTTTCATAAAATGAATCCTATTGATCCTAAATTTGTTGATTGTCTATTTGAGCTTCGTGACCTCATGCATGCCAAAGGAGATGTTGGGGTCATTAGTAGCAGCATCTCGCAAGTCATTAGAATTCATAAATATGCACATTGTCATGGTCATAAATCTAATGAATCACTCTCTCTAAGTGATGATCAATCACAAGAATATGTCGAACATGGATATTATGATGAGGATGATGATAGTGACTTTGATCTTGATGAGTCAATGAGACATTTTGGTCTTATTGATAACCTTCATGGTTAGATGGCTGAAGGAAAGGGAATGGGTTATTGATAGTGGATGTAACGATCACATGACCGGAGACAGGGATATGTTTCGTGAGCTTGCTGAGAACGATGGTCCTTGAAAGTATGTCACTTTTGGTGATAACTCAAAGGGTAAGGTGGTTGGCCTTGGTAAGGTGGCCATCTCACATGAAAGCTCCATCTAAAATGTTATGCTCGTTGAATCTCATAGCTACAATTTACTTTCCGTATCTTGACTAGTCGATTTCGGTTTCAATGTGCATGCGAAATCTTAATAAGATTATTAAAGGTGATCATATCCTTGGTGTTAAAGATGTTATATTTGACAAGGATAGACTTTGCAGCTCTTGTCAAGCAGGAAAACAAGTTGGAGGAAGTCATCCCGTGAAGAACATAATGACCACAAGAAGACCACTCGAGCTACTTCATATGGATCTTTTTGGTCCCAACACCTACAAGAGTCTCGGTGGTAAATCGTTCGGATTGGTCATTGTTGATGATTTTTCAAGATTTACGTGGGTGTTCTTTCTTGGTGATAAATTGCAGGTCCAAAAGATCTTCAAGAACTTCGCTAGGAAGGCCCAAAATCAACTTGAAGTGAAGATCAAGAAGGTTCAAAGCGACAATGGAATGGAGCTCAAGAACGCCATTGTGGATACCTTTCTTGACAAAGAAGGGATATCACATGATATCTTGGCTACGTACACACCTCAACAAAATGGAGTTGTTGAGAGGAATAACCGGACACTTATTGAGATGGCGAGAACGATGCTTGATGAATATAAGATGCCAAGACACTTTTGGGCGGAAGCGGTTGAGACAGCTTGCAATGCAACAAGTATACTATATCTTCACAAGCTTCTCGGCAAGACAGCATACGAACTTCTCACTGGTAACAAACCCCAAGTGGGATATTTTCGAGTATTTGGGTCAAAGTGTTACATTCTTGATAAGCATCATCGTTCGAAATTTGGACCTAAATCTCATGAAGGTTTCCTACTCGGTTATGGCTCAAACTCTCACACTTACCGTGTCTACAACAATTTCACCTGAAAGGTTGAAGAGACGGTGGATGTGAAGTTTGATGAATCTAATGGCTCATAAGAGATGTCGGCTAGGACTACGTCGGTATTTCCCCAAAGAGGAAGGGATGATGTAGCACAGCGACGGTAGGTATTTCCCTCAGTGATGAAACCAAGGTTATCGAATCAGTAGGAGAACCAAGTAACACAATGTAAACAACGCCTACACACAAATAACAACCACTCGCAACCCAACATGTTAAAGGGGTTGTCAATCCCTTTCGGGTAACGGCGCCAGAAATTGGTGCATGGACGGGATAAAGTTGTAATAGATTGAATAGAGAGATCGCAAATAAAATAAATTGTAGCAAAGTATTTTTGTATTTTTGGTTTAATAGATCTGAAAATAAATGTAAAGGAAAAGTAGATCGCAAAGGCAAATATATGAGAAAGAGACCCGGGGGCCATAGGTTTCACTAGTGGCTTCTCTCGAGAAAAATAGCAAACGGTGGGTGAACAAATTACTGTTGGGCAATTGATATAATTTCAAATAATCATGACGATATCCAGGCAATGATCATTATATAGGCATCACATCCAAGATTAGTAGACCGACTCCTGCCTACATCTACTACTATTACTCCACACATCAACCGCTATCCAACATGCATCTTGTGTATTAAGTTCATGGAGAAACGGAGTAATGCAATAGGAATGATGACATGATGTAGACAAGATCTATCTATGTAGAGATAGACACCATCATTTTATCCTTAGTAGGAACGATACATACGTGTCGGTTCCCCTTCTGTCACTGGGATCAAGCACCGTAAGATCGAACCCACTACAAAGTACCTCTTCCCTTTGCAAGATAAATAGATCAAGTTGGCCAAACAAAACCCAAATATTGGAGAAGAAATATGAGGCTATAAGAGATCATGCATAAAAGAGATCAAAGAAACTCAAATACTTTCATGGATATAAGAAGATATAACTGATCATAAACTCAAAGTTCTTCAGATCCCAACAAACACACCGCAAAAAGAGTTACATCATATGGATCTCCAAGAGACCATTGTATTGAGAATTCAGTGAGAGAGAGGAAGGCGTCTAGCTACTAACTACGGACCCGAAGGTCTACAAAGAACTACTCATGCATCATCGGAGAGGCACCAATGGAGGTGGTGAACCCCATCCGAGATAGTGTTTAGATTGGATCTGATGGTTCTGGACTCTGCGGCGGCTGGATCAATATTTCGTCGACTCCCCTAGGGTTTTGGGAATATTGGGGTATTTATAGATCAAAGAGGTGGTCTGGGGGGCACCCGAGGTGGGCACAACCCACCAGGGTGCGCCTGGGCCTCCTGGCGCACCCTGGTGGGTTGTACTCTCCTTGCAGCACCCCCTAGGCGCAACCAGGGGCCATTAGGTGTCTTCTGGTCCATAAAAAACTACGTAAAGTTTCGTGGCATTTGGACTCCGTTTGTATTGATTTTCTGCGATGTAAAAACACACAAAAAATATCAACTGGCACTTGACACTATGTCAATAGGTTAGTACCAAAAAATGATATAAAATGATTATAAAATGTTTATAAAACATCCAAGATTGATAATATAACAGCATGGAACAATCAAAAATTATAGATACGTTGGAGACGTATCAGCAAGTAGAGCAACTGCCAATTGATGTAGGAGATAAAGATCCC
Source organism: Triticum urartu (assembly GCF_003073215.2). NCBI lineage: Eukaryota > Viridiplantae > Streptophyta > Magnoliopsida > Poales > Poaceae > Triticum > Triticum urartu. Next base: position 83,308,395 of record NC_053024.1, on the reverse strand, counting down.
TTAGAAGCAATTCAAGACTTGCCTATTAGCAAGATTCGCCTAATAGAGGTGAAGGAGAGTACCTCGTCCATTCAAGTGTAAGCCTCAACTTCACGACACGGTGAACCACAAGTTAACTTGGAGGCATCCACAAGTGGAACACGTCAAGATGAGGGAAACGAGGAAGTACAACTAGATGAACCTCATCGTCCTCCATCTCCACCTCCACAAGAGAACAACAACGCCAATAACAATGTAGAAGGACAAGAAGAAGAAGAAGAATCTCAAGAGACCATCCCGTCGAACAAATCTTTGACGATATTCAAACCAGGAGAATTACTCGCTCTAAAACTCGCTTGACTAACTTTTGTGAACATTACTCATTCATTTATAGTATTGAACCTATGAAGGTTGAAGAAGCTCTTGATGATCCGGATTGGGTGAACGCCATGCATGAAGAGCTACACAATTTTAAGAGGAATCAAGTATGGACATTGGTAGAAAAGTTGGACGACAACCAAAATGTCATTGGAACCAAGTGGGTGTTCGGAATAAGCAAGATGAGGATGGACAAGTTGTACGCAACAAGGCTCATCTCGTCGCCCAAGGCTACACTCAAGTCGTAGGTATGGACTATGGTAAGACATATGCCCCGTTGCTAGGCTTGAGTCCATACGCATCTTACTTGATTATGCCAATCACCATGATATCACATTATACCAAATGGACATTAAAAGTGCTTTTCTAAATGGTGAAATTGAGGAGGAAGTCTATGTTAAATAACCTCCCGGCTTTGTTAATCCCAAGAAACCTAATCATGTTTACAAACTTCACAAAGCTCTTTATGGTCTTAAACAAGCTCCTAGAGCATGGTATAAATGCTTGACTAAGTTTCTTATTGAAAAAGTCTTTGAAATTGGGAAAATTGATTCTACACTTTTTACTACAGGGTTAATGGTGAATTATTTTTTTGCCACATCTATGTGGATGATATCATATTTGGTTCGACTAACCCTCATTTTAGTGAAAAGTTTGGAAGGCTAATGTCGGAGAAGTTTGAGATGTCGATGATGAGTGAAATCATATTCTTTCTTGGCTTGCAAATCAAGCACACTAAGGAAGGTACCTTTGTTTCTCAAACAAAGTATACCAAAGACCTTTTCAAGAAGGTCAACATGCAAGAAAGCAAAGGTATGAAAACACCCATGCCTACTAGTGGACATCTTTACGTGACTAAGGATGGCAAACCGGTTGACCTAAAGGTTTACCGCTTATTGATTGGTAAAAAAACATTGTTATATCGATGTGCCACCCTCCCGATATTATGCTAAGTGTGTGCATGTGTGCAGGATATCAAGCGGCCCCTAAATAAAGTCATCTTAATTAAGGCTGTGAAAAAGATAGTGAGATAGTTAATTCATACACCAAACTTTGGCATTTGGTATCCTAAGAGGTCTTCTTTTGATCTTGTTAGCTACTCCAATTCAGACTATGTCGGTGACAAGGTTGATAGAAAATCCACTTCGAGAACTTGTCAATTTCTTGGTAGATCTCTTGTGTCTTAGTCCTCCAAGAAACAAAACTCGATATCCTTATCCACCGCCGAAGCGAAATATATTGCCACCGGATCATGTTGTCCTCAATTACTTTGGATGACCCAAACCCTTAAGTTTTATGGGATATATGTTAAACATGTTCCATTGCTTGGTGGTAATGAAAGCACTATTAAGATTGCTCACAATCCCGTGCAACACTCTCGGACTAAGCATATTGAAGTTCGTCATCATTTCATTCGAGATCATGTTGCTAAAGGATACATCAATCTTAAGCATGTTCGTACCGATAAGTAATTAGCGGATATATTCACCAAACTGCTTGATGAGAAAGTATTTTTCCGTTTGAGAGGTGAATTGAATATCATTGATGCCACAAACTTGGAGTAGAAACTCCATTTGGATACATGCAAGGCATGAGCCTTTTGACTAATCCTTGGTATTTCTCTTATGATGATGATCATATGTCTTGGATCTATACTTGTACCCTTGCATGTTATCTAACCCTTGTAGGTACTTGGATGAACCCAAATCTATGAGATTGCAAGTCACTCACATCTTGAGAAATCTCTACATCACCAAGTTTCTACTATATGGTTGTTGAATACAAGGAAGCACGAATCCACTCAACATGTCCTTTGACAAATTCTATATATCAAAACTCATTTGATATCAAGCTTCATGATTGTCCTTTTGGATACACAAGTGCTTTACCTTGCAAGACTAACCCATGTAGGAAGACGAACTCAAACTATAAGCGGTGCTCCCACCTCTTGATGGAGTACATCAACCTTGAGCATCCAACACAAGTTCAACTACATGACCAAGATCAATACCACCCAAGGTATGTTATTCCATCTTAGAGAAGCTTTACTCCAAGTCATGAGTCAAAGCAATTCTACAATATGTGAATACATCAAAATGCTTTACCCCATTTTGAACTTAAACGATGAGTTTGACCTACGATCAAGTGTTATCACTTGATTCCTCGGTCAATATACTCTAATATAGTTGAATTTGTCGCTGACCCTTCTAGATGAAGTTCTCTAGTGTATCTTTGTTCACTTACTTTGTGTTCTTGCATATCTTAAAAAACTTCATCTAGATCTCTTTTATTCTATTTTTTAATTTTCTACATCTAATTCAATGCAAATCTTTCAGTTAATTCATTGCAAATCCTTGTGATATTTACTTTGTCAAGTGAGCTGAGCTGACAAAATTTTTCCTCTCCATTGAACTCGGCCTCACCGATTCATGCCTATCGGCTAGACCGAACTTCAAGCATATCTTGTAGGCAGTTCATCGGTACAACCGACGCGGACTAACCCAGTCTGACCGATATGTGTCATCCATGACACTGCCCACTCGGTGTCACCGATGAGAATGGACCGGTGTTACCAATTTCCCTACTGAGAAATCTTTTTTGTCATTGAATATTTCATTTCTTCTTCAGCTCCACTCGATGATTCTTATCCTCTACCTGCATCTTACTACATGCTGCTTTGTAGTGTATCTCAAGGCCAGACCTATTTGACTCATTCTCCAGAAGATCCCTTCTTGGAAATTGATGTCAAAGGGGGAGAGAGAGCACATCAAAGCTTATCAAATGGGAGAGAGAGAGCACATCTTCCAGATGCTAGCAAAACAAGAGGAGAGAAGTCACATGTCTTAAGCACCGCTTTTATCTATTCGGCGCCACTGAGTTCACTTGACATAGCCACTACCACAAAGCCTAGACAATTCGGACTCACCGAGATGGCCTTGCAAACTCTCTGTTACCTATTGTAATTATTTCAGTCTCACCGAAATGTGCAATCGGTCCCACTGAGTTTTCCTGACCAACTCTCTCTTTGCTCTTTGCTAAAATCGGTCTCTTCGAGTTCATGCAATCGGTCTCACGAAGATGAGGTTTTGCCGTAGCCCTAGCACATTGATCCCACAGAGTTGATCATGCCGGTCCCACCGAGATTCCTGACGTTCACATTTTGAACTAAATCGGTCTCATTGGGTTCTTCTATTTGGTCTGACCGACTTGGGTCAAATATGTGTAACGGTTGGATTTTGTGTGGAGGCTATATACCCCTCCACCCCTTCTCCATCAGTGAGAGAGCCATCAGAACGTGCCTACACTTCCACTACTCATTTTCTAAGAGAGAACCACCTACTCATGTGTTGAGACCAAGACATTCCAATCCAACCATAAGAATCTTGATCTCTAGGCTTCCCCAAGTTGCTTTCCACTCAAATCATCTTTCCACCATAGCCAAATCTGTGAGAGAGAGTTGAGTGTCGGGGAGACTATTATTTGAAGCACAAGAGAAAGGAATTCATCATCATCACACCATCTCTTACCTTTTGGAGAGTGGTGTCTCCTAGATTGGTTAGGTGTCACTTGGGAGCCTCCGACAAGATTGCGGAGTTGAACCAAGGAGTTTGTAAGGGCAAGTAGATCACCTAATTCGTGATGATCTACCCGAGTAAGGCAAGTCCTTCGTGGGCGATGGCCATGGTGGGATAGACAAGGTTGCTTCTTTGTGGACCCTTCGTGAGTGGAGCCCTCCGTGGACTCGTGCAACTATTACCCTTCCTGGGTTGAAGTCTCCATCAACGTGGATGTACGATAGCACCACCTATCGAAACCACGCCAAAAATCTCCATGTCTTCATTGCATTTGCACACTCCAATCCCATCCCTTTACTTTCTTGTAATTAGCATGCATTACTCTTTCCGCTGCTTATACTCTTGCCATGCTTGCTTGAAATGTATTGTGTATGCTTAAAATTGTGCTAAAACTCCACCTCAACTTGAAGAATTTAAAAATTGTCACTTTTGCTTATTGAGTGTCTAATCCCCCCCCCTCTAGACACCTCTTCTCGATCCTCCAGAGACTAAGGGATATTAATGCCTCCTTTTAATAGAGAACCGGAACAAAGCATTAACACATAGTGAATACATTAACTCCTCAAACTACGGTCATCACCAGAAAGAATCCCAATTATTGTCACCCCAGGGTTTACGGATCATAACACGTAATAGGTGAATACGACTTGCAAGATCAAATCTAGAACATAGATATAATGGTGAAAACATAAACGGAAAATGCTCTTGTGGCACAACTCTAGAGAGACGCTAGCGGTTTCTCAATAGGCAATATACGACACTTGTGCACAAAGTCTATGGGAAACGAAATGTAACGACTTTCTAACCCAAGTATGCTATATGTATGATTCATGGTGCTTCTCTCACAATGATGCAAGATGATCGAAGTAGTTTGATATGCAATGTGGTATGATGCTATGGCTCTTGCTTACAAGCTCTTTATTCTCTCTTGTCTTAAAAGCTTTTCGTCTTTTTAAATGCCACTTATGCAAAATGCTCAAACCAAGATAGCAATTGTGTATATGCGGGATTGATGTATGACACAAGAGATCATACGATGATATATGCACGCTATGATAGCTATGCGGAACAACTATCACTAATGTGCACAAGTAGCGTTGCCTGACAATACTCAAATGGCTAGTCTCAATAGGAAAGTGACACAAAATGGTCCTGGGGTTAATAACGCAATGGCAAGGGAGAATATACAATGATGTCGTCGAGGTTACCATCCTTACTTATGGTTGGTGGTGTCAAAATGGTGAAGTTGTCGATGAATAATTCATGGCAAAGATGAGTGGTGGTGTTGTTGGTGACGAACTGTCCCTAAGTAGCTGAAACACGTTAGGAAACGGAAACCGCAACTCAAGTTTTCAAATGGCAAAACGTGTCAAAATTGTCGGTGGTAGCAAAGACACAATGGTGGTTGGTGCGGAAAGCGGTGGTGGTATGTGGAAGAGTTGGTGGTAATCTGGTCAAAATTCAAGAAAAATTGGTCAAATGGTGGTAGTGGTGGCATGTCTTGCTGCCAGGCGCTGGAGGACCGGGGACACGGGCCGGATGTCCGGGTCTTCTGATCCATGGACAAACTCGATGAACAAGGTGGGGAAAAGAAAATTTAGGTCAAAATTCATCAAATTTCGTGCACGAAAATTGGGGAAAAGTTGAGGGAAGCTAGATCCACTCGAAACAGTAAATCCATGGATCAAATCCAACAAAACATCATCACACCAACAAATCACAAAAAATTGGTAGGTCTATTTTTGTGGGGATTTTCGAAATTGGGCAAAAACATAACAAAATTAGGCTAGAAAACGATGGAGGTAACTCCAAAATCATGATCAACCTAAGCTTTGATCCATGATGATGTAGTGTGGAACCTTATGGTCTCAATCTTTCATGATTTGGAGGAGAAGCGGGGAAGAACACGGAGAACACAAGAGGGAAATCACTCAAATAGACAAGACATAATCACACATGTGCTAAATCCACATACACACGAAGAGATAATCGATCCAAAGTCAACAAGGGGAGGATACAAACGGTAGCTAGTTTATCCCGATCTGTGAGGAAGTAGGTCTTGAATCCTAGGAGGATCTTCCCATGAAGGGGTGTTGAATCCACTATGGGATCATCTCACATGGAGGCCTTGGACTCCATGGGAGTATAGTAGTCGATGAGAAAACGCTCTATCTCAGATGAGCTCTAACCTTTGATAACCCTACATGGAGAGGGGATAGGTCTATATATAGTGCTAGTACAAGTTGGGATGAGATAGGGGATACATGTGCCGTTGGCCCGTTCATTGTGCACATATAGGGGCTGGATGTTCGGGCTGGGGACCGGATGTCCGGCGGCTTGCGTCGGACCAGATGTCCGACGTCGGGGCCGGATGTCTGGTGCCTGTATCTTGTTCTTGGCTGGCCTGTTGGTGTAGTTGGGATCTCCAGGGGCCGGATGTCCAGGGCTGGGGCTGGATGTCGGTGTCCTGTGTGTGGGAATCATTGCATGGAAAACAAAAAAATTCTATGCACACGCAATAATCTATCCATGGAGATGCATAGCAATAGGGGGAAGGTGTGTCTACGTACCCTCATAGACCGAAAGCGGAAGCGTTTTACAATTCGGATGATGTAGTCAAACTTCTTCTAGCTCCGACCGATCAAGTACTGAACGTACGCGGATGATCAAGCATTTTACAACACATGCAGCTCGATGACTTCCCTTGCCTTCTTGATCCAGCAAGATGTCGAGGTAGTAGATGAGTTTCGTCAGCACGATGGTGTGGTGACGGTGATGGTGAAGTGATCCACGCATGGCTTCACCTAAGCACTATGAAGATGTGACCATGGGAGTAAACAGTGGAGGGGGAGCCACACACGGCTAGGAAATTGTCTTGGGTGTGCTAGGGTAGAGGGGAGGCAGCCAGGGCGCGCCCCAAGTAGGATCCGAATCCTACTTGGGGTTTCCCCAAGTGGCGCCACACCCTTCCTTATTTCACCGGAGAAGAAAGGGAAGGGGGAAGAGAGAAAGGAAAGGTAGGGGGCGAACCCCCTTTTTCCTTCTCCCAATTCGGCCTCCTACCATAGGGGGGTGCGCCACCCCTTTTGGGCTGGTGTGCTCCCCTCTCATGGCCCATATGGCCCATATATTCCCCCCGGGGGTTCTGGTAACCCCTCTGGTACTCCAATAAATACCCGATACACTCTGGAACACTTCTGGTGGCCGAATACTATCGTCCTATATATCAATATTTACCTCTCGACCATTTCTAGACTCCTTGTCATGTTTGTGATCATATCCGGGACTCCGAACAATATTCGCTCACCAAATCATATAACTCATATAACACTATATCGTAAACAAATGTTAAGCATGCGGACCCTACGGGTTCGAGAACTATGTAGACATGACCGCGACACCTCTCCGGTTAATAACCAATAGCGGAACCTGGATTCTCATATTGGCTCCTACATAATCTATGAAGATCTTTATCGATCGAACCGTTATGACAACCTACGTAATTCCCTTTGTCCATTGGTATGTTACTTTCCCGAGATTCGATCATCGGTTCAATCTCGTTACCGACAAGTCTCTTTACTCATTCTGTAATACATCATCGTGCAACTAACTCATTGGACACTTTTCTTGCAAGGCTTCTTATGATGTGTATTACTGAGAGGGCCCAGAGATACCTCTCCGATACTCGGAGTGACAAATCCTAATCTTGATCTATGCCAACTCAACAAACACCTTCGGAGATACCTATAGAGCATCTTTATAATCACCCAGTTACGTTGTGACATTTGATAGCACATAAGGAATTCCTCCGGTATCCGGGACTTGCATAGTCTCATAGTCGAAAAAATATGTATTTGACATGATGAAAGCAATAGCAATAAAACTGAACGATCAATATGCTAAGCTAACAGATGGTTCTTGTCCATCACGTCATTCTGCTAATGATGTGATCCCGTTATCAAATGACAACTCATGTCCATGGTTAGGAAGCCTTAACCATCTTTGAACAACGATCTAGTCAAGTAGAGGTTCACTACGCACACGGTGTTTGTCTATGTATTCACACAAGTATTTAGGTTTCCTACTAATACAATTCTAGCATGAATAATTAACATTTATCATGAATAAGGAAATATAAAATAACAACTTTATTTTTGCCTCTAGGGCATATTTCCTTTAGTCTCCCACTTGTACTAGAGTCAACAATCTAGATTACATTGTAATGATTCTAACACCCATGGAGTCTTGGTGTTGATCATGTTTTGCTCGTGGAAGAGGCTTAGTTAGCGAGTCTGCTACATTCAGATCCGTGTGTATTTTGCAAATCTCTATGTCTCCGTCCTTGACTTGATCACGAATGGAGTTGCAGCGTCTCTTGATGTGTTTGGTTCTTTTGTGAAATCTGGATTCCTTTGCTAATGCAATTGCTCCAGTATTGTCACAAAAGATTTTCATTGGACCCGATGCACTAGGGATTATACCTAGATCGGATATGAATTCCTTCATCTAGACTCCTTCATTTCCTACTTCCGAAGCAGCTATGTACTCCGCTTCACACGTATATCCCGCCGCGACACTCTACTTGGAACTGCACCAACTAACAACTCCATCATTCAAAATAAACACGTATCCGGTTTGTGACTTAGAGTCATCCGGATGAGTGTCAACACTAGCATCGACGTAACCATTCACGATGAGCTCTTTGTCACCTCCATAAACGAGAAACATATCCTTGGTCCTTTTCAGGTACTTCAGGATGTTCTTGACCGCTGTCTAGTGATCCACTCCTGGATTACTTTGGTACCTCCCTACCAAACTTATGGAAAGGCACACATCAGGTCGGGTACACAGCATAGCATACATGATAGAACCCATGGTTGAGGCATAGGGAATGACTTTCATATTCTCTCTATCTTCTGTAGTGGTAGGGCATTGAGTCTGACTCAATTTCACACCATGCAACACAGGCAAGAACACTTTCTTTGACTGATCCATTTTGAACTTCTTCAAAACTTTGTCAAGGTATGTGCTTTGTGAAAGTCCTATTTATAAGCGTCTTGATCTATCTCTATAGATCTTGATGCCCAATATATAAGCAGCTTCACCGAGGTCTTTCATTAAAAACTTTTATTCAAGTATCCTTTTATGCTATCCAGAAATTCTACATCATTTCCAATCAACAATATGTCATCCACATATAATATTAGAAATGCTATAGAGCTCCCACTCACTTTCTAGTAAATACAGGCTTCTCCGAAAGCCTGTATAAAACCATATGCTTTGATCACCTCATAAAAGCGTATATTCCAACTCCGAGATGCTTGCACCAGCCCATAGATGGATCGCTAGAGCTTGCACACTTTGTTAGCACCTTTAGGATCGACAAAACCTTCTTGTTGCATCATATACAATTCTTCTTTAAGAAATCCATTAAGGAATGCAGTTTTGACGTCCATTTGCTAGATTTCATAATCATAAAATGCAGCAATTGCTAACATGATTCGGATAGAATTAAGCATCGCTATGGGTGAGAAAGTCTCATCGTAGTCAAACTTGTCAAAAACCTTTCGCGGCAAGTCGAGCTTTGTAGACAGTAACATTATCATCAGTGTCAGTCTTCTTCTTGAAGATCCATTTATTCTCTATGGCTCAACGATCATCGGGAAAGTCCACCAAAGTCCACACTTTGTTCTCATACATGGATCCTATCTCAGATTTCGTGGCCCCAAGCCACTTATCGAAATCTGGGCTCATCATAGCTTCTTCGTCATGGTCTAGTAACATGACTTCCAAAACAGGATTACCGTACCACTCTGGTGCGAGGTTCAGTAGTAACTTGATCTGAAGTTTCATGATCATCATCATTAGCTTCCTCTCTAGTTGGTGTAGGCATCACAGGAACGGTTTTCTATGATGAGGTAATTTCTAATTCTAGAAAAGGTACAATTATCTCATCAAGTTCTACTTTCCTCCCGCACATTTCTTTCGAGAGAAACTCCTTTTCTAGAAAGTTTCCATTCTTGGCAACAAAGATCTTGCCTTCAGATCTGTGGTAGAAGGTGTACCCAATTTTTTCCTTAGGGAATCCTATGAAGACGCACTTCTCCGATTTGAGTTCGAGCTTATCAGGCTTAAGCCTTTTGAGATAAGTATCGCAACCCCAAAATTTAAGAAACGACAACTTAGGTTTCTTGCCAAACAATAGTTCATATGGTGTCATCTCAACGGATTTAGACGGTGCCCTATTTAACATGAATGTAGTTGTCTCTAATGCATAACCCCAAAACAATAGTGGTAAATCGGTAAGAGACATCATAGATCGCACCATATCTAATAAAGTCGGTTACGACGTTCAGACACACCATTACGATGTGGTGTTCCAGGTGCCGTGAGTGGTGAAACTATTCCATAGTGTTTTAAATGAAGGCCAAACTCGTAACTCAAATATTTGCCTCTGCGATCAGGTAGTAGAAACTTTATTTTCTTGTTACGATGATTCTCCACTTCAATATGAAATTCTTTGAACTTTTCAAATGTTTCAGACTTGTGTTTCATTAAGTAGATATACCCATATCTCCTCAAATCATCTGTGAAGGTTGGAAAATAACGATACCCGTCGCGTGCCTCAACACTCATCGGACCGCATTGATACGTCTACAATGTATCTACTTTTTCTCACGCTTTTCCTCTTGTTTTGGACTCTAATTTGCATGATTTGAATGAAAATAACCCCGTACTGACGATGTTTTCAGCAGAACTACCATGGTGTTGTTTTTGTGCAGAAATAAAAGTTCTCGGAATGGAATGAAACTTTTTGAGGATTTTTATATCAATAATAAGAATTACTGGAGCCAAGACCCACCAAAGAGGGGGCCCTGGGTGGGCACAACCCACCAAGGCGTGCCCCCCTCTCCTAGCGCGCCCAGGTGGGTTTGTACCCACCTGGTGGCCACGCTGACGACCCCCGTGATAGTATAAATTAACATATTTCCAGAAAAAAAATCATGGAGAAAGAATTATTGCGATCCACGAGACGGAGCCACCTCCAGGCCCTGTTCTTCCTTTGGAGGGCAGATCTGGAGTCTATTTGGGGCTTTGGAGAGGGGGGTCTTCATTCTTCATCATCACCAGCCCATCTCCATCACCAATTCCATGATTCTCCCCACCGGGAGTGAGTAATTCCTTCGTAGGGCCGCTGGTCGGTGAGGAATTGGATGAGATTCATCATGTAATCGAGTTAGTTTTCTTAGGGCCTGATACCTAGTATCCACTATGTTCTTAGATTGATGTTGCTATGACTTTGCCATGCTTAATACTTGACACTTTGGGCCTAGGTGCCATGATTTCAGATCTGAACCGTTTATGTTATCATCATTATATCCATGTTCTAGATCCGATCTTGCAAATTATTGTCATCTACTGCAGTTATGATCCGGCAACCCCGGAGTGACAACAATCGGGCCCACTCTCGGTGATGACCGTAGTTTGAGGAGTTCATGTATTCACTATGTGTTAATGCTTTCTTCCGGTTCTTTGTTAAAAGGAGGCCTTAATATCCCTTAGTTTCCAATATGGACCCCGCTGCCACGGGAGGGTAGGACAAAACATGTCATGCAAGTTCTTTTAATAAAGCACGTATGACTATTTACGGAATACATGCCTACATTATATCGATGAACTGGAGCTAGTGTCGTATCGCCCTAGGTTATAACTGTCTCATGATGAATATCATCTAACAAGTCATCGATCCAATGCCTACGAATTTATCCTTATTGATCTTGCTGCATTACTATTGCTATCATCACTGTTACACTTGCTACAAATTACTGCTCTCACTATTACTGTTACCGTTGCTGCTGTCACTACTATCAAAACTATCATATTACTGTGCTACTGATCACCTTGCTGTAGATAATTAATCTCCAGGTGTGGTTGAATTGACAACTCCGCTGCTAACTGCTACCTCTTGAGCATGCGTTGGTTTTCCCTTGAAGAGGAAAGGGTGATGCAGCACAATAGCATAAGTATTTCCCTCAGTTTTTGAGAAACAAGGTATCAATCCAATAGGAGGTAACGCACAAGTCACCTAGTACTCGCACAAACAAACAAGAACCTCGCAACCAACGCAATAAAGGGGTTGTCAATCCCTTCACGGTCACTTACGAAAGTGAGATCTGATAGAGATAATAAGATAAATATTTTTGGTATTTTTATGATATAGATTGGAAAATAAAGATTGCAAAATAAACAGTAATAGAAATAGCAAGTTTATATGAAAATAATATGATGGAAGATAGACCCGGGGGCCATAGGTTTCACTAGTGGCTTCTCTCAAAATAGCATAAGTGTTATGGTGGATGAACAAATTACTGTCGAGCAATTGATAGAAAAGTGCATAATTATGAGAATATCTAGGCATGATCATGTATATAGGCATCACGTCCACGACAAGTAGACCGAAACGATTCTGCATCTACTACTATTACTCCACACATCGACCGCTATCTAGCATGCATCTAGAGTATTAAGTTCATAAGAACATAGTAACGCATTAGGCAAGATGACATGACGTAGAGAGATAAACTCAAGCAATATGTATAAACCCCATGTTTTTATCCTGGATGGCAACAATACAATACATGCCTTGCTGCCCCTGCTGTCACCAGGAAAGGACACCGCAAGATTGAACCCAAAGCTAAGCACTTCTCCCATTGCAAGAAAGATCAATCTAGTAGGCCAAACCAACCTGATAATTTGAAGGGACTTGCAAAGATATTTAAATCATGCATAAAAGAATTCAGACAAGAATCAAATATTGTTCATAGATAATCTTGATCATAAACCCACAATTCATCGGATATCAACAAACACACCGCAAAAAGAATTACATCGAATAGATCTCCAAGAGAATCGAGGATATTGAGATCCAAAGAGAGAGAAGAAGCCATCTAGCTAATAACTATGGACTCGAAGGTCTGTGGCAAACTACTCACACATCATTGGAGAGGCTATGGTGTTGATGTAGAAGACCTCTGTGATTGATTCCCCCCTCCGGCGGTGCTCTGGAAAAGGCCCCAAGATGGGATCTCACGGGTACATAAGGTTGCAGCGGTGGAAATAGGGTTTCATGGTGCTCCTGGAAGTTTCCGGGGTATATGGGTATATATAGGAGGAAGAAGTACGTCGGTGGAGCTGTGAGGGGCCCACGAGGGTGGGCGGCGCGCCTGCAGCCCCTAGGCGCGCCCCTGCCTCGTGGCCTCCTCGCTTCTTTCTTGACGGCCACTCCAAGTCTCATGGATCACGTTTGTTCCGAAAATAACTCTCCCGAAGGTTTAATTCTGTTTGGATTCCGTTTGATATTCCTTTTGTGCGAAACACTAAAATATGCAAAAAAAACAGCAATTTGCACTAGGCCTTTGGTTAATAGGTTATTCCCAAAAATAATATAAAAGTGTACATTAAAGCCCATTAAACATCCAAAACAGATAATATAATAGCATGGAACAATCAAAAATTATAGATACATTGGAGACGCATCACTAACACCTTCAAATATTCTTTGGCTCCCCTTGTGTCGAATCTGTAAATTTGGGTTGAATACTCTACCCTCGAAAACTGTTGCGATCCCCTATACTTGTGGGTTATCAA